>NC_064760.1:31159688-31485521 GCF_011397635.1 Epinephelus fuscoguttatus | reverse complement strand
ATTACATCAGACTAAACCTTTGAGTTGATTCATCTTGTTTTACTGTATACCTCCCATTACCACCCACTCAGAATGTTATCACTGGATCAAATGGGCGTTCTCAGTGGTTATCAGCCTCACAGATAAGGGTTAGAAGGTCCCTGATACATGTACAAGTACTGTAGGTTCAAAAGGCCGTTATCACCACATTAAAGTCACCACATGAAGTCCACTTTCAATTCTCTTAGGTTTAAAAAAGATATCATGGTTTGCGTTAAAATAAGAACTTTGTCACGTAACATGATGAACTAACGTATGTCAGTTAGGAAAAAAAAGTTAATATTAAAAGGAAACTACGCCCATTTTCAAAATTCTTACATGTCTTACATGAACTCCAGACCTCCATATGTTACTAACATTACACCGTGAGAAGATGAAAGCATACAAGAGTCAAGTGGACTATAACTATTTTGTGCACAGTTGGGTCCACGAATGAAAGGACTACTAGCCTGATTTTGGCTGGGTGAGAAAATGTGCTTGAGTATAACTGTCATTTGTATTTAAACTGTGTACATGAATGCACTGCTGTTAGGTTAACGTTACCAGATAACATTAGCTAACTTAAGCTACTATTTTTCTACCTACTTCATCAACTGCTTCCAGAGGTCTGATGAAACACTGTTAAAATCTGGGTCGTGGCTAAAAACCTCACCTATGGTCATGAACTCTGGGTAGTGACCAAAAGAATGAGATCGCGCATACAAGCAGCCAAAATGAGTTTCCTCCATGGGGTGGCTGGGCTCAGTCTTAGAGATAGAGTAAGGGGCTTGGACATCTGGAGGCAGCTCGGAGTAGAGCCGCTGCTCCTTCGCGTTGAAAGGGGTCAGTTGAGGTGGTTCGGGCATCCGATCAGGATGACTCCTGGGCGCCACCCACTGGAGGTGTTCCAGGCACGTCCCACCAGTAAGAGGCCCCGGGGCAGACCCAGAACACGCTGGAGGGATTACATATCTCATCTGGCCTGGGAATGCCTTGGGGTCACCCAGGAGGAACTTGAAAGCGTTGCTGGGAAGAGGGATGCAGGGGGACTTTGCTTGGCCTGCTGCCCCTGCGACCTGGCCCCAGATGAAAATGGATGGATGGGTGGCTAAGAACACATAGAAGTTGTCACAGCACATTGTAATCATCCAACGTGAAGCATGATTTACATTTGAAATTAGTCTACTCTACTCCTCTAGGCTAAAGATGGAGGTTTTTGATCCATACCTACAACTGTTTCTCTGTGACTTTTTTTTATTTTAACTTCTCCCTCCAATGTCCTATTATTTTCAGGACTTAAAGTGGCTCTTGTTTTTCCCAATTTGATCACTTGAAACAGCTGTAAACAGCACAAATCATAGGCATTTGTGCAGCGTTGGTAGTTCCTGCCCTCCATCTGGAAAGCACATCGATGTATGATGTCATATGCAGCAGCGCTACTGGGAAAGATGTTAGAGATGACACTGAGAGCACCCAGGGGAATGTTCTGAGTATATGGGTACACTTTCTGTTTCCAAACTCAGAACACTACAATAGAATAAAGCTCATTTGGGTATGAAAAAGAAAACAAACATACTGTGGGTCCAAAAAATCAGTCTCCCATTCATTGTCTGTGGAGCAGCTCCAGACTTTTTACTTGAGGACCAAAAGTTTGAGACTTCCTTTCTGGTTTCTGGCTTTAAGAGAGTAGTTCGTGTTCACAAATATTGATTGAACTTTCCTAGGCCATGAAAATAATATATTAGAATTCATAATTTGGATGGTGTTAAACTTGTGGTGTCACACAGGTTACGAACAGCAGTCTCCTGGATGAAGGTCCTTTGTGTGTTTGACCCATCCAACAACAAGACCTCCCGTTTTGCTCCTACTACCTCACCTGACTTCCTTTTCCCCCCATCAAAATTACTACGCCCACTCAAGGTCACCCAACAACAAATATGACCATTTAATGGGGTGATAGCAACTTCTGCACCCACTAGTAGATATAGCAGGCCAAAAGGATGTCTTTCTCACTTCAATTTTCCTTGAGTTTTCACAGAGATATAAATAGACCAGCGCAACAACATCAACACATAAATAATACAATAAAATAAACAAACAAAATACAATACAGATAAAAAATAAAATAAAAAGTACAGCTGCAATGATTGGTTGTGGGGAAATGTTTAAATATTTATAGCTGTAGATAGGCATTGGTGTCATTTCTCATGTAGATTTTAAATTTTTTCCCAGCTCTTTCTAAATGTAGTCTCTTTGACCTTCAAAATGTATGTCAACTTTTCTATAACTAAAACGTTTTGGAGGTTTCCTGTCTTCTAACCCATTTCTGAGGCTGATAACAGCTCATGGCACCCATTCAATAACATTCAAAGTGGGTGTTTTGACTGTATGTTGGCTCTGCAAAGCCCCCTGGTACTAATACGTTAACACACATCAGATAACAAATTAACATCTTTAAGGTTGTTGTAATTTCCATAAAATCATGGGGCTTGACTCCCTGTGTCATCCATTTGGGGGGAAGCAGTGTGAAGCTCCTTTTGACTAAAAACAACACACACAAAAACCAGATCTTTGATCAAACAGTGCATCTACAGGATCAAAACACCAGCATGAGCTCTGTATTAACAAGTGACATTATCCAGAAGTACTAATGCCAGTGGGAGCTGTTTTTACATGACTGTAACATTTAAACTGCTGTTCATATTGCATTTTTACATTTGTAATGTTTAGACTGGATTGCAAATTAATCTTGTTAAGATCAGGATGTATCAGTATATTGCATTTTCAGGCTTTCAAAGGGTATGTACACTCCACTGTGTGAAACACAGCAGAAGTGTGATTTTTTAACATCTCTTTCTAAAAGCATGCAAACCCCTGCTGGCATTTCTGTAAAAGAAATTTTGTAGAGCATGTTTGTTGTTAGTGGACAGCTTCCAATGAAAAATATACAGAGAGGATACAACCAGCAGCAAACTGCAATATTTAGTTGTATAATAAAGCTGCCCAGTCTATGAGATCCTTGCAATACAAAGACAGGACAAAAACAGCAGCATACAAATATATGAATGAATGACTTTATTTGGAACCAAAAAAACATAAAAAAACAAACAAGACAAAGATAACAGTGTCCCAAAAGGAGTAGGTAGAAATAAAACTTATGTGTCCCTAGCCCTTCCTTACATTCTTTTAACTCTTATTCCCAAATTTATTTACAACTAACATACATTTCCCCTGTCTATTTACCACCCCATTAAATACGTAAGAAACCTAGTTTAATTACAAAGTACCACCCAGTGTTACAAAATAAATATACACTCCCCTAACACACCCTTTCCTCATCTGTGTATCTCCCAAAAATATTTGTTTTGTAGTTTTTACATTGATTTATATTTGTGCTTCGTTTCAAATCATCACGCAGCCCATTTCACACGTCCACCCTGCATACTGAAGTACAGACTCTTCTTAGTTGTACGAACACATTGTTTTTTTTAAATTGTCACATAACACTTTTTGCCCGATTGTAGATTCTCACTTTAAACATGATTATTGCAGTTTTAAATTTGACCAGATCAAAAAATTTCAATGCATGTGACTTTAAAAAGTGTGTTCGTGTTTCCTCTGTACCCCACTTTGTCTCCTGTCCTGATTGCTCTTTTGAAGGATGTATAATGGTTGTAAGTTGCTTTTGTAAGTGTTGCCCCAGACACAGTAAGTCAAATAAGGTAGTACAAGCGATGAATACAGAATGTTCAGTGATTTACGGTCCAGTACGTGTTTTGTTTTCCCCAGAGCTGCAATGCTCTTTGCCAGCTTTGTTCTTACATAATTGATCTGAGGTTTCCAGCAGATTCTGCCATCTGAAATCACAACCAGAAATTTAGCTTCATAGACTCTTTCCACATTGACATTATCAATCATCTGTACCTCTGTGTCTTATGCGGTTTCCAAACAACATACATTTAGTTTTGTTCAGATTAAAGACAATTTATTTATGCTAAACCATTGTTTTAATTTTCTCATTTCTGTTGTGACTTCCTCCAAAAGCTGCTGCAGATTTTCCTGAGAACAAAAAGCATTGGTGTCATCTGCGAATAAAACAAATCATTTATATACAAAATAAACAGTTTGGGACCTAATACTGACCCCTGTGGGACCCTCACAGTTATGTCTAAGCCTGACTGTTTGAGACTAATTTATACTTTCAATCTGCATATGTCACATGAAGAATATCACAAATAAACTTGTAGCATGATCCATGAGCTTCGGGAGTTGGTGGTGGGGCTATTACAAATGATACCTCTATCAGTCTCAAGAGTGTTGTTTTAAAAGTTCTTCAGGTTACATATAATTACAATAATCTGTCTCACTTATTGAAATGGACGTGGATTTATTGACCAGTGGACTTTTTCAAGGTGAGCAAGCTGGTGAATACATTTATTCAATGACAGCTAAAAGGGGAATGCGACACGTTTTTAGAAATGATTCCTGCTCCTGCTATGTCCTGTCTATGTCCTCATTTTGATAAGGCAAAAAATGGACAATGGAAATCAATAGAAAAAAGAAAATCAGTGTACCCCAGCATCACTGATTCTAGCTTATTCATATCAATATGTTCAGTAAGTACTGATATTGTCCTCCTTTCTTGTCTCCAGTGCTCTATAGTGTAAATGCTCTTTTACAAGGCATTACATTACATCACACAACATCCACAGAACGGTACCTACTATCAATTATAAATGTTAAAAGCTGAATTAAACCACTGACATAAAGAGGTGATAGTACAGAGCTGTGCTGGTTCCTAAGAGGCCTGACAATTGAGTCGTCATTTGACATAAAATTATACAGCGTGTCACCTCTCATCTAAAATTGGCCCACCCTCGGATACTGTAGGCACACTACAATTAAAAAGAACAGCTGCTGCACACGACAGGAGACGAGTCAAAACCTGTGCAATAAAACAAGCCTTCGACAGAAGATAAAAGTAAATAACTTTATCTCAGAAGAACTGCATTCATATATTTTGCAGCACAGTAGTTTTTTTAGATTGTTGTTTTAAGTGGGACAGAACCAGTTTGTACTGGCACATCACACATTATCTGTTCATACTGCCACATTAATACAACAATGCCCCATCATGCACAAATGACCAACATACATACTCAGTGCATCCCAGGAAAGTGAAAACTCACCAGATGAATCTGAATGATGCTTTTATGGAATTTTGTTTGACTTAAAGGGACAGTTCACCCCAAAATCAAAGATATTTTTCCTCTAACCTGTAGTGCTATTTGTCAGACTGTTTTGGTGTGAGTTGTTGAGTGTTGGAGATATTGGCCGTAAAGATGTCGGCCCCCTCTTTGATATAATGGAAGTAGATGGCACTCAGTTTGTAGTGCTTGGACTGCCAAAAAAAAGCATTTGAAAAACTCAACAGCAATGTCTCTTTCCAGAAATCATGACCCAATTACTCAAAATAATCCACAGACCTTGTTGTGAACAGTTTCATGTAGGAACTACTTTCTCTTTACTAAACTACACAACACCAAACATATCACTGTGCAGAGGAAAGCGTGCATCTACTAAAGTATAAGAGGCTTGGACAGTTTGACAGCCGGAGATGTAAACATTAATGGCGTACTCCTTGGCTGAGCTGTAACGTTAGCTAGCTCAGAAGTTCCAGATGAGCTAGCAGTCGATGCACGCTTCCTTCTTTGTGGTGACATGGTTGGTGGGTTTAGTTCAGTAGAAAGAAAATAGTTTCTAAATGAAAATTCTCCCAACAGGGTCTGTGGATTATCTTGAGTGACTGGGTTATGATTTCTGGAAAGAGACATTGCTGTTGAATTCTTCAAATGTGTATTTTCGGTGATTTGAGCACCATTAACCAAGTGCCATCTGGTTACATTAAATTTGAGAGAAGGCAGACATCTTTACGGCGACTATCGCCAATACTCACACCAATCACACCAAAACAATCTAGACTAAGAGGAGAAATATGGAATTTTTTATTCCAGGGTGAAATTTAGACTGCATGTTTTTATTATTCTATTTAATAACATTTCTAACTTATTGTCAGAGTTCATTGTTGGATTTGTAATATAGAGGTAGACTGTAATAAATAACTTAATTCTCATGAGTCATGCACACAGCTCTACCTTAAACTCACCACTAGCGGTCACCAGCAAGCCTCAAAGTCCGCTAATCTACACTGTGTGATCAAAATGTGACATATGGTGTTTGTCTTTCAGCGTATAAGCGGTGCAACTCAGGCCACCACACAGCAGGGGTTAAATACGGTATCTCTGAGGGTGACTGAACTTCTCAACTTTATCCAAACTCTGCTGCTGGTCCACACTCCGTTAAATGACTTAGTGCCACTCAAAAGCAGATCAACATGCTTACAGGTCAGGGTGTTAATGAGAGGACCTTAGCGTTTTCCGCTGAGGCTGGCAAAGGCCAGGTGGAGGTGGAGAGTTATAAAGGGGAAAGGTAGCCAGGTGGAGATGTTCTCTGTACCTTTATAGTCCTGTAGGCCTCGGCCCTTTTCATTTGTAACTACCAGCTGCTCTGCTGCACTCAGGCCTCAAACACAGGTAAGCAAGTTTCTCTGTATTCCCTCAAGATTTCAACTTTTAAAATTGATGTACATAATAACCATGGATGAAAGTAAAGAGTAGCACAGGCAGGATCTATAATTCAACCAATCTACCGTGCCAAGGAGCCTGGTCTACTGCCAAGAGGGATAGAGGAGTGGCGGGCCAGATAGAGCGCTCTGCCAATGCTGTAATGCCTGGCACAGGTGCATTGTTAAAGACACTGTTAAAATGATTCATTTTCAATCCAATAATCTGCAGTACACTATAAGATGTCCACAAAAGGTCTATATAGTTTCCAAATGACTGCTAAATATGTTTTTCACCTTGAAACAGGAGGTGAACTTCCAACTCAGGAGAGTATCCATCACAAATGGGATTTGACTAATAACATTAATGACAAATCTGTACTCTTGGACAGATCATTCCTACTCTTGAGTATTATAGTTGCTAAGCTGGAGGGCAAGGTGTGAGCTGACCTTGAGGATACACTGACAGTATCCACAGTGATGATGTTGGGGCATAGGCAGTCTTTCTAGCTTGTAATAGATGGTGCTTTGATAAAATAAGACTCCCCGTGGGGATAAAAGGAATCGAAACAAAATAAATTTTCTGTTTACTTCATTATGAACATAACCTTAGACGGCTGATGTCTAAAACACTGTTTATAAATACGAACCATGAAATGTCCAACATCAGAAAGATAGCATACAGTCTTGGAGTTAATTTTAACCACCCAGTTCTTTCAGGAATTCGGATGTATAATTACCAAATCACCCCAGTAAATAACAGCTTGATGCCAACCTGGGTCATCAAGATGGAATTTTTTGCACTCATCACTTTTCTTAATCTTTGACTTTGCCCGCTCAGGCTCATGCTAATTTTTCAGATTTAGAGATTTGAGTCAAATATCATCCAATGACTTTTCTGCAGACCTTGTTTCACCACAGCTTTTCATCCTTGGCCTTTGATTTCCAATGAAATAATGAATTGTTCAGTTTTCTGCACACTTCAAAGACCTTATTTTGAGTTGGGGTATTGCTGCGTGCCTTCAGTCTCGTCTCTGAGGTATATACACTCAAAGCTTGGAGCTATCTGGTGGAATTTCACAGGAACATCGCAAAATATCTGTATCAAAAGTTATTAAAAGAAAGTGGTCTTGTAATGCTTGTGTCATCGAGAAAGGTCTGATCAAATTTGAACAGCACTTCATCCTCTAGCTTTCAACCATCTGGCCTTAAGGTATTAAGTATTGATAGGTGGATTCAGTTCTTCTGTTTGTCTTTCAAAGCCAGCATAATAAAAATGTGATCTTTTCTTTATGTGTTTTGTCCAAGAGGTCTGCCTCCTATGGCGAGGGTACCATGTGCAGCGTCCATGCTGTTACTGCTGGCGCTCTACTCCCCTGGGGTGACCTCCACCCCTGCCCAGCACCTGTGTGGCTCCCACCTGGTGGATACCCTGTACTTTGTATGTGGAGAACGGGGCTTTTTCTCCGGTCCGCACCGAGCCCACAAGCGGGATCTGGAGCATCTGCTCGGTAAGACCATGTTAACTTTGGGAACACTTTTTACTTTCCTTGTTTGACCTGGTCTACAATGAGTTGTGTAAAATAAGTTCTAATTGTCCTCTTTGATGGTAGGAGTTCAGACATTGCCTTGGACATGCCAGGCTAGCTTTGTGTCTCTGCAGCCACTACCCACCATGTTCAAAGTTCAGACTCAGTCTAATGAGAATGCCAATTTGGATCCAAGGCTGGAGGAAAAATGTTTAGAGACAACATGCTGGAAACTAAATCTATATTTGACCGAGCCATCATTAGTGTGCAAAGCCAGTCTCTGGCCTTTGAATTCAGTGGCGTGGCCAGGCTTTTGGTGTAATATTGTTATCTATGATGTGACAAAACCAATGACCACAAACCTTACAAGATGTGCAAATTCCTCATTACATTATTCCCAAAACACATTATTTAAATCTTCCGCCTTAAATATTCTATTGATGTTCTGACATTAACTTCATGGCTGTAAGCTATGATATTCCTCTGTTGGAGCTCCATCATATCTCCTCTTGAAGTAGAGACTAACAAGACTAAATGGATTGAGGAGATCAGATTACCTAGCCATTAAGTCTCCATTAAAGTGTGAACCGTTTAAATGGTAGTTTGAGGGACTGGAGGTTTGCACTGCAGCAGCAGCAGCAGGACTTAACACGGTGCTATGGAAACTTTCTCTACTTCAAAGGGTTCCTGTCTAAAAGGGCCAGACAGGAGCAGCGGCTGTGGAGGGCTCTGTCTGGCCGCAAAGAGCTCAAGGTGAAGAGAGGCATCGTGGAGCAGTGCTGCCATAAGCCATGCAGCATTTACCACCTGGAGGGCTACTGCGACTGACTCGTCACTCCACAACTAGCACCACTCCTAGCTTGTAAAAAAAAAAAAAACAGAAGTCCATTTCTGGCCTAGTACTTGCTGGCCATGTCTTATCAACTGAAGGAAATAAAGCTTCATGATCCATAACCCAGGGCTCCTCTCTGCAAAGATGTGAATTTGTGTTGTTTGTAGCGGGTATAAAGTGTGGATGAAACACGGGCTGTAATAGCCTTTTGCTGCGCTCCAACCTGTGGCTGCAGTCCTAGAGTGCTCTCTACTGGCAGAGGACAGACATGACCGAGAAGATCCAAGCAAAAAAGGCTTTGTACATATCATCTTGGCACCTGGGAGGTAAATAATCTCAGGAACACTGATTTAAAAAGAGAATTAAAATCTGTCTTTATTTACAAATAAGAGAGACTTATAAACAGGTATCCCACATGAAATGCTTACTGGTTCTGCTACCCTAAGAACTGCTAAGGAAGTTAAAAAGATGAAATCCACATCCCACATTTTAATTGTCCAAATGGTGTGCAGAGCTGCAGCTATCTATTTCCTCATTATTTTAACACATTGCTCCTGCACACACACACACACACATCTGCTACCAACATTACTTTTAAGATCAAAACAGATACATACATCCTCACTCTGTCATGAATTAACAAAAAGGCTGTAAAATGGCAGCATGTAATAAGCTGGTTAACACTTTTAGAAGTATTTCATTTCTAAAACATTAACAATGAATTATTTGTACAAATCCCGATGAAAAAGCATCCAAGTAAAAGGTTAATACATATTAAAAAATATACAACCACAGAAATCAGTTGTCAGGTCTCATCTGGCAGGGGAGCTCCATTATACACAATGATTTCCTGACAAAACAAACAAACAATTAGGCGTCCACACAAATATCTCAGCAACTGGACAAGGTGAAAATCATCAGCTAAAGTTTCAATTATCATCACATCTCATTATATCTCCAAAGCTCTGCCCTTATCGAGGCTTAGGCTGTTGCAGTTTAGTTACTAACCTTCTTGAAGAGCTTCACTTCTCCTGTTCTCCTTGTCGTGTTGGAAAGCTTTGCTGGGATCAAACCTGCGGCGAGTAGCACCAGGGAGCTTTGACTTCAGCTGCTCCAGATCACTCTTCTGCCGGGCCACCTGGGACCGAAGCTTCGACACTTCCTGCACACACAGCCAGCAGAAAGTGGGGATGAAGTACAGACAAAACGTGTGTGCGGATTGACCCCCCCAAAAAAAACAAAAACAAAACAACAAAACATGCAGACGGCACTGCTCTTGTGCATTCACCTGTTTTAGGGTGACATTCTCATCTTTCAGCTTCATCACATGTTTGATCTTCTGCTTCTGGTTCTGGTGGCCCAGCAGACGAGCGTAAGCATCAGCCAATTTGTTCAGCTCCTCCTGATTTACTCCGTTCTCATTGAGTAGTGCATTTCGCTCGGCTGCAAACGCATTGAGCTGTTCCTGTGGGTACACACCAGCATGGACATTTAGAGGGGCATTTAGGTCATCCATGTATTTTAACTTAAAGGTCCAGTGTGTAGGATTTAGTGGCATCTAGCGGTGAAGTTACAAAAGTGAAACTATGAGAGAACTATGGTGGCTGATGTGAAAACACTGTAATGCAAATGGCTCTATCTAGAGCCACTGTTTGGTTTGTCCATTCTGGGCTACTGTAGAACAACATGGCTGACTCTATGGAAGAGGACCAGCTCCATATGTAGATATAAACATGTCGTCATAAGGTAAAACACAATGATTCTTATTTTCTGGTGATTATAAACTAATGACAGTGTAGTTGTGATTATTAACCCTTTCTACCAATAGATGTCCCCTAAATCTAATACACTGGACCTTTAAACCTTTATGAATTTAATTTTTTGGCCACCTGGGGGCAGCGCAACAACTTGTGAACACAACAGACACGTATCTGGTTGGGGCTTTGACTGGGACCAAAAAAGTCCAGCTTGATCCTACATGGACCCACATAGTTACTGTCATGGCAGCAGTTTTGGGCTCGAGCCCAATTAAAAACACAAATTTCCACTGTAAAAAAGTTTTACAAGCTGAGGTCAACTCAAGTGTTCAGTGTAGTAACAAAGGTGCATTTGTAGATAGTAACATTTATAGTAGATAGTAACTCTTTGAGCGCTGTCGGAATATATTGGGCAGTGAAAGTGAAACTAAAGTGTTCGTTAATTCATACAGAAATAGGGATGTTAGTGTAAATCCCAATCCAATCCAATTCAGGCCCGGGGGAATGTTAAGAGGCTCAGTCAGAGCCCAGTGGGTCGGGCCCAAAATCAAAGCTCTACGGCTGGTTGATTGACTGAATGAACTAATAGACACTAAAATACTTCTTAAAACTCTGTGGTTTCATTACTACAACACCTCTCACATTACACATAGTACTTTTTTCCACCGTTTGTAGCGACACATTTGTAAGTGTGGCTTTAATGAAAGTTGATCTGGGATATTATTGGAAATGACTGACCTGGAAGGGCCTGACTTTTGCAAACAGCTCCTCATATTGTTTCTTCCAGTGCTCCATCTCTGAACTTGGGGAGCTTAGAAGAAAGGAACAATGAGTTAAAATGTACAAACTGTAAAAAACAAACAAAAATTACACGAACACAAAAGAAATCCAGTCTTGCTCACCTTTTCTCCTGCGCCTCAGTAATTTGTCTTTGGAGCTCCTGTCGCTGCTCCTCCATCTCCCACTGTAGTGTAACCTTTTCCTGAGTCAGTACTTCCACCTGCTCCTGCAAAGCCCGTCTGTCTTGTCGTTGTTCTTCCAACTCATGCTGCAGAGCCTGTGCTTTCTCCTCCATAAGGTCTAATTGGGTCTGAAAGCTCAAACCCCCTTGTTCGACCTCATCCAGGCGAGACTGAAGCTGATTTCTGTCCTGCTCTGCCATGTTAAGTTGATTTTCAAGAACAAGCCTGGTCTGGTCTTTGAGCTTTACTTGAGACAGAAGACTGTTCCTCTCCTCATCTATCCTCTCCAGCTCAGTCTGTAGTCTGAGCACCTCTGACCTGACCTGCTGGTGGTCTTCTCTTTCAGCCTCCAACGCTCCCCTTTCCTCCTGAAGAGCTGTCTGAATTTTAACTTTCTCTTGTCTTTCTCGTTGGAGCTGTTCCATTATTTCCCCTTTTTCCTGGCGGACCTCCTCAAGCATTTTCTGGGCTTTTTCCTTCTCATTTTGGAGCTGAGTTGCACCCTGACCTCTCTGTTCCTCTAGTTGCCCAAGTGCCTCTTCTCTCTGCTTTGTCTGCATCTGTAGCTCCTGCTGTAGCTGATTGATCAGGGCAGCGTGTCTCGCCTCCATGGCCTTTATCTCCTCATCTTTTTGTGCAAGACGAGTCTGCACCTCCAGCAACTTTCTATCAAGTCAAGGAAAAAGAGAAATATATATATATATATATATATATATATATATATATATATATATATATATATATATATAAAAAAGGTGCAAAAGTGACAGTTATTTCAACGCAGACTCAAAGTGAATTCGAGGCATACCTTGAATTCTCCTCCCTGGCTTTTGCTTCAGCTAACTGCCTCTCCTGGTGCTCCTCTAACCCCTCCATCACTCTGTTGACCTCCTCCTCTTTCTGTTGAACGGCTTTATCTATCTCTTCCTTCATCTGCTGCGTCACTCCCTCCACCTCAGCCTCCAGTTCTTTCTGTCTTCCCTCTGCTCCCCGCAGAGCCTGTTTGGCGCTGAAAAGTAAGACAAGCAGTCTGTCAAGCTCACACATTGACAGAATTTTGACCCAAACATGAACACAACTCCAACTCGCATTCCAGGAATACTGACAACTTGAGCGCTCACCTCTCCAGCTCCGTGACAATGTCTCCCATCTTGCTCAGTGAGTTTGTGTGTGCCTCCTGGAGTTCTCTCATGGCGGCTAAGTGCTCCTCTTTTAAAGCTTCCACATCTTTGCTCTTACTAAAAATGACAAGCACAGTTTTATATGTTAAGTAGGTGTCTTGACTTTACTGATAAAAGCATCGTCATAAGATTACCGTTTTAAATCTTTTTTTTCTAAAGTTGACAGACTTCTAACACTTGTGGAAATGTGCATTAAAACAATAAACATTTTCTGAAAGTACCTTACTTCCTAAATACTGGCTCTGTCAATAAATCAAAACACGTCAATGACGTACTGCACAACGGTAAAATGGTTTTGTGAGCAGAGTTGACCCAACTAGCCGATTCATCAAACAGTCAACCTAGAGTCAGCTGTTTTGGAAATCAATTAATTGTCACATGACGTCATTTTACAAGAGAAAATTACACAAATGATCTAGTTTCTAGCTTCTCAGTTAGTGGTGCAAGTATTATTATTTTCATTGTCAATTAATCTGTTGAATTTTTTTTTTTGTTTGTTTTGTTTTTTTGGGGGGGATGGGGTGGGGTGGGGGTGTGTGTCACAGATCAAGGACACAGATTCATTGATAATGAAAATAATTGTTTAATTGCAGCCATAGTTATAAGGTGCACATCATTAGTCTGTCATTCTTGGTTCAAATTTAGCACAAGATGTTGAAGGTCATGCCTACTACTGTCCCCTCTGTCTCCACCTTCAACTGTCTAATAAAAGAAAGGAACAAATTTGCCTCTCCAAGCACCCTGGTTCCCCTCAGATTCCTAAGATAAGGTGGTGCGGTGACTTGCAAACTTGAAATTGGGCATAAACAGAAATAGACAGTGACCCACCGTCCGTGTCAACTCTGTGATAGACTGGCAACCTGTCAATTATTTTTCTTTACTTTATGCTCAGGGTATGCTGGGACACGCTCCCAGCTGCCTGTGACTCTAAATAGTAGCAAACAGGCAGCGGCAACAAATCCAAAAAAGGTGCTGTTTTGCAACTGCAGTGAGGAGGACATCTTTCATGTAAGTATGACTTTCAAACTTGTGATTAAAATGGTTGGATGTGCAAGTTGTATCTTTTCGTGTCTGTCAACACCGGAGATCGCCTTAACTGAATGTTTTCCATCCTGAACTTTTTTTTTTTTTTTTTTTAAATCAATGACAACAACAACAACAAAAAAAGAGCTCATTTTCACCGATTAGAACACTGAGGGCGATCTACCGGAACTTTAACCTGTCCAGTTGGTAGTGTGTGCACATATTAACTATCAATTGTCTAGTCTAGTCTTGTCTTTGATCGTATGTGCATGACCTCATTGTCTAGCTGGCTTCAGCCATGGCATTGGTAGCCTATATCACTGCTAGGGGTGGGACGATACAAGTAACTCACGATTCGATATTGTGATGATATTTGGCCCTTGATAACGATAATATCACAATATACGATATCCGCGATATTCGATATATTGCAAGAAATTTCATCAACAATATATCACAAAATATGTGACTGAAAAAGAAAAAATACCCCTAAAAAGGAAAACGTCTGTAATTATGCATTTATTCCATTCTTCTGTTTTTGCATCTAACTGCTCGACTCATCTTCTTCACTGGCCACTGCTTATGCCCACTTTACGGTCTTCACCCTCATTTACGGGATTAGCGCCCCCTCAAACAGGGCAGGAGACATTAAGTACTGATGGTGACAACGGGGGAAATCCATTGAGTGTGTGTTGTAATAAAATATCGATATTTGCCTTCAGTGTATCGATTATTTATTGCGAGAGAGAGCACAACAATATATTGCAAAAATGATTTTTTTGTCCCACCCCTCATCACTGTATACCATTGCAAAATGTCAGCAGCTGGGAGAAGTTCCCCAAAAAGGATTTCTACCAGAAAGAGATTTCATGGTTATGGTTAAGAAAAAAAAAAAAAAGACTTGGTTTGGGCTGAAAAGGAATAGATTTCTGTCTGAAGGTGTTTTCTGGGAGAAAGCCTACAAAGAAAACTTCTCCCATGTGTATAATGTCACGACAGCTTAGTGTCCAAAGTTTCTTTGCACGGTCAGTGTCTCAATTCATCTTTTCTCTTCTCATTATTATAAATGTATAATCTATAACCTTGTTCTGTATATTAATTATTAAAACATGAAAATTAAAATGCTATTAAATCTAAATTATAATCATTAAAAAGTTAAATGACAGGTAATAGATTATAATGGAATTTTTACAACCCTGACAAAGAGAAGATCTACTGCAACCTCTGGTCGGTACCTCACCTCTCCAGCAGCGCCCTGGTATCACCCAGCTGTCTGTCCAGTTCGCTGTTTTCCTCCTGCAGCCTCTGGAGGGCCTCTTGACTCCTCTCTGCCATCTCCTGCTTCTTCTGCTCCTGGTCCTCCAAGGCAGCAAGGTCTCCCAGCACTTCCTCCATCTCCTCTTTAAGCTGTCTGAATTGCTCCTCAGACTCCTCCCTCTGCTGCTCCACCAGCACAGACAGGGAGTCCACAAGTGCCTGGAGAACAGAAGAAAGAGCCAGTTGCGGCTTAGGTGATCCCGCACTACGATCCAAAAACAACGTATCACGTGAGACAAAAAATGTTTGTGTAACCTTTTCTCTTGACAGTTCCTCAGTGAGAGCAGCGTGTTCTTCCTGGAGCTGAATCTGTCTCTTTTTCTCGTCTCTTTTAGCCTCCTTTAGCACGGTGAGCTCTGCTTTCAACTCCTCCACTCTCCTCATCCCCTCCTCCTGAGTCTTGCCTAAAATCAAAAGAATATTAGAGCTTCAACGTTTAATCAATTATTTTACAAGCAAAGCAAAGCCAAAAATATGACATTTCCAGGTTCTCAAATATGAGGATTTGCCACTTTGTAAAATTAATTTAATATCTACTTTAGGCTCCAGGATATTGTAACAGGCTTTCTCACTGTTCTCTAAATGTTATGCAAGAGCAAACAACTAATCAAGAAAATAATCCCCACATTAATAGCTAAAACATACACAATACATGCAACACATAACACAATTTAAATCAACATCATAACAGGATCTTGGGTAACATACTTCTCTCCTCCTCAGAGAACAGGCACCTCTGTTCGAGATGCGCCACTCTCTCGTCCAGCTCCTTCTCCGTCCTTCTGAGAACCTCTCGCAGTCTGGCAAGCTCTGCCTCCTGCTGTCGAACTGTTGCTTGAGAGTCTTGAACTTCTTGGTCCGCCGCCTCCATTTGCTTCTCCATGTCACTCACTGACCTTTGCAAAGACTTCAGCTCCACCTCTTGGTTCTCCAACCTCTTCTCTGCTTCCTCTAAAGCATCCTTTGACACTTGGAGATCTTGCTGGAGTTTCTGTGCCTCCTCCTCTTTCTGTCTCAGCATATCCTGGATGGTTTCTAGTTCAGTAGTACGCTGCTCCAATTCACTCTCTAGCTGCCTGTGGAGAAGTGGCAAATGAGTGTCATGGTATAAAGCTCTGATCTAACTTACTTGGAGGAACCATGAGGCATTTGCTTACTTTACTTTCTCCAACTGGGAACCAGCCACAGTGTTCTCCTGCGTCTTCTCTCTGAGCTTCAAGCGGAGATCCTGCAAACAAACAAACATATCAAGCACATCTTTCACAAAGTATGATTAAGAAATGGAAGATTTGTTTTTATACGCCTAGTTTATACCTGGATCTCTTCATTGGCTGTGTCTAGATATCCCTGCAAGACTCTGATCTCTTCCCTCAGCTCCCGTATCACAGCTGGAAAATAACACAAGCACTCCAGAGATTATTATTTCAAGTGATGGGTCAACACAACTCAAGTAAAGGAAAAAGCAAGCCAGTGGCACAGAACTCACCGTGCAATCTGGCATTCTCATTCTCCAGCTGTTCATTCTGGGCTTTGGTCACTTGATAAAGGTCCTCTGTAAAAGATAAAAATCACAGTGCAGCCCTGGTTACTTCAGTTGTATTGCTCAAACATGTAAGTATGTTTTGCTGTCAGATCTTACCCAAGTCTTTATTCCTGTCCTTCAGGGCAGTGACAGCAGCCCTGGCAGCTTGCAGGTCAGTTTCTAGCGCCTTCACTTGGCCTTCGGTGTTAATCTGCAAGACGTTTAACTCCTGGACACACAGACACTGAATCAGCATCTACTGGGGCCGAACACATTCTCGTAAACTCTGACTCAACATTTTAGATGTGACTAAACCAATGGAGATTTTTTTTTTAACTAAATAATACAGGAAATATGTGTACTCATGCCATACCTTGTTTTTAGCATCCAAAGTGTTCCTGGCCTCCATCAGCTCCATTGTGAGAGAGTTGATTTTCTTTTTTGTAGTGTCAGCAGAAACCTAAAAGACATGTACTCAGTCGCACACTTCATGAGGCACTGCTTAGAATTAAAAAATGAATAGAATTAAAAACCAAGCACACCTTGTTTTTTAGGAACTCATTGACTTTCTTGAGCTCAGCCCGCTGTCTTTCAAGAGTGGTAACGTTGGCAGCAAGGCCTGTCTTCTCCCTGACTGCTGCCAGCAGCTTGGCCTCCACCTTCTTAAGCTCCTCTTCCAGAGCCAGCACACGACGGTCCTGCTCCCCGCGCTGCTGAACCAGGGACCTTATCTGGAAGGAAACAAAGCAAAGGCTATGACTTTACCTGCAGTAGTAGCAAGTAGTTGCTCAACTGTAACGTAAGGACTCAAGTCACTACTTGCTTATAATAACATTTCACGTGGCAGAGCTATAGCACAAACGTTCCTCTAATGAAGCATACCTCTCTCTCCAAGAGTTTCTGCTGCTTCCTCTCCATGGTCATGCCATTCTTCTCTTTCTTTACACTTGAACCATCAATCTAGGTTTTCACAAGACATAAAGATAGAGCAGGTTAGTTTTATGACAGAAGCAGTTGTTGGACTAGCAGATCTGTAAATTACAAGCCACCTCAGTGGCAAACTGCATGCTGAAATAAAATATAACTTACAAGTCCATCAACCGACATAGTCCTACGGACAGGTGACGCAAGGACACTTCTGGAGGGCGATGGTGGTGGCAGATCAGCTGGAAAAGAGGATAATGAAAAAATCGTTGGCACAAAGCGTTGTTTTAGATAAAATTAACTCGTAGTTTTGTTCCGTTGTTTGCATTGTGCTTATCAAATTTACCAACCTGCCTTAACTTGTTTGAATCGATCAGACTTGTCAAAGGAAGCAGCTCCCTTCAGGTCTCCAGATTTGACTTCATAGGACCCCGGTGGAGGGGCACAACCTACGGACACAATGTTAGCCAAGTTACAGATGCTAACGCTAACGTTGCTTTTTACCGTCGACCTGCTTTGCTTTAACTTGGTTCTGTTAGCTTCAATGAATTCAACAGATGTAACCAACAACCCTTAACGTTAGCACATAACGTTACCTAACGTTACGTATGTTAGCAGACGGTAACATAAGCTAACGTCACTTAACGTTACCGTTGAATAACTAAAGAGGATAATTTGCCAACATGCTACTAGTTATTGTACGTCACTTACCTACGTTCTCGTTGAACCTTTTCAAGGGGGCTCTTGAAAAAGACATTTTTAATCTACTATACGAGACTAATTTTAAATTCCCAACAGCACCGACAAAGCTGCAGCGCAGCACCGGGTTACACACGTTAACAACAACTGACGCTTCACCGCTGAAATTTCAAATTAACGTCATACGTACGTTTGCGTCGGTTGGACCAATAGGCGTCCAGCATCTCGTCCTGGATAACGCCGTCCCGCCCACTTCGCCTAAAGGCTTCTGTAAACAAGGAAATCACTGATTTAAAAAGTGTGTGTGAAATACATGTATGGAAGTATTGTAAAGTATTTGTATTATTCATACTGTGAGTGCAGGGGGTGAGAGCTTCATATATTCCTGAAAAAAATAAATAGTATAAAATAAAATAATATAAAATGACATAAAATAAAATAAATAAAAAATAAAATAAAATAAAACAAACAGGCTATTTCTTAAATTGTTAAATAAAATAATAAATAAAATACAATGACATAAAATTGAATTGAATTGAACTTAATTAATTAAATAAAATGACATAAAATAAAATAAATTAAAAATAAAATGAAATAAAACAAACAGGCTATTTCTTATGCCCCTAAAATTTTACTGTGAAATTTTCGATGTAATTAAAAGAATCAGGAATACAACACCTTTTGTCTTATTTAGTAGTTCAAATTCATATTCCTTATATCTTTCTACATAATGGTCAAAACATTTTTTCAAACCTCCTCTTCACTACATAACTGACTGAATCTTCTCTGTTTATTTCTTGGACCTGATCTTAAGACATTTAGTCTAAAAATAGCCAAGTCTGTCTAAAAAACAAAATGTGTAAAATACTGAATGTTTAGCCTGATCATGGAATTCAACTTCATAAAAATTCTGCTCGTCATTTAACAATGACCTTGTTTGCATGTATCAGTCAGTCAGCCACCTAATTATCTACCTGTAAGGAGAAAGGCCCAGAGGCACCTGACAGCAACGAGTCTGTTGACACCTGTAATACTCAGAATGAGTTTATGATGAGCATGTAAAGGTAGAACCCATTGAACGTAAACACAATTTAATTTTTTCAGTTAAACATTTTTTATTTCATGGAAATACAACATAATTTCAAATCCTTTGCAGGACCATTGTTGTACATTTTATATTCTTTTTCTCCACTTTTTTTGTACT
Source organism: Epinephelus fuscoguttatus (assembly GCF_011397635.1). NCBI lineage: Eukaryota > Metazoa > Chordata > Actinopteri > Perciformes > Serranidae > Epinephelus > Epinephelus fuscoguttatus. The sequence continues at coordinate 31,465,931 of NC_064760.1, read as the reverse complement.
TCAAAACATGGTCACTTGTACAACAATATCATAAACAAAGCCTCATGTCACAAATGGAGCCATTGATGACAATAAATTACACTTGCCATGCTAAGGTTTTGAGATGATACATTGGTACCGTCATTTTTACTAGATTAACCTTTAAATGAACAATACGTCGGAGTTGAATAAATATGATAAAAAGACACTGGAGTTACAAAAGAAAGTTTGTTCATTCAAAACAGAGCAGAAAAGATCACAGGGCAGTTTGGGGAGGGTTCTCAATAATTCATTTGTTTTTCTTCATATGAAAAAAAATAGGGACAAATTTTGCATATTTGATAACACTGCTAAATCTAAAGCAAAAGTCCAACAATAGTAAATACTGACTATATTTAGGAAACTGCCCTTTAATTATAACTGACATTTTAGTTATGATTTTTTTTCTCCTTTATGTGCAGAGTATTTCAGAGGTCTGCTAGACCAACATCATCCATTCACACTCAGAACAGGTTAATCTAGTACAGCACTGTCTTTATACAACCTAGAGGTATTTTTCTAATCTTGTTTCTTTTGTTTGTTTGTTTTTTACTCTTGAAAAAGCAAACACATTTACCCAGATGAAGATGTGCCTTTTCCAAATTGTAAATAATATCACTGTAATCATGTACAGAATATAAAAAATCTTTCCAACGGACAAAAGAGAGAAAGAGAAAAAAAAAACTGTCAATGAGGTTTTCCAGCCAGTACTTGAGAGGCGAGTAAACCAAGGATGTGTAAATTAAAATATTAAGAATTAAAAACAAGAACAATTACGACACTCAACACTTCACTTAGTTCAACAGTGAAATTTACAGTGGAACTGGTACCGAATAAAAATGTGTCAGGAGGAAGCGAGAAAACCGGATGAGGGGAGCGAGATAAATAAAAGCAAATCAAGAATGCGATGCGCCTCAATTCCTTTGAAAGCAAGCCGATGGAAGTATTCAAATGCGTGACAGACACTATGTATCATGAACGAGGGCAGACCAGATTATTATACAAATGAGTGAAGAGTTTGAAATGTGTCACGATAAACAGGTCGGGGGGTCATATTAGAGGACACGCATAACGGCAGCACAGGTGTACTGGTGCCTGTGCTAGTACGGTTAGTAGCTGTAGTAGCACTTAAGAGCACCATGTTAATAGATCTTTATATAACTTAGAAAATTAGTTATCTTGTTGCATTATTTAGTCGTTCGTTTAAACCTTGTTAGATTTACTTTTGTCTCCGCTCTCGGTGGCAAATTCTGAAAGGCGTCTATGTGTCCCAACGGCTGAGACTTCAAACAAGTGGCGACAGACTATCGGACAGAGATACTCTTTTGGCATTTGTGTGAGTGGTCCGATCCACAGGTGTGCAGCAGAAGGAGTTAGAGAAGGCATGCATGAGTCTGAGTGAGAGCCACACAGGTAGTAAAATAAAAAAAAAAAGACAAGGTGTGAATATACACTTCCGCCTCTGGCCTGGTCCACTTCTAGGGGTTCAAGAATTCAAAGACAGTCACATTTTAGATAGAGGAACAGTTTGAGAGGATTTGTCTTTGGATTCTTAATGCCGGCGTGAAGCCATCGTGGTAATCTATACCTCTACGAGACCAGGGAGAGGCAGAAATTAGCATCACAGCTATGTGTGTTTGAGCGTATGTGTGTGTGTGCACTATGTGTGAAGGGTCTATTTCAACAGGTGGTAGCCAGAGATTGGTGTATAGGAGGCTGGAAACAGCGAACGTGCTCCACAGTGGAACTGTCCGTCTCCACTGCCTTCATGTACTTGTTGAGGATGGCAAAGATCTCATTGTTGAGGATCTGGTACTTCCTAATGCGGTCTGCCATCTTCTTCAGGGGCTGCCAAGGAAAACAATAGAAGAGGAATGAATCAGATAATATCACGAGGTGTGTTCATGGGTGAGGGTAAACGTAGTTGAAAAAAGTATACCCACCACATTTTTGATGATCTCATCCTTGCCGTCCTGTCTTTGGACTTTGAGAAGGTGGTAGCAGAAGTCAAAGAGGTCAAAGCGACGCTGCTGTCCCAACAGCACAATGATGGCGCAGCCGGCCCAGTTCAGCCCATCTCCAAAGCACTGCCTACAAAGCAAGGCATGTATAACACATGAGCTATGTCTCCATTAAAGAGGGGCATTCAGTGCACGTTTCAGTCAATTAGTCCAGAAGATGTGATCAGATTTCATAATTTACTCTGTAACAGTAAATCATCTCCTCTGATCAAAGTGTATCTGCTGCTGATGGTGACAGAGAAGGAAGTAAGAAGTAAAAATGTTCCCAGTCTAGACTTAAATGTGCCACAACTCTCCTCCTTTTTCTTATTTAACTTTCTTTAGTTTTTCTCCTTCTGAAGCAGAGCCACGTCATAAATGTCAGCATGAAACAAATGCTTTGCTTATGGCAGAAAGAGCAGAGGGGACATCAAGGTGTACTGAAAAAGTCTGTTTCCCCTCAGCTTTATCATATTTTCTCTTTCTACGCATCCAAACTTTTCCATCAAAGTCACAAGTAAAAACTTTCACAATGTTTTGATTTGGATTTTTGACAGATGTCTGGCATTTGGATAAACAAATCAAGCATTCAAACTGAGAGACAAACAAACAAAAAAAAACACAAATTCCTCTAGGAATAAAGTCATGGTAAAATCTAACCTCTTTTTTTTTGGTACAAAGTATTTGTAACCCATATTGGTTAACCAACTCACAAAAAAACCATCATGTTTGGTTGCAGATGTAGTTGACAGCTAAAAAAGACAAAACGGTACACATTTACAAACGCACTCCCACAGTACACAAACCAGCCAGGTGCCACTTACTCTGCTGTGAACTCGTGTGTGCCCACAGGGATGCAGTAGACAAACTGCATGGCACTCCACAGGCGGTGGAACTCCATACACTCATCCACATGCATCACACCGTTGGTGGGCGGAGGCCCGCGCCACACCCCATCCTGCAGGAAGCTGCGGATGCGTGTCAGGATGACCTCAAACATGGAAAGGCCGCAGCACAGGCGCTCTTTGGTCAGCAGGTCCCCCTCACGGGCAATGGCGATTTGCTGGTAAAATGAACAGCCATGATACTTTATTATTAAGTGTTACAATATTAAGGGAGAATCATTACATATACAAAATCATAATGGAGGAGAAACAAAAGATCATCTGTCTGCTTTTGTTTCTGTCAGACCTCTCAAAGACAAGCGGCAACCTTCAGGTCTGAAAAAAAGAAGCCAATGCGAAGTGCCAAGCACTGCAGTTTCTCTAATGGCCACTTGAGGCTCCAAAACCAGGTCAGTTCCCATAGACCCCCATGTCAAAATGCCCAATTTAAGTTACACATAATTACAGGCATGGATGCTTTGAGTGACAGGCGGGTGCCGTTCGTTGACAAGACGCTACCACAGCAACAACCCTGGTTACGGAATGTAACTATGGCATAACCACAATTCACAGAGTATAGGCATAGGCGTAGCTGTTGCCGTTCTCATTTCATGAAATTGTAACATTGTGGTTGCCTAAAAAAGTCGTGTTCAGCATTTGGTTCTACTGAAAGACCCTCTAAGGAGTCGGATGTTCAGTTTTTCCAGAGAGTACATTTTGTTTTTGGTTGGTTCAGGTTTGGTTCTCAGCCTGTTTCTCCCTAGCGAAAATTAGCAATACCAGACTGTATGCTAACCAAGCTCGCAGCTATTACTAGGATTAGCTCCACCCTCTTGTCCAAATATGGTTCCTTTAGTCACCAAAATGGCAATAGCTAAAGTGCTAACCTCAAGGCTTCAACAAGTCAACAAACCAATAGGTGATGTCACAACAGCTACATCCATTATTTTTATATGCTACAAGACAGAGTGTCATTGAACTCAATTTCAATCAATCAATTTTATTTATACAGCCCAATATCACAAATCACAATTTGCCTCACAGGGCTTTACAGCATACGACTCACCTGTGGGGTTCCCAACCTCTCAATTAGAGGCACAAGGTGGAGAGGGGCGTACTTTGCTTCCAGCCTTTTCATCCTCACCTCCAGACGCTCTCCCTCTATATAACACACAAACACAAGGAGGAACATGTACATACTGAACAAAAATGACACATAAATCAGCGGGCACTGGACTGGACAAGTCTTTTTTTTTTTTTTACCCATCTGCCTTACATTTAGTACTTCTAACCCTTTTGTATACCTTTGATGTAGACTCTGGGCAGAATGTTCTGGAAGGGAGCGGCATGAAGCAGGTCACACACTTCCTCCTGAGACTAAGATTCAAGCACATCACAAGAAAGGGTCATTTAAATCCAAAGAACACCACCCACTTTGCTTTATGGACACCCTTACACGGCATGCAGGTAACGATGAGGAGATGTTTAAGGACCCACCCCCACCGCCCGCAAGAAAAATGCCATGAGTATTCTGATGGATTAATTCTCCACTATCTTCAGCTTACGCAGAGAAGATAAGTGAACCAGTGTGTGTCTATGTTTATCACGAGGCTGTGTGTATCAAGCCATGATGACAGGCCAGTATTGGCAGGATTATACATTACTCACACTTTTAAGAACAACATCCCATCTAATCTGGTTTAGCAGCAAGAGGTCACGTTTACATCCATCTTAATAAACTCTATCCCTTCTATCCCTGAATGTCAGCATGCTAGAGGTATTCTACACGTATTTATTTAGGTAGTTGTCATGGTAATTGTTAGTCAGGACAAGCAGCTATAAATCAAACTAAATGCAAAGATAATAGAGCCATGCAATGATGTTTAAAAAACAACAAGACACACACACACTGGACAGGCAGTCCAAACCTACATACACACAAACACCCTATACACACACACAGGTCAGTGCAGTCAGACAGATATGGTAGAAGAGTGACAGTTGAGCAGTGTTGTGTAGACAGGCATCACAAGCTCCCAGAACCAGAAGAAAGTACGGAGGGAGAAGTGCAGATTTAAAGACAAAACTGTACCACCATCCAACCAGAAATGTACTATCACCTCTTCCATGGAAGACAAGGACATAAGGATTCTATAATATAGCAGCCAAATGTCTGCTTTCTTTTTCTTTCAGTTGCCACACAAATATTTTTTTAGGCTTTTGTTTCAAAGCAGTATTTTCACTCTCTTTTTATTTCCTGCCAAAATAAAAAGAAAAATTGTCTCCGTCCCTTTTGCTTCCATGGCTGATTGGAGGTGAAACCATGCCAAACTAACACAGCAGAAAAAGAAGAAACAGAAACACACAGCGGCCCAAACCAACCAAGAGATAAAAGAGAGAAAAAAAGGCATTCCGCTTCTGTGTTATTTTGGTACCAAAGATAAAACCTAAATCCTTACCACCTGTGGTAGTTGCCAGCGTGTAATGAGAAATAGAGTTGTATTTCAGAATAGAAAACATCAAAGATCACACATACTTGAGGGCACTGGGGTCCTGACGGTTTCTGTCCGTTATATTAGATTTAGGATGTGAATCGTAAATTGGGCAGAAACCTTCAGGCACCCAGGTTATTGGTCACCCACACAAAAATATAGCAGATAATACAGCTACACATTGGTGGACCCTGAGCAATGGGCATGCTCGGGGTCCAGATAAGGAATTAATGGTGGAAAGGTCGGGAAGGGAGTGGAATAAGTGGAGACGACTAATATGGCAAGAAAGAACAGAGATAAACAACTCGTAAACACAGAAAAGCAAGAAGAGGAAGACAGGAAGAGGGGTATAATACAGCAATATATAAGTCTGAAATGGAAACTAAAGAAATTATCTTACCAGAGCTTGCTCGATGAGCAGGCAGAAGAGGATGGCATTTCCAACCTCCCTTAAGCTCTGGAAGACATCTGTCTTCAACTCAGCATACTCAATGATATCCTTAAGTTGATGGTGGAAGAACTCCAAGATACCTGGGAGAAATAATTAGATTAGATTAGATTAGAAAGCTGCATTAATCCCCAATCGGGAAACTCATGTGCTACCAAAACAAACTCAAACACACAACAACAATATAAAAGAATGCATTCACGGTACACACAAAATACAAATATACAGTACAACTAATATATAAGACCATGACGAACCATTTGAGACATAGGTAACGGCTGAATGTCACATCTGAAATTCGTTCAGTAGAACACTGAGGCGTCCTTAAGGCACGCACTGAATGAGCTTCTTAGCTCTTTAAAACTACCACATAATGGATGGCTTTCATAATACCGAGCTGTCTTTTAAAAACAGAATCTTAAATGGAGAAAAATATCGCCAAGATACCTCCCTAAATCCACATTCTTGTTTTAACAAAATCCATCATTGAAACACCATTTTAATTCCAGCAATCAAAATGTGCAGCCAAGCAGTAAGCAGCCGCTAATGCCTCATTATGTCATTGATAATCTATCGCAACCAGGAGGAATCAGGATGATGTCAGCAGGTCCGCCCGGCTGCCATGACCCACATTTAATCCAAGCATCAGGCCCTCACAGCAGAGGACGGGAGGGTCATTAACTGCTGACAGTAAGATCACAGGCAGTAAGCCAGGTACAGAACTCAGGGTACAGAACATCAGTAATCTACAGATTACTAAGCCCTCCTCATAGGGATGTCCCATCTGACTGGACTCTAATCTGTACACACAGCTCCGGCCAAAATGCACAGGGCCAGGTCAGGAAGTACACGGAGATAAAAAGTAAGGAGGCAAAAAAGTAAAACAGCTTGATCTACATGTTATTCTGTATAACATGGTGACAAATAGATCATTTATAACTCTTTCCGTGCGTGTTATATTTATATTGTATTACCCCACCTTTCCCAAACTGTGCTGGCTGTTTGATTCTTGTTGATGTAGTGGTTTATATGTTGTCAGCATTTTCTTCTGCTGGCTGTGTCCGGCAAATTTTTAACTGCTGCTCCAAGTAATATCTTATTCCAGTAATGTTTCCCAGCCCTGACTGCAAAGAGGCAGCACGTGCACAAAATGCTTGAGTGGTTAGTGAGGAGGACTGAGCGAGTACTTAATGGGAATGAACTGCATGGTATGCATCGAAATGTACTGAATGTAGCAACAAATAAAAAAAGACCCAACTGCCTTACTATTTATTACTTACTGCATTACTGTTTGTCTGACTTAAAGAAGAATTGCACTGCAGGCTAGATTTTCATAAAATAGGGCTGTGTCTATGCAGCAGAAAGACGCATATACTTTTGAACAAAGAAAAAAGGGCTATGTTATTTGCTTTTGTTCAATAGGTAGAAAACCTACAAGAATCTACAGAATGCACTGTACCGGATCAATAAACACTCTTGGCACGCGGTGACGTTATGGGAGTTGCTCATCCGAAAACAATATAGGGCTGGCTGGTAACCAGTGATCTTATATTACAGCTAAACAGTGCACAATAATTTTAGGCAAGAAAATAGGCAACACAGTAACAGAATCTTGTTTTATATTTGATCAGCACTGTCTAGCTTTACTGTTTGATCTCAGTTCTTCAGCCTCCATTTTTTTATACTTCCTGTTTACAAACTCTCATATTACAGCTAAACAGTGCACTAAAAATATGTTCATAAAAACATTTTAGGTGAGAAATAGTCAACACAGTAACAGCATCTTGCTTTATGTTTAATCAGCACCATCTAGCTTTACTGATCTGATTTTGGTCTCATTTTGAGAGAGAGAGAGTCTTTCTCTTGATTCAGCTATACTCGTTGTCCATGGTGGCAGGCATACAAAAATCAAGGCTGTTAAAAAGAGGCTGGGACATGCTCCTTGACCCCATGAAAGCTGCGGGGTATGACACATGCACAATGTAAGTGGAGCTGTGATGTTGGAGGGTTACAGCAGACGGCAGTAGAAATAAAAAGGCGGTGTCCACCCAGCTGCTCCTTTAGGTGCACTATTTTTAGCCCCCTTGGATGTTTTCAGACTGACAGAACTTTTTGGATATGTTCGAATGGACGGCAGCCAATAGACAGTAGAATGTTTTTTGTTTTTTTTTTATAGAAAGCATCTGTTTTTGAATTGTAATTCTCATCTATATCTTCCAAAATATATTTTGGATCGCAGACACCACAGTGAAACAAATCAATCACCTCCATGTTCTATGATACCACGCCAGCCAGAATTACTGCGGATGCGTTGTTCACCAGTGATATGAGGCAATATGTTGCCTTGACTTCTCCTCTTCTTATCCTCCTTGACAAAAATGAGGAAGTCCAGTCTGTAGTTCAAGCAACAGCCCCAGAGCCAGTGAAACTTTTTCCTGGCAAATGAGCGAGAAAATCTGTGTGCTGGTAAGATGGAGGCAAGTTTACCATTGTTCATTTACTCATACTACCCACAGTGTTATGATACAAAGCTAGTTGAAAATCAGCACAGTATGATATGGAGAAAATCGCATATCACAATACTTCTGACCAAATACATCAATGACTCTAAGTGCTTTTGCAACATATTTAGAATAGAACAGAATCACATGGTTGAGTTAATGATACTGATGGCACTCGGGATGAAAGATTGAAAGATGAAAGAATACATTTTTGTTTGCCAGAGGGACACAATAGCGCCTCCCAGAGCTCAAGAGTTCAAACTGGCCAAAGAGAGCTTGAGAACTATCTTCCAAGATACGCCTTTCTTTCTTGTCCTTCCTGACAACTATTTTACTTGCCAGTGTCACAATCCTACAGAGTTTATTCTTAAATGTGCAGTTAAGGTGGCCGTACCAGGCAGGAAGGTGAAAAGTTCAAACACTCTCAACCATAGTTTTGTGCACTAATTCTAAGATCTGCTGACTAACACTGAGGCTACTGAGTTTCCGAAGAAGATAAAGTTGCTGTGAGCATCTCTAGAAAATATACTCAGCATTTCCAGAGAAGTTCATATTGGAATTTAAAATTTTCCACAGTTTAACACGATGACCATCAAGTGAAACTGGCTCTGTCTGGATCTTCAAATCTTGTTTTGTGCAAATTGTCAATTCTTGATTAGACAATATTTTTGTTATGTAATCGACAGTTGTGTGGATATAATGCCAAGTGGGTAAAGTTTGGTAAGTTCAGAAAATTACATCACTTTACCATAATGCAGTCTTTAAAACCAGGAAAAGACATAGATATCAAAATCTAAGACAATATCTAGTCTCATATGACAGGATTGATATATTAATATACTACTCAACCCTAAATCTGTAAAAGCATTTTTGTCTTGAATGTATCCACCACTCTTGTATGGATCTAAATGTAATAGTATAACGCCAAGCTTAGACAAATGATTCGTGATGAAACAAAACCATTTTTGTAAAGATATTTTTTTGGGGCTTTTTTTTTATCCTTTAATGGATAAGACAGACAAGCATGCATACATGCATACATGGGGCGCCTGCTCTACCACTAAGCCACCGGCGCCCCAGACGAAACCATTTTAAAACGTTGCAGAGAAAAGTTGCAGCAGTGTGAAGAGGCCGGTCTGAGCTCAACTCAAGCTGATGGTGTCACCTGCAACTCTACTGGTTAAATTGTCAGCAGCTGGTTTTAGTCTGCTGGTCACATCAAAATGACTGCAGATGGCATGAACGCTTGCTGCGGCAGGTGCTCCGTCTCCGCCGAGCGCTCTGTTTCTGTCCTGACGGTGTGCCAGTGTTGGACAGGAAGTCGCTGCTGTTTCTCGCTGTATGTGCTTATGCCCCCTCATACACACACATTCTTACTGACTGATTAATTGGTGCTGGTTACTCATATTATTGTGGCATATTCATTATGAATACAGTCCATTTGATGGTTGTTTTGTTTGTGTTTTTCGCTGTTTCATCACTACTACAAATGCAGCTGTAGCCAGTATCTCGCTATCACTCTTTTCATTCATATTTCAAGAAGCTACAAATTATATTCAGCCACATAATACGCCTGAAAGGCTGGAAATCAGAATGGAAGTACAGAGTTGCTGCATAGAGATGATACACTGTCTCCTCTAGTTGCATTGGTGTGAGAACATGGCAGAACAGAGCAATGAAAGTAGTTGTCTGTTTTAACTCATCTTGTCGCAAACCTTTGGTCTCAACTGGGCTTTAGATGGCAAAAAAATTGGTGTTGTATATTCTACAGATATAACCACACATGCTCTCTGTTCACTGTAACAGTGGGGACTGCAAGCTCACCTGGGGAGCCATACTCATGGCGCGGTAGGCGGCAGATCTTGGGCATGACTTCTATCAGTGTTTTTACGTACTGCAGGATGGTGCCCTGTAACTGCACAGTGACAAGGAGGATAGATACAATGCAGCAGACAGAAGGGGAGAGAGGACACAAAGAGAGAAAACAAAAAATCACTGTGAGAATCCAGCAAGCTGAGAAAGGGAACATGAATGGGAATTGTGGATAAATACCAGGCTCTTGACAATCTTAAGCAGCTCCTCCATCACTACGGCAATGCCTTGGTAACCAAGGAGACGGCAGATGGTCTTGAAGTGGGGCGGGCCAACAAAGTTTCTGTAGGAGCTGTATATGTGGGAGTAGGCAATGTTCAGAGGCTGAGAAGAGAGAAGGAAACAGAGAAACAGAAGCTGTGTTAATCTGGAACAGAAAGAAGATGGGTTTGTTCTTCACATACTGCTACAAGATTTTAGGAAAATAATTAAATTCAAGCTGTTATACCTTGGACCCATACAGGTAGTAAGGCTGCACGTTGGCTGGCTTGTCTCTTTGAGGCTCCTGGGTGAAGGGAATGGCTGTGCGTACAAAGCTGAAGAGAAAACAATGTTTAAAACCTTAAGAAAAAAGCGGTTAGACAAAATACATGTATCTGCAAATATACACCAACAAACTGACCGGTTTGTGGATCCGTTGTAGCAGTAGTTGGGGAGGAAATCAAAGTTGAGCTCCCAGAAGACGTGGAGCGTGATTCGTCCGTAGGGAGCGGAGACGTTGTGGTTGGCCTCGCGGAACATGGCATCGAAGCTGTCCAGGGTCATGTGTTTAGACAGGAGCCGGTGGGTTAGTCTGTTGATCTCCAGCAGCCACTCCAGCTCCTGTTGAGGGGGGATGCAAGATTTGTATGAGAAAACAAAGTTGGTTTGATGAGGGTATGTGTTAGGTTTGGAGTGTGTGCCCCTGACATGTTGTCTTACCACTATGGAAGTGAGGTCCTCGCTCTCAAAGCGGCTGATGGCATGGTCAAGAGACTTGTACATCGCTGCTGAGATCCTCTGGGTGATCAGACGGTTCAGGTCAATGGAGCGACCTAGCAGCTGCAAGACACATGAGAAATGGTTAAGACATACAGTATGAGGCTGACGGTTTGTATCTTTATATACGAGAAGCAGAACAGAAACAAAGACACTCTAAATGAGCCACAGAAGACTGTTTTCATGTTTCCAGTACCTGTACGTGTCTCTGTTTGAGCAGCGTCTCATAGCGGTTTGATGGAGGGTACGGGATGATCACGCCATAGTTTTTACACTCCGCTCTGAAGCGCTTGTCTAGAAGGACGCTGTGAAACACATACGGTTAAGTTAGATGAATTTTGCAGAGACATTATCTGCCAATAACGCCAAAAAGAGGATGTCATTTCTCCTACCTTCCGGCCATTGCTTTGTAGTAGGCAAATATCTGGTCTGCTAACTTGTAGACAAACTGGTCAAAGCAGAGGTTTACCTGAGAACAAGAAAAACAATATGACAACAATATATTTTTAAAGAGCAACACTTAGGGAAAGATCACTGCAGTTGATTTTTAAATAAGACTAATGCTGCATTTTCACTGCATGTTATGACATAGCTCTCAGTTTGACTTGCTCTTTTTTGGTTTTCATCAGCTGCCGATTAAAAGATCCAGCGAGTGTCACATTGAAGATTATGTCAAGTTGATCAGCTGAGAATTCCGCCTACCCTGAGGACCATTGGCAGTGGAAAACGAAATTGAGAAAGGACCTTGAATCGCACCATGCAGTGGAAATGAAGCATGATTCAAGCGATGGCTGTAAGACCTTACCTCAGCCTCGATTTCATCATAAAGGAACTGCTTCTTGAACTTAGTCAGAGCGTAGTAGCCACTGTCGTTATACAAGTCTAGAGGATACAGCACATATCTGGAGGAGGGAGAATGGCAGTTATAATGCAGTCTGTCTTCTCAAGGTACAAACACAACCTGAGTCTGTGGCTGGAAGTTTGTCTTACTCCATCATGGAGGGCTCCTTGGTCTCCAGGATGTGGTCGGTGAGGATCCAGGGCATGGACATCTCAATGGGGAACTGGATTCTGCGCCCCATGGTCAGCTCCAGGAAGAACTCTCTGAACCACAGCTGGGACAGGTCACAGCACTGCTGCAGGGCCTCTGGAAGACGGAAGGACACAAAACACAGATCAGATCGTTTGGCTTCAGTATGATCTTTCCTCATGGCGTTTGCAATCTCTGCTGAGAATTTCTACTCACCGCTGAAGTTGAGCAGGTGTGTGAAGAAGAAGGATTGTTTGTGGAAGTCTTCTATGGCCACCACTATGGGTCCATCCAGACTGCTGCGGAGAGTCTTCTTAGACCCACTCTTATCTGCTATCAATGACTCCAGCATGGTGCGCACCATGTACAGCTGCCGAGGGAAGACAGAGGTAAAAAGATAAAAACATTACTCAAGTTTCAGGAGGCAAATTAAATGAAACAATTAATCATTTGCCACCACATTATTAAACATGACTTGCATTTTCTCATTATACTTTGCATGTAGCACTAAGTCAATTAAAGAGAAAAATGTGCACTCTTTTGGGAGGAAATGGAACGAAATAAAAGATTTTTAACCTTCAGAATAAAAGCCTTCTTAAAGACACTCCAAATGCTAAAAATGTTGCAAGCAACAGAGGACAAAAATTGAGTACATCAGAAGATGTGTGAACATTAGAGCCTTAGAACATTGTGCAGATGGGAATGGTTTCAGTGAAACATTTTGTTTACAGTCAGTACTAACACAATTCTGTTTTGGCTTCTTTCCCTGCGCACCACGATATATTTCATGTCCCACCTGTGTGCTGGAGGGGCCGACAGCCCTGCGGGGCACTTTGATGTCAAATCCACCTTTCGGGTCCTTCTCTCCCCTCAGACAGGGGTCATTTGGAGGTTCCCTCGCCCCCTCCCAGTCACAGACGGTCTTTCGAATAGCCTGAAGAACACTACAGGCAAAGAAAACGGGATTATAACAGTGCCTCAGGTATTTAGGACAGGAGCCATGAGATTAAAGTCGTTTTCTTAGAGATCATCACTGCGTATACACACCTAATGAGGACGTTCTTCTTCTTGCGTACAGCCTGGCGCAGAGGCTCTCGGAGGGTCATCTGGGCAAAGTCCTGCAGCGCTGCGTAGATGGTGTTCCTGATGGCCTGGTTAAACACTGACTCCATTCGGCCCATCAGAACCTAAACAGGTCATTACACAGCGCCATGATCATCATCATCTTGGTCATATGGGCCATGAAAATTCAGCTCGGTATTGAAGAAATAATTTGACATTGATGCACTTATTTGCTTCCTTGGAGAGCGTTAGATGAGATGCCTCAAACCACTCTCATATCAGTATCATATATATCATATCATAAGTTCTCATATCTCATATCATAAGTTTTAAAATGACCATCAGATATTGAGGACATGATGAGCTACTCAGGGTGACCATTGTTTTACCTGCAGCCCTTTAATCATGGCAATGACCTCCACCAGGGCAAACTTCTCCTCACTGGTGTAATTGTATCGCGTGGCTCGCTCATACTCCTCCGCTGTGCCTGGACAGTCCTTGTTACAGAATTTATCCGTGGGATGGACCAGCTTCCACGAGTACTGAAAGAGACAAGGAGAGCCATAAATAGATCAAAGCTACAACAATCAATGACGTATCAAAAACTTTTCAAGCCTCAAGCCCACTCATACTGGCTGCTGCACAAGCATTTTTTTCCCCCGCCCACACACAAAGATACAATCAATTTCTTGCTTCACTCACAACTTCCATGACGTGCGTGCTCCACTTGGACAGCAGCTGCAGACCCCTCAGAGCCAGGTCGAACAGCTCCCTGTACTCCTCGTCGGACTTCTGGCTGTCCAGGCCCGAGCCCGTCACCACTTCGCTGTTGCTGTAGCGCGCCAGCTCTGAGATGAAGCGGATGTGGTCCTCCCTGATCTGTACCATCTGCTCGCACAGGTTATACTGTGGCGAGATGCTGCTCTGGGTGCATGTCCACCTGGGCACAAAATGGAGAAGACAGAGGGTTGTGGGCGGGTGGGAGCAGATGGCACGGTGGTCAAGAAATGCTGGTTTTGTAGTTGAGAGCATTTCTGTACACAATGCAAATGGCTAGACACGTCCTCTTACTTGGACTTGTTTTCTTCGTAGTGGGCACTTGTCTCGATGTAGCGCGACAGCTCTATTTGCATGTCCCCAAATAGTGGCACCACTTGAAGCTGAAAACCACAGAAAAAAAAATGTCTCACACTCATGTCATGCATACAAACATGACACTGGATAAAAGAGACGCTGAAAAAGCAAAAGCCTCACTTTGAAGAACTTGTCGATCTTGCTCAGGTTGATCCTCTTTTTGGCATCGAGTTTATAGATATTACTCACGTTCCCATCCATCAGGTACAGACCAAAGCCCATCACCTGACACACACACACAGAGGCGATTTGTTTTACACCAGCGAAGGACATTTAGCCAGCTTAAGATCACACTATTGACTGTTATAGGCTGGCAGCAGAAGAGGATGCATGTACCTTAAGCAGCATGTGTTTCTCGCTGGGTGTTAAATACATCTTGTTCTCGTAATAGTCGACACAGATGTTGACAATGTCTGCCAAAAGCTCCTCGTAGCCAGGAATCACCTCCAGCTGTTGGTGCAGGCACTACACAGAAACAGAGAAGGAACAACAGGTCACCTTCACATAAATTCGTTTATAGACAAAAGCCAGAGAGGGCTCAGTCTAACCTGCAAATAGACATATATAGAGATAAGTATGAGCAGTGCATGAAAACCTTGAAACTTAAGATAATCTTAAATGCAAACAGAGAACTAGAATTGCCACCTCCGCCGACCATTCACCGTTCAGTCTACATCCGTGTCTGTCCAGACTCATATGTAGCCATGACAGTAGACAATACTTCAAATATGGACGTTGCTGCAAAGATGCTACAAATTCTCAAACATGGAAGCTTCACAAATGTCTTCTACCCAGCAGCTCAGGAGATCTGTACAATCAGCACCCAAGATTAGTGTCACCAATTCAGTATCTGACCAAATGTTTCTCCCTCTGTTCCTGAAAAACTGCCAGAAAAGTGTTTCTGCAGAACATCACGATATCATAGTGAAGCTGACCTTTGACCTTTTGGATCTGAAATGTCATCACTTCGTCATTTTATCCTGTTAGACATCTGTGTAAAATTTTGTTATAATAAGCATATGAGTTCTTGAGTTATAGCCAAAAAAGTGTTTTGTGAGGTCACAGTGACCTTTAACCACCAGATCAAGATGCTTGAGTTGAAGTGGACGTTTGTGCCAAATCTAAAGAAATTCCCTCCAGTCCTTCCTGAGATATCAAGTTCATAGGAATGGGATGGGCATGAGGTCACAGTGGCCTTGACCTCTGACCACCGAAATCTATTCAATTCATCCTTGAGTTCAAGTGGACGTTTGTGCCAAATCTGAGGAAATTATCTTCAGGTGTACTTGAAAGTTACGATAATGGGACGAAAGGATGGACGGACGGACAACTGCTGTTGTTACTTTGCAATGTATGTAATTTTAACTTTTAAGTTATAAATGCACACTTTGTAGATCCTAACATATTATATTCACAAGAATAAAATGACATGTGCATTTCTCCTTTCTCTCATTTGTCCTTTCGTTGTTTGTAATCTTTATAATTATTTTGTTGTTGTTGTTTTTTAAACAATTAATATTCCTAATATCATTATTATTTGACTGGTCATCAGTTACTTGAATGTGCTGTCATCTGTCATTGCGACTTCTGAGAGTTGTCAATCAGCTGCCAGGCTGTCATTTGTTTGCAGGTCAGTCGACGTGATGTATTTTCTCCTGCGCAAAGGATTGTGGGTCAGAAAAGCAAGAAAGGCATGCTGGCTTATATACTGCAAAATAGGACCAGATGCAATAGAACATCCTGGTACTTTTGGCATACTGCATTTGACATGCTATGTATTAGGATATACTAAATCTTTTGGTCTGGTAGTATGGGTATTGGAACACACAGAATGCCTCCAGCCACAGCTTTTGCCAGTGTGGAGGCATAAAAATGATATTTTAAAGAGAAACTGCAATGTTTTTCATCATGTGTGGAATGGGTTTCAAAGGGCATTTTAGTCATTAAAAATGCAAAATATACACTCTTTTAATTCACCTAACATCACTCAGTGTCTGTCATTGGACTGCACTCACTGAAGCTTAAATGAACTGCCAGGTTTACACTGACACACAAAACAATCTTACTAAGTCTAGTTCTTGTCTTCTGTCTTTGCCATCATTATCTGACTGTAAAGAGCAAATGTGTAGATTGACTACTCCTTCTTTAGAAGGTCAGATGTTAATGCCGAGGTTAACTGCTAAATTGTTCCATCACACACTGTCATTCTGACTGCACAATCTGCCACGTCACAGGTGAAGAGTTTAAGTATGAGTCATCAGTTTGCAAGTCATTGCCTGGAGTAGTACGTTGGAGAGAAGAACATCATTCTGTATTACAACAGATGTAAAATGCACACTGCACACTATAAAGACAGCGTAGAGTCTGCACACCAACCTGAGTGATCCTGTTGTGGTTGGCTAAAAACATCGAGAGGTTCTGGGATTCCTGGATGGACTGAGGGTCAGCCATCTTCCTCAAGAACTGAGCTGCCCTGGAGGAGCAGAGCAGGAGAGAAATGTTAACTTGGCTCTGATTACACGATTCTACAAATTAGGATCAGAATTCCTTGACTTATGATTCACTACCTTTTGTAGGCAGAGTGATCATTCTTAACGCTACACTTCATGTTCTTCAGTTCATCCAGCACTGCAAACATGTTAATAAATTTGCCCAGAGTGAGCAGGTAGGCCTCAGACACAAAGTCCTTCCTTCTCTCAGCGTGACACAGACGCTTGACTTCGCTACAGAACCGCTCTATGGCTTTCCGCTGTGAAGACAAAAAAAAAAAAGGACATATGGAATTGTTTCTTGTGAGTAGTATCCCAAAAGACACAGAAAATGCAAACTCTGAAATGCAGTGCACAGTGTTGGGTTTTGTCTCTTGAATTTACAGGTTTAGTTCATCATTACAACAGTAAATGTCATGCAGCTGGAACTTACCTGGAAGTACATGAACTTCATGAGCTTGGTCACTTCTGGTTCTAACACCTCCACTGTTTTCTCATAGATCTCCACTCTGTTGGGCTGCTCATTGCATTTCACCTAGCAAACACAAGAGGGCGCCATCATACAGCTTGACTCTGCAGCAGTAATACAGTGTGTATGTTCAGCTGGATCATGCAGCATTGTACTTTGTGTTT
Source organism: Epinephelus fuscoguttatus (assembly GCF_011397635.1). Lineage (NCBI taxonomy): Eukaryota > Metazoa > Chordata > Actinopteri > Perciformes > Serranidae > Epinephelus > Epinephelus fuscoguttatus. The sequence goes on along the minus strand of NC_064760.1, from coordinate 31,448,390 downwards.
GGTAAACATGATACAAAAATTAGTTTTTAATAAGGTGTTTAGTCTTGCTCATTATATTGTTCATTTTTTCATTGTATGTGAGCGGACGTTTCATGTATGTATAAGCTGTCAAATTTGTGGAAATCATATTATCTCCAATAATGAAGACAACTGCACAACCCAAAGTGATTTCTGATTTATTTTAAGTGCAGAAAAAAATGCTGACTGGCCAAATAATGTCAAGTCTGGTAAGAGAACAGCCACATTTCGTGCGCAGAAACCGCCGCCGTGGTTCAGTGAGGTTTGTCTGCATTATCAGGGTGCCATTAATGAGGAACTTGCTGGTTGAACGTCCCAGTTGTCAAAAACAATGTGACAGCTTAAACAGAAATTCAAGCCACAAACATTTCGACACAATTTGACAGGGATGCAATAAAAACTGAGAGATAAGTATCTTATTAGGAAGAAGTGTGCGTGGGTGCATTTGTGTTACCTGGGGAATGGCTCTGGAGCAGCTTCTCCAAGTGTACAGCATCACAGCATACTCGTGCCCCTCCTCCAGCATCTCATTCTGCACAAATAGACAAAATACAACAATTCTTAATGCACAGTCTTAATGCAGTTAGAGCAAATATTCAGCTGGCAAAAGCCTTTACTTCTTGTGTCTCGTACTTTTTAAATATCTGGGTGTTATAAATGGAAATTTTGCCAAGGCTCTAGACATCACAAATATTTCCAACGTCCCAGACGAGTCACATATTCCAGGATGAATGGAGCTTGATAAATATTTTAGCAGGGGAACATTTCTCCCATTCAGAAGTAGGTGAGACATATTTCTCAATCACTCTGGCTAAAGAGAGGAGAGTCCTCAAATAGACCGGCTTCAACCTCAATGGGACTTCCTGATTAAATGAGGTTAAATAAAGCGCTACTTCCCCTCTTTGCCAGTCAAATCACACTCTCCACTCATTCACCATCAGGGGAAAGAGGTTTAGTGGTCCATTGCGTGCCTGATTCACCAGTGTGTGAGGGAAGTGTGTTTATATGAGTGTGTATGCATGTGTATGTGTGTGCCCTGCCACGGGTCTAGCCAAATCCTAACAAAAGAGCCAAATGATAATCAATTCACAAAAAACAAGGCTCTCTTTAAGGGAGTAACGCTGCTTCCCACAGTCGGCTTTGTGTTTACTGAAAGGGGATCAGAAACTATTCAAGACCGAAAACAAAAATTGATTCAACCAATCAGATGTAAAAACCAATACGATGGCAAGCCATGGCATGTGTTTTTTTTTTTTTTAAACTAGAGCACATTTCTCACCATGCTGGAGTGGACTGTAGCTTGCTCTATGTAACGGGCGATGCCTGTCACAAATGCATTCCTGTCTTCAAAGTTGGTGTCAAAATTAGCCTGCAGAAGGAAGGAGAAAAGGGTCAAAGGGGTACATTGAAAATGTCCGAACAACTCAGGGGATGATGGTGGGTGGTGGTGACAGTGGGTGCAAGTGTGTACCTGGTACATAATAGAGGAGGGAGGGGGTTCGATGCATGGCTGCTGGTCCGGGAGGGGCAGCTCCTCCAGCAGGTCCACATTGGACAGGGCATCCTCTAAGGTCACGTGGGTCGTCATGGTAACAAGGCGTCACTCACACAACACCCCAGTCTGAGAGAAACAGAGAAAAAGAGAATGAGGGTATGACTGAGATAAGGTCGCAAAAGAGACTCTATTAGAGAATGTCAGAGGATGCGACATGGGGCTGAATATGCAAACAGGGGTACTTGTACTCCAAGGGGTTGTTCTGCAGTTGCTCAGGGGGATGTGGAAAGATTGTGTAGTAGATTTGATCAAATAGAGAATGTGATTTGGTTAAATAAACATATAATTTGAGTGAGTCAGAACAGCTGAACACTATACACCAACTGAGAATGCATTTAAAATAATTATCAATCAAACAGAGAAGCTGGAATAGATATCTAAAAGTATGGTAATGGATAATCTGTTTACATCGTTAGCTAAACCGTTAGCTGAAAGTAACAGAACACAGTTGAAATTATTAGCTAAAGAGTAATGGGAAAATGGTCTTGATAGTTAACTTAGCGAGCTAAAAGTAATTGTAAAACTGTCAAAATATATGACTAAAAGTTACGGAGAAATGACTGAAATATTTAGCTTAAAGTAATGTTAATGGATGAATGGTTAAAACAATTAGCGAAAAGTAATGGAAAAACCATTTTGATAGAAAAGTAAAAGTAAAAAGCAATGCTAAAACTAACCAAACTAACTAAAGGCAATGGATAAATATTTTTAATGACTCAAAGTAATGGATAATTTTGAAAGAGTTAGCTAAATCATTAGCTTAAAGTAAAGGACAAATAGTTGGGGGAGAAACTAAAAGTAAGAGATACTGTGTTAAAAAAGGTAGCTAAAACGTTAGCTAAACATAATGGTAAAACTGTAAAAGTAGATGACTTTAAGTTAAAGGAAAATGACTGAAATAGTTAGCTAAATTGTTAGCTCAAAGTTGAGGATAAACAATTAAAATAGATAACTTCAAAAAATAGCCTAGATAATGAGTTAAAAGCAGGTAGCTAAACCGTTAGCTAAAAGTAATGGATAAAAAGTTATGGGAAAATGATTGAAATAGTTAGCTTAAAGTAATGGAAAAACAGTTGTGGTAGCTAAAAGTAACGGATAAATATTTAAAAATAGATGACTAAAATAAATGGATAATCTTAAAATAGTTAGCTAAATTGTTAGCTCAAAGTAAAGGATAAACAGTTTAAGTAGTTTACTAAAAATACTGCAATAGATAATATGTTAAAATGGGTAGCTAAAACGTTAGCTATAGGTATAGGAAAACGGTTGAGATAGTTAACTTAGCCAGCTAAAAGTAATGGTAAAACTGTCAGAATACTTAAATTTACGGGGAAATGACTGAAGTAGTTAAATTGTTAGCTCAATGTAAAGGATAAGTAATTAAAAATAAATGAGTTAAAAGCAGGTAGCTAAACCGTTAGCTAAAAGTAATGGTAAAACTGTCAAATTCCAACTGTCAAAGATGACTTAAAGTTATGGGTGATTGAAATAGATTAAAGTAATGGGCAAAAAGTATGGGAAAACAATTGTTACACCTAAAAATAATGGATAGATATTTAAAATAGATGACTTAAAGCAATGGATAATCTGTTGAAATATTTAGCTAAATTGTTAGCTCTAAGTCAAGGATAAACAATTAAAATAAATAACTAAAAGTAATAAATAATGTGTTAAAAACAGGTAGCTAAACAGTTACCTAAAAGTAATGGATAAATATTTAAAATATATACCTAAAAGTCATGGATTATCTATTAAAATAGTTTGCTAAATTGTAATTGACAAATGGGTGATGTTCCACTGGAAGCAGGAGTAACAAGTTGACATATCAATATTTATATCTGCTACAGTCAATTGATGCAAATACACCCATTATTCTATTGACGCGTTTTAGACTCCACTTCCTCTTATGAAACCCTGTCTGGCCTTGCGGTGCACTCTGCAGTATGTCTGTGTTTTCACCCTGCACCTGTATCCTCTCCAGACTCACGCTCAGGAGAGACAAAGGGCAGGGGCCCCTCACTGCTTCCTTTTCATTTAACTAGAGGCATATAAGCATATCATTCTTGAAATGCTGAGACCTAGAGATCTTATTGATCTGAGAGAGGCACAGAACGATCTAGCACTGAATGACTTTTGACAAACACAAAATGTGCTATCTTGCACAGGCAATAGATCCACTGGCAAATGTGTTTTCACAGAAGCTTTAGGCTAGCTGATATTTTGTATTTGAAATAAAATTGAGATTAAGTGATATACATGAACACACAATGTACATAGACTCCATGCATACTGCTTAAAAATCCACAGCTATTATGACTGTCTTCCGTCTGATCTCACCTTGGAATAAATGACTAGACCCCCTTGAAACAATACTGCCATTGCCGTACCCTCTTCCTTATTATAAAACACCAACCCAGCCAAAGCAGTGTGTATGCGCCCACCCGTGTATCATGTGCCTCTCAGAAATGTGTGTTTTACGTCTGACCTGGCAGACAGGGCTGACAGGACCGATAATCAGCTTAATATTCACAGCCAGAGAGAGCACAGCCAGAGCTGAGAGGGCCAGGGGCCAAACAACAAAGAGAAAAGAGGCAGATAAAATTAAATGTGGCTGTCTCTCTTCTCAAGGTAGACAATGAGCTTGCAATAAAAGAAAGTAAAGTGCTGCATCAAGTTGTAAAATTGATAATGAATACAGTCATTTCAGATTCAATAAGAATAAAGCTGGGTTGTGAGATCTTATAGTCAAAAAGTTTTTTTTATTCGTCCTGGAAGTTAGCCACAGACAGGATCAAATAAACAAATAGGCAACCTATCTACTTCCTTACATAGTAATATGACACTCAAGCGGCAGTCAACACATGTATATGTCGAAGCAGCTGTATTTTGACGCAGTCAGTGTGCAATATCATTATGTACTTTCAAATATTTACACAAAATTGATCGCAATCACAATGACAAAGACGTTATAAAACACGTAGACCAACACCTACAGCCAAAGAGACACGTTGTTAATAATGCCCACTGCACATGTGCAGGTACACTGAAACTATACGATCACAAACGGCATGAAGAGAAGGAGGGTGGAGTTTCCTGTCACATCAAACTGTTATAGTTAACATACCAAGAGGCTATATTTGCATGAGGTAAACCACCAGTCTTGAGACAGATGGCTTAGTCATCAAACCTGTAATGATGCATCAGTGAACGACACCTCAGTGTACTGGCACAGACATATAGATGGTAATAAGGTTTGTTTATTTTTATATTTATTTTTAATATACTTTATTAATCCCCGAGGGGAAATTCAGTTTTTCACTCTGTTGTCAATTACACACAGTGGAGAGATGTCAGCGTGGGCTGCCCATGACAGGCGCAAGACTGAGCTACTGCCGCCCCATAGTGATAGTGTAGACCTTATAGTGAGGTCTACTGGAGTCTTCTGTCAAATCTGTGTGTTGTTCTGTCTCCTGTTCTGCCATTATGTGCATAGCCTGACTGATACTGTCAAATTCTTTAGGACATAATACCACTGACGTGCTGGGAGTTGTAGTCCTTAATCCTCAGTAGTCTGTGTAACAATGAAGACGTGACTAATTTTGATACACTGCAAGTACGAACATTAAAACATTAAAAGAGGACCAGCAGATTTTAAATGATACCAATGTACACTGATGAAGACTTAATCCCTGTGCTGCTGCAACACCGTGATGTTTAAGTTAAAAATGAAAAACGTTTTTTTCCTGTATTCTTTCCACTGCCGTGTTTACAACCTGGATTCACACACATTCACGGTTATTTTTAACTGTTCATCTTATAGAAAATGAAACATGCAGCTCGCTACAAGGGGTTCTGTCACGCAGACAAACATACTCAGTGCAACTAAACTCCCATCTGTGCTTGGGAATACAGACGGGGACTGAAGCCTGGGTTGGCTGAATAAACTTTCCCACCCTGTACCCGACTCTGTTCAACAGTTGGTGTGTCTGTGTGTGTGCATCTTTACAAAGCAAAGGGCCCCTTCATTCCCTTCTGGACACTTAGTAACCTAGCTGTAGGCCTGCTTTACACCGGAACGACCAAATGAGACCACACAAGGCATTTCTTTTTAGACATCCCATACAGTTGTTGGACTTGAACGTCTATGATATGCATAGCAAAACTCCCCCTGGCTATTCCTGACATTATAACTAAAGCCACTATACATAATGAGCTTGGGTCGGATCTCCTCATGACAACACTTAACCACGAGGATCCAAGGGGTTTGAGGAAGCGCTCAAAATGTTGCAACGAAAAAGAAGAATGGGAATGAAGCAGAGTAGGAAAAGTACCAAAATGGCGAAAAAAGCAGCATTTGTGGAAGAAAAGCATGACTAGTATGTGCTGCTAGGCGTGTGTGTAATACATCTTGCCTGAGAGAAAGACAGAGAGAGAAAGTGTGTCAACTCCAGGGTCACACCACTCAATGGGATCTCCCCCCCAAGGCTAGCTTTGTAATATATATTCATCCTCACAATAAGATGAGATGCGATAAGCGTGGAAAAAGGAGCGTTTAGACACGGGCACCCACATGATCACTTACGACACGTTCACTGACCAACACATACAACGGTCACATGTGTGTTCCAGCAGCATCTGTGCAGTCTACAGTGTGTCATGACGTGCGGGATGCTGGCTAGCTGAGGTATTCGACACACTGATTGTCATTTCAAAGACCAGCGCCGCAAAACTGCTGTCGTCTCATGATCCCAATGATGTCACACTCTCCTTTTAGACCAACAACAATGACCGTCACATGAATATGCAATGGAGGGGGGGAACACAAGCATGGCTCACATAACCAAGCTTCACACAGGTAGAGAAGATGGTAAACAAAAATCTAAACTAACATTACCAACCCTTGAATTCGCAAAACACTCTTTTAGGTTTTTAATCAAAGTTTCTTCATAGATTTGTGGTACTTATGATAGCATGCAGAATTCAGCTTGCACTGTTTACCTCTACTTCTCTTTTCTTTGGCTGCTTGGTTATTTATGTCTACAGGCCTTTGTCTCTCTGGCTTTGTCTCTGAATTTACTCAACCAAAAACAGCAACAATACCACCAGCTGCTAATGGCTGCTCATGAGGAAGTAGCTATTCTAAACTTTGTATTATGGTACAATATAACTCCAAAAATACTTAACAGATGTTACAACAAAACTAATTCCAATAGCAGTATTATGGAGATATAACAAGGGCTGATAACACTGCTTATTTTCATTATTGAATAACTGTCTATATAAAGTGTAGTGCTATGCAAGTCATGAATCAATTGTTCGAAACAAATGACTCTTATTACTGACACGGGAGTGACAAGTCCTAATGTTCACTAACTCTTTAACGGCTTTACCCCTCCAACCTGCTTCTAGCAAGTGCGAACTGTCTCTACCGCTGTTTTTCTCTGCTGTCTCTCTCCGCCATTGCTGGCTGGTTTCTTACCAGTCCTGTAACTTTATCCCCACCACTCGCAGTCGCCATTTGTCTCAGCTTAACTCCATGTTCCACCAGCTGAGACTGACCTCAGTTTAAAAGAAAGAGGAGTGCCTGTATTTTTGACAGCGTCGAAAATCATACTTTTGGAATTTTTAAATATCCTAGTATCCTTATACCTTGACCCCGCTGAAGCCTCAGTTCTGCTTGGTCATGAAATCCAACAGTCTGTAAGCTCTGATAGCTTCCCGGTCCAACAGGGGCCAAAAAATAATTTGTCTCGCACAAATTATGGAAGCAGTAAAATGGAGGATGCAAGTTTTTAAGTGCCACAAACCTAGTGAAATGACTCGTTTCACGATTAGAATTGATCCATTGGTCCGATAACATTTGCAAAGTCTAGAAGAGCCGCACGGTTAAATTATTTTATCTCCATTCAAGTTGGTGGAGGGATAACCATGAGTTAGCCAGCTTGCCCGGTCTCTGGTGTGCATGCTCTATGGGTGCTGGGGCTAGTGGGTGTTTACCAAGCTGATCTGGTTACTTACTTGACTAGACAACCTGACTCTCTTTAGTGAGCGACTCACATAAACTCAAGTCAGTTAAAGGAGTCGAACCTCCCATCATTTATAAACTATCACAAAATGTCCGTCACGATTTGTCAGAGTTCAACATGAAGTCTTCAAATGTCTTTTTTTTGTCCAAAACCTAAAGACGTTCCATTTACAATGATACAAAACAGAGAAAGAAGGAAAATCCTCATATTACGGAGCAGGAAACAAGGGATTATTTGGCATGTTTGCTTGGTTTATGATTCATAATTTTCTACCGCTCGACTAATCAGTGAATGAGTCTACCAGATATTACAGTGATATCACTGCGGGAAATAACCTCAAGGCTGAGTGGCATAAACCAGTGATTCTCAAAGTGGTGCTCTGCCAGAGGGGTCCATGAAAAGCTTTCTGATTCATCAGATTATCAAGACTACATGAATAATTTGATTTTTAAATCTAAAATAGTTCATAGATTACTTACATTCTAATTCTAATCTAACAAATCTACAGTTATTCTCTCATGTTGTTCTTTAACATAACTCAGACTATAAAAGCATAAATATAGACTACACCAAATTATTTTAAGAGACATACTACACTGGGGGTCTCTCGTGTATACTCTTGCTTGTAAAGGGGTCCTTGGCTGAAAAAAGATTGAGAAGAACTTCCACCATGAGCAACCAGTTATCTACACATCTACAACACCTCACTGCATGCCTGTCCTGCTCTCGGAGATGAATCCCTCCTCTGTTGCTGAAGGTTTAACCAAAGGTTTAACCAAAAACCAAAGGTCTACAGAAAGAGGGTGTCATATGTTGCACAGATTGTAAAACCCTTTAAGAAATAATTGTGAATTGGTGCTGTGTGAATAAAAAGTGGCTTGACTAGAAATGTACTGAGGGTTTTTCATTTAGTGTGGATCAGTATTAGCAGCAGCAGAGCATCCACAGCCTGTCATTACATCACTGCTCGGTGGTGAGGGTCTGGCATACAGATTTACAACTCAGTGAGTCTGCAACAGTAGCACAGTCAGATTTCTACTGCAAGTCACTAGATGGGCCGATAATAATCACAGGATCGATAAGGAATCTAAATAGAGAGTTGAGCATGAGATGAAAGAGCAGTGTTCAGACCTTGGTGTGAAACGGAAGTAGGTGAACCTGTCATTTGTGCATCAGTAACAGGCCTGTCTGCCATCATGGCTGTGGAAACGTCTCTAATGCATTTACATGCTGTGCCCTGCTGGTCGGATGGGTCAAAGGGGGGGATACAGGGGAAGGAAAAAGGCACAAAATGATGAAAGAGTGTGAAAGCAGGGATGTGAAATCGAGCCGGCTGGAGCATCGAATTCGCTCCCCTCCTTATCCCAGCAGACATCTCTGTTCTCTGTACGGTGAAAACGATGTTATCAGGTCAGAAAATCGCCCAGCTACTCCGCGATCCATCTTTCATCAGTGCACTTGCTACACAGAAACCCTCTCCTCACCCCACCCATCTCAGTGAGAGCTACGATGCCGATGCAAGCTAACGGGGATCCCATTCATGTGTCAGAATAATACGCGGAAAAACCGGGACGCTTCATCCGGCTCACGGTGGCCGATTTCCCCAACCATCAACCTTATTATCTCATTAATGCACGGGCAGAGAAGTGACGGGAGTGATGCACAGTGAGAGGAGGAAGGAAAAAAAAAAAAAACAGCCCCCCAGTCTCCAGCCATCATCACTACCCAGCGCACATCACCAGCCCCGTTCATTTTTAGCGCTGCGGCTGCATCCATCGCTACATTACCACATACCTGTCAATTGCATGCCCGTCCGGCGATATCCAAAGGCGGGCGGCCGGTGTCGCGTTGTGCGACGGCGATGTAATGTTTGCTGATCTTTTTTCTTCCCTCGTCTTCTGTGCCGATTGATGCTCTAGTTTCGCCCCGTACCTACCCAGTGCTAATCCACCCCACACAAAGAGCAGAAAATGGCTGCAAGTGCATTTTCTTAAAGGGACAGTCACAGCGGAGCGATGGGTGATGATGAGGGGCCCCGACATGTTGAGCCCACACTAGTACGTTTTTTAAATGTATGTATGTATGTATGTATGTATATTTCAGTTTGTGCCAGTGGAGAATGTACACTATTTTCACTTTATTACAAATATTAAAAGTAGTGTGTTTATGTGTGTGTGTGTGTGTGTGTGTGTGTGTGTGTGTGTGTGTGTGTGTGTGTGAGAGAGAGAGAGAGAGATAAGGGGAAGGTGTCATCTAGTGAACTTGAAAGAAATAGCCCAAAGGGTGTTGTCCTCAAAAGACAGAAAGAAAGTGAAAATATACTCTTTATATTACTGCCACTGAAACTATAGTGAATGCCTATCTGTGGTGCTCATGGTGGTATTGCTTTTGCTTGTTTGTTTATTTGTCTGATGCTTTAAATGTTTTTTTTTTTTAAGATAGCCCATATGTCAGAGATAATACTGTTACAATTAAAACAGAAAACAAATGTATTATGAAACCAGGCAAAATTAAATAATAGTCATCTCTGACCCCTGGTGGCAAGATGTCTGGGGCCATACAGGGCCAGTTGAAATTTTACTCTTAATAAGCTTGTGATTTTGTTTGTTAAAAAAAAGATATTTGATCATTTCAAATGTGTGAAATAAATATATAATGTATAATGATATCATGCATGCACTGGAGGCCCATTTGCTACCCACATGTTCAATTATTAGGCTACTATTAAGATGTTTTCATTGTTTGTTAAGTGGCTGGCTGGCTGACTGACTGTTTTATTTTCATTCTAGTCTTATGTCTGCAAGTCATTGCATTTTGTTTTTATTTACAGTTTACACAGTGTCCCAGCTTTTTTGGAATTGGGGTTGTACAATGTTTCTCCTTTCTAAAGTAAATTGTCAAACTGTTCCTTTAAGTGGGCGACACAATGCTTAATACCAAGATTTTAAAAAACAAATTCATTTTCAAAGTGCAGTGTTATTTGTCAGTCTAGATTGTTTTTGCGGTGGTATTGGAATATTGGTGGTTCGATCCCCAGCTCCTCTAGCCAGCATGTCAAAGTATCCTTGAACAAGATACTGAACTCCAAATTGCTCCCGATGGCTGTTCCATCAATGTGGGAGTGTGTTAAAAACTGAGTAGCAAGTGGCACCTTGTATGGTAGTCTCAGTCATCAGTGTTTAAATATGTGTGTGAATGTGACCTGTAGAGTAAAAAGCGCTTTGATTGGTCCTAAGACTAGAAAAGCGCAATACAAGTGCAGGTCCATCCATTTACCATTTGGTGTGAGTTGACGAGTTCTAGAGACGTGGCATAAAGATGTCTGCCTAGTCTCGAATATAGAGAAGATAATGTTGATGTTACAATATGTATATTTTTTTGGACAGGGGCGCCATTTTGTGAGGGATGCACTTTTTTACTTGTGCCTGCTTTTGTGGTCAAAGAACGGTATTTGGACAAACTAAGCATGATTATCAAGACCCACATGACTTGACAGCCCAAGGCTGGAATACAGATCCTGATGCACTACCTCCACTCACATAGCTGGACATTGTAAACTATCTGATATTTGGATTAAGTACATGCACTTTGGTAATAGAGTGGTGCAGGGATGACGTTTTCTTGTAGGCGTAATGTAGCATCGCCCTGGTTCCCAGTTTATGACACTTACAGGTTTTGTTTAGCAAGACAATCTTGACAGATTAAAAACACTTTTATGATTTTTGAAGTGTAAATACAATCACCAGAAGTAAAAATCTAACGCATGACTTAAGCGTCACCACCGCAACGAGGCTGCGTTTAGTATGATGACGCTCTGTAGGCACATTTAGCCACCCATTAGCAACCACCTTTTTAAGAACACATAATCGCTTAAAAATTTACAAGTGAGGTGTTTACCCATGTATTTTAAATCATAGATCAAAACATAAAAGTATCTTAAGGTTGTGTTAACCGCAGACCTTATTTGAGCCATCTAACCAACAACCCATTGACTTTGGGAAAAGGGAACCCTGAGTTCTTAAATGTTAACATAGAGTGAAATACCTTCACATTCTCCATAAAAGAACTAATTTAGATGACCCTCAGCGTGTGGTGCTCAAAGCACAAAAAACCATTAAGAAAACATAGCTGTAATGTCTCTGTCCAGAAATCATGAGCAAGATAATCCACAGATCTTGTCGTGAGCAGTTTCATGTGGGAACTATATTCTTTCTGCTGAACTGCACCCGCCAACTGTATCATGGCGCAAGAGGAAGCGTGCATCTACTGCTAAGTCACCCAGCACCACTAAGCTAGCTAATGTTACAGCTCAGTCGAGGATGATGCCATTACTATTTACATCTTGCACTGTCATGAGCATTAGCCTCTCATTCATGAGTAGATTCACGCTTCGATCTGCATGGTGATACAGTTGGCGGGTGTGGTTCGGCAGACAGAAAATAGTTCCCACATGAAACTGCTCACAGCAAGGTCTGTGAATTATCTTGAGTAACCCAACCATGATATTTTTAAAAAAGAAGTATTTTTATTTTAATTTTGGAGTGAATTGTCCCTTTAAGACTAAAATTATAAATCTTCCTACCACTACATATGCGCCTGTGAACCAGGCTTATGCTTTGAATTTTTCTGACAGCTGGCCCTCATGACAATAGGCTAGAATAAGTACATTTTCTTCAACATATTTTTTTCTCTTGTAATGGATATTTCAATCCACCTCTGACTTGGTGCTTGTAGAAATTTTGGGACAGTGTGTATTGTAGGTATATTTGGACCAGAGAGCATTGCATGCCTTGTAGTTCCATCTTTGGCCACTACACCCACACAGCAGAATGCCTGCTTGTTTGACTGACGGACTGAAACAGATTATTCAACTGGTACGCTGTAATCCCACACACTTGCTACACTGGTACCAGTAATAATAGTTTGTTGATAGCAATAGTTCCAGTTATGTGTAACCACATCTAAACTGCATTTTTGTGGTAACTTTGAAGAAAGCTGACCTATCTGTAGCCACATTATGCCAAAACCATGACCTTTTGGAGCACACAGTTGAACAGCAGCAGAATGGGTTATGTTGCAGCAGTTGTTTGAACAGTTTCTTTTGACATTTTCATAATGTCTGCCTGAAAACACAATTGGAATCCATTGCAAATGACCTGAATTTAAGTTGGCTATAGATGCTATTCTCCATATAGAGGCAAACAGGCTTTTTACAGCTGCCTTTTAAGCTTACAGGTAATGACTAATTGTCAAAGGAAAGATGTGGGGTCAAACTGTGTTCAAAATCTGAATTATTAAATCCTACAATTTGTGACACCTACTTTTGGTCATATTTTGAAAGCTGTCATTGTTGTAGTCCTGAAAATTAAAACGACAAGAATGACAAAGGATCCATTTAACTAACAGTGAGTTAAACAACACAGCCGTCTCACCTATTTAATGTACAGAGACCTTATGGAGTATTTAAAACATAATCATAAACATGCAGTAAGTTGTCTGAATGAACTGTGTAAGGATTCTCAGGAGTAGACAGTCTACAGAGGTATACAGGTACAGCATGAAACAGATAAACTGCAAAATCTAGGAATATGAAAGTGTCTTGTGTTTTGTAATTACCTTACATGAAATAACTTTAAAGAAATTTTAAAAAAAAACAAAAACATTTGACATGCAATTGGACATAAATCAATAAATAAAATAAATAGAGCTATTTTCATATTTTCAATCTCAAATCACATCTTGGTTCACAGGTCTGCGAGGGAGGCCAGCTCGTGCAGGAGGAGAGCAAAGGATGGACGATCTTCTGCTTTCTGAGAATGAAAACGTGACAACAAAAGCATTATTGCAAACAGTTGTGATGTCTGTGTGTTTTGTATGTCGGCAGTTCTTTTACTACATTCAAATTCCTGTCCCCACCTCCTTCCAGCACCACTCCATGAGCAGGTGAATAGCGTCTGGGGCCAAGCGTGGCTTCAGGAGCCTCAGGCCTGCATTCAGGGACTCTACCACTTCGGCATTTGTGCGGTTCTCATAAGGAAGACGGCCCTCGTTATACACCTCCCACATGAACACACCTGAACAGGGGTGGACAGGGAGACTCACAGTTATTATTGAATAAACACACCTATAGGGAGACTGGCTGGTGGTCAGTTAATCCTCTAATCTGTCCGTGTGTTTGGTTAATCATTTGCATGGTTGTGGTGGTTCTATACAAGCTCTTTTGCACACAGTATTTTAAATGATTATGACAAGCTTCAAGTGATTTAATCATAAACTGATTTTAGAGCCATGTGTTTATCCATTCAGCACTACTATTTAGCTACATGCAGTCTTGCAAAATCATCTTTGGTTCTTAAAAACAGTTTCTTACTATATTATTTATTTTCAGCATCTGTTAGATACAAGCAAGTCACAACTTCAGAACACTTGTCCTGGGCAACTGTCCAAGCCAGGTCAATATGTTGCTGGCCTGTTTAAACTCCTATTTCACAATTTTCCCAACAAATTTAACTTCTTGGAGGTCACTGCAAATCCAAGAGTTGGCATTGCTCCATGAAAATTGCTACCAATACAGTTTTTGGCACTTGTACACACATGCACATGGATTTAAATCAATGACTATGATCAATTAAAAGAAGGCCCAGTGCTTTTTACTCTTGCATCATTTTTTTCTTCAGTAGTTACAAACATCTGTGTATTGAAATGTCTTCTTTTTGTTTCTAAAAGTGGTTTCAAATTACTGTAGTCTTATTAGGTTTCCAGTTTAGTACATTATAGCACAGAACACCAGAGTCAGTGTACTATCAGGGAAACACAGATGATTGTGGTGTGTTGTCAGCTAGTCAGCAGAACTCCCAAGACCTGCTGTTTTTCTGTGAAAACTACACAAAATCTGAAAACAATATGAATGATTAAATGGCAGTTCACCCTGCAATCTAAAGTACACAGTTTCTCTCATACCTGTAGTGCTATTTATCAATTAACATTGTTTTGGTGTGAGTTGCCGAGTGTTGGCCTTCTCTCCAATATAATAGAAGTAGATGGCACTTGACTTTTGGTGCGTACGGTACCTAAAAACATTTGAAAAACTCAACATCAATGTGTCTTTCCATAAATCATGACCCAGTTGCTAAAGATAATCTACAGACCTTGTTGTGAGCAGTTTCATGAACTACACCCACCAACCGAATCACTGTGCAGACAGAAGCATGCATCTACTGTTAGCTCACCTAGCACCACTGAGCTAGCTAATGCTACAACTCAGCTGAGGACGACGCCATTAATATTTATGCTGGCATGAGCAAGGGCCTCTCGTCCATGAGTAGATGCACGCTTCCATCTGCATGGTGATACGGTTGGTGGGTGTAGTTCAGTAGACAGAAAATAGTTCCTACATGAAACTGCTCACAACAAAGTCTGTGGATTATCTTGAGTAATCAGGCCAGGATTTCTGGAAAGAGACATTGCTGTTGACTTTTTGAAAGTATTTTTTTGGTGCTTTGAGCACCACAAGCCGAGTGTCATCTATTTCCATTGTGTCGGAGAGGAGGCTGACATCGCCAACACTTGGCAATGCACACCAAAACAATCTAGATCAACAAATAGCACTATGGGTATGAGGAATATAATAATATGTACCTTGATTTTTGGGGTGAACCTACCCTTCAAAACCAGACAAATGAAGGATGTTGACTCCAAAGACAGCAAGTCAACAACTGAAAGGCACAGAGATAGACAGATGAACAAACCGAATGACCAGACGTCGGACTTGCTGCTGAACTTGCAGTACTTGATGACCTCTGGGGCCGACCACTTGACAGGGAACTTGGAGCACTGGGAGCTTGTGTACTGATCATCAAGCACAAATCTACAGCACAGAGAGCAGACACTCACCTTTAAACAGCACTAAAGTGACATTTAGCTACAGTAAAAACAAAATAAATTTTGTGCTTTAAAAGTTCCTTACAATACAGTGGATAGCATACCTTGTCATACCGAAGTCAGATACTTTCACCTCATTGTTCTTTGAAACCAGACAGTTCCTGGCAGCCTGTGGAAGAAAGAGGAACAGATGGATTAACTCTGCTAACACAGCACCAGCACATCATAAAAAGCTCTATCTGTTGATTTACCAGATCTCTGTGGATGAAGTTGGAGCTCTCCAGGTAAGCCATCCCCTCACTGACATCCAGACACATTCCCAACATTGTGTCCTGGGATAGACACCCTTTCCTGGCTCGCAGGTAGTCTGACAGTGCACCATTCTCCATGAACTCAAACACCAGACACATGGGAGTACACTGGGTGCGCACACCGTACAGCTGAACCAGCTTACAATGGGACAACCTCCTGTTAAAACACACACAGACACACACATAAGCTGAGTGGTTCGATCACCTGACCAATATGAAGCAACTCTATGAAGTGCACTTACATCATGACCTTTGCCTCTTCTTTAAATTCCTCATCTGACATGCACTCTTCTCGTATCATCTTCACTGCCACCTTCTTATCTCTCCATCTCCCTTCCAGCACCAGCCCAAACTGGCCACTGCCTAACTCCTGACCCAGTGTCAGCTCCGCAGGGTCCACCTCCCACTGATCTGTCGAGCGGCAAACAGGTGGTGAGCAACACTGATAATGTAGTTGAGTTCAGATAACATAAGAAAAATTGATTTATTGATTGTAATCAAAGAGTTATATAAGTGCCCGGTTTGTTGCACAACACCAAACAGTCACATAACTGTCAGGGAGCACTGAACACACCCTGAGTATGCCTCTGTGAGAACCACTAGAGGTCAGCAAAAACAAGCTCTTCTGCAATAAGTTTTTGTGTGTGTGTGTGTGTGTGTGTGTGTGTGTGTGTGTGTGTGTGTGTGTGAGATCCAGTTCAACCAGCTGAACTGACCCATTTACACAACAGTACATCCTCTAACCTTTCGAGGGATCGGCAATTTCCTGACAGCAGCCTCCATCTTGAGAGACAGGGTGTCTTAAACGGGTTATCAGACCTGCACAGATGACACACAGACATATTAAAGAAGAACTACACCTATTTTCAAAACTCAAACACGTTATTATTATGCTAAGACAGTCCAAAATAATAGGAAACATGAACAACTATCTACCAAATCCAAAAATAAGTGCTAAAACTCAAATTTGTGATGTCATAAAGTGTAAAGTCTAGAGAAGCTCCAAAGACAATGAGTTGGAAAAGATGTTAGAGATGACACTGAGAGCAGCCAGGTGAATGTTCTGTGTATATGGGTATACTTTTAGTGTCAGAACTGGGAACACTACAATAGAATAAAGCTCATGAATAAGAATAAAGCTAAAATAAACATTTTGTGGGTGCACAAAATCAGTGTAACTCGGTAAGAACAATTCATAATGTTAGATAGGTAGCACACGTATAACAGCTAAAGTCAGAGTCCTTTTGTAATACTAATTCCCAGCTGGCACACGTCCGACTTTCAATGTTGAAATGTGGTTAGGTCAGTTGTTTCAACATTAAAACAACACTGAAACAGCATTTAATTCCAATGGTTGTAAAAAAAAAGTTAACAAAATTCTCATACTGTAAATCAACATTGAAATTTCAGAAAGATCTGTTTCAACATTAAAACAACACTGAAACAACATTAAATTCCAATGGTTGTAAAAAAGTCAACAAAATTCTCATAAATCAACATTGAAATTTCAGAAAGACCCATTTCAATGTCGAAACCATTTTAAAACAACGTTTAAAATTTATGACACAACACTGAAACAACATTGCAAAATCAACATTGATTCATCTTTCAAAATCAAACCATAATTCAGCAATGAATCAAATATGGTATATGACGTTGATTCAATAGTGAATAAATATTAGAATGCCAGCTGGGATAATTGGGGGCACAGCATTCGTATATATGTATATACTGCTCACTGATTTTCTTCATGTACCCTTTATTCATATATATGTGGCCTGAATTTGTGTATACAGTATGAGTAATACTTTAATGTATTTTCTTGCTGTGTTTTGACAAATGATTCACAGCGGTGTTTGTTGTATGTATTTAGCATGTCTATACCATTTCTATTTAGCAAGAGACCTTAGAGTAGTTAACTTACAGGGAATACATGATTTGTATACACATAGTCTCCTTTTTGTATATACCAATATTTTCTTTATGTGCCTTTTTGCACCTTATATACATGTAGTCTTGGTATGGTAGTGGTGTATACAAGTAATATGTAATGTATTTTTTACCATTATTTGATGTGGATTTGGTGTAGTATGTCACATGACTCATATAGGCATCATGGGTACTTAAGATGGCGACTTTCTGTTGTTCATCAGAGGTCTGAGGAGACTTGTTTCTACTCTGCCACAAAATCGGTCCCCCATTCATTGTCTATGAAGCAGCTCCAGACTTTATACTTGACGACATCACAAGTTTTAGATTTAGGTCTTTGGTTTCTGCCTTTTAGGAAGAGTAGACAAATATTGATTGAACCTTTGTAGACAATGGAAAAAAACATATTGGCATTCTTAATTTAGGTGGAGCTCCCCTTTAATTACTAATCTTATATAAGGCATCTGAGCACATTCTGTTGCCCTTTGTCACAATGTTTTTTGAGACAGGAGTTTTTAATGAACCAAGCTTCCTTGTGGCACCTGGTCTTTTCATTTTAACACTGCTCCGTGCCAGAGGTCGACACACTTACCAGCAGCGTTGTGTTGGTGGTAATGAATGAGCTCAGGAATGGTGCTGAACAGGTATTTCTCTGCCAGGTAAAATGTGGCCTCTCCCGTTTCTGTCTGTCTGATTTGGTAATGTTTCACTCTTGGATTCTTCTCCCCATTAGATCTAAAGGAAAACAAAGAGATGCTTATGCAACATGGGTGAAACATTCACTGTAAATTATAATAAATAGTGTAAGATGAGGAAAAAATGCCACTGGTTTCAGGTCATGTTCATTCTAAATATACACCAGCGTGTCAAGCTGTGGCTCTGGAACATCTTATTATTTAATCAAAGGCTCAGTCACATGCTATCAAGTATATCAGATGTATGTATATTTAGCACCACATTATCTACTAATCATATTTTATTTCTACCAGCTAAAAGGGTAAGAAGGAAATAAAATTACCCGGGTGCTTTGGTGAAGACTGAAACTGTGTAGACTCCTGCCTGCCTCGAGTCACGCACCATGAATGCACCTTCTTTCCCCTAAAAGTAAAGAGTGGAAACCAGATAAAATCATCAAAGGTAAATAATACATTTGTAGTGTCAGACATTGTTTTTTTTTTTTCAATCTGCAGTTACAACAGTCATTTTGGGTAATAAATGCTGGATAGCTCTCGACCTCCCACTTGCAAAACTTAGCAACTTCACAGCAGGAAATTCAGCATTGGAGGAAACACTGTGGTTGTGAGGCATTTTTCACGTCCCATGTCATGTCACATTCTTGTCGTGCATGCAGGTGCATTTGCATTAATTTTTGCAAATGCGAGATTGCTGTAGGTGGTACAGTCACAGCAAAAGTGCACTGCGTCACGTGGGAGCGACATCCTGTTAATTGTCATCACAATTATTATTTGCAGAAGTTATTTTGTTCTGTCAAAACTCGGCTGGAGGCACAAACAGATGGAAATGGAATAATCACCTGGATCCTGAAACACTGACATTGTTTTTACCTGTTTCATTAACAAATCCTCTGCTTCCCCTCTGGTTATGTTTTTGTTGTACCATCTGTGAGACGACAAATTAATGACAAGTAAATTAATTGTATAGAGGGCAGAATGGATTTGCATATATCCACATGTTAACAATGGGAAACACAATTAAATCAAACTCACTCAAATCTCTCAAAGTTGCTGCCGGATTTTTCAGCCACGTAAGTACTGGGTACGAAGCCTGTGTTCCTGATGAGGGGTCAGGAAAAAATATTCATTAATCGCAGACTCATATTCATCCTTACAATAGATAAAGTGCTATCATTTGTGCTTTTATGTTAAGTGAATTTTGTTACTAAGCCTGAGGTGGGCATCTTTATGTGCCTTACCCCTTGTCATCCTGTACAGCCCACCAGTCGGAGTGGGAGCTGTTGATCAGAGTGTACTCCTGGTCTTTCTGTAGGGGCAGGTCATCATCTCCAAGCGGTGTGTAGTCTTGCAGAGCGATGACAATCCTCTGTCCTGCATGATGCACTGCCATCTACCAGAGAAAAAGAAAAGAAAACCATCTGTGAATTTCAAAGTCACAAACTCTTCTGTTTGAGCAACATATTTTGTGACAAGAGCAATTACTGTGTTATATTTAAAATTCTTTACAGCCGTGTATCTTCACACAAAGGGGCTGAAAATAAAGACAGCAGGGGTTTTTCAACTTTACATTTACTTTTAAAAAGACACAGAGCAGACAAATATGAAATAGATGTAAACGCCCTTACTTAACAAACCAACGGAGCTAAAAATCATCTGTGATGAGGTGCAATGGTACAAGCAACAGAATGAATATCAAGAAGTTATTTTGTTTACCCCCACTAATTTGAGCAGTATTGACTAACACATCAATAATATTTCAACAGCACACATTATTTATGCTTTAGAAAGGGATACCTCTGGCTCCGGGAGTTGAGGAAGCGGCTTTTTAGAAGCTGTGGAGTCAGAAAAATGCGATTGGAGAATGTTTAGGTGCATCCAAATGTACAAATAACACTTTAACACTAGATTTTGTAGGATGCTAAAATATGAAACACTACTAAATGTAGATCAAGTTTTGTCTTTACCACAAGTTCATATGGATGAGACAATGTCAGGCGGGATCAAATACGCTTATGGAAATATAAATGAAACAAGGAGACAAGATGAAATAATACACACCATATCCCACGGGGTCATACACATGACAACCTGTTGCCAGTTTCTCTGTTTGTTGGCAGCATCTCCATTTTCCATCCATCCAGAAGTTCGGGTGGTATTTTGTAACCAAGTCGTTATGCTTTGTCTCTGTATCAGACAGAATGATGTAAATGTAGTTTCAGAAATCGAGTCTATGAATTACAAGTTTACATGTTGTGCTGCTATCATTGTCTGAAGCATGATATTCTAAAATTGCTCACCCTCTTTAAGAGCTCTGACCCATCTCTGACGGCAATCATTGTCTGGGGCGAAAATGTAGAGGTAGTGGTTGTTGTGAAAAACCTGTAGAGACATTTGCATTTCAGAAAAATGCTACTTATATTCTTGTGTTATGTCATTAACGGTTATACTATACACTACTAAATATATAACAATATATTTCATCTTTGTATATGAGCTCACCTGAAAAGGGTACTTATAGTTGCATGGTATGGGGACGTCAGTACACACAATCTCCACACACTTGATCCTGGACAGCTCGATGCAGCCTTTCTGCATGGGCTTTTTCTGAAAGATCAAGATCTTTACTTTCAGTGTGCTACTCATACCATTGATATGATTCATATTGTAGTTGTTTCCTTATACGCCATATTTACAAACCAAGCATCCAGATTGCTTCATTTCAAATTTAAATCTAGTGTATTAATGTGTAAGGTGCGTACTTACCCCCGGTCTGCGTTCAGAATACTTCAGGTCTTGGGTGTCCAATACAAAAAACCTCTCCTTGTAGTTGCAAGGTGATGTTCTCTTCTTTTGCTGAGATTTTTTAATCATAGTTCCCTTCAAAATCACCCTGGGGAACATGGTGACAGCTATGAACAACAATATGAAAAACAATGGTGGCTTTTGGCTGACGGAGAGAGACTGAGTACTTCGCAGTGACAGAAAAGAAAACAGTGGATGATAACTTGACTGAAACTGTGGAGCTTCCGGCATAAAGTTGTTGCACTCGGTAAACCACATCCTTACGGCATGAAATGGGTTGTGCTTATGCACACACACACAGGCACCCAAGCACACACACACACACACACACACACACACACACACTACAAGCGCTCACATGTACTTTCACTATGTTGCAATAAGTCAGTGAGAGCTGTGCAGTAGTGGGAGGGTCATTATTTAATCTCTGCACTTTTATACATTTAACACCAAATTTACACCTTGAAGGTGACAATATATCCTGGTAATGACACAAAGTTTAGGTAAAATTATAAACATTAGACAGGAGTATTAATTTAACAAAAATAAGGGTATTAATTTCACTATCAAAACTGCTGAACTTTTAAAACACACTTGGCAAAAATTACGTAACAACTGTGTACTAAGACTGAGGTTTTGGGTTTTCACATTGTTACAGCCATGATGAAGATTTTAGGGAGGTGTTTTACTGTGTTGCCTGTGTATATGTATAAATTGCATCTTTGAAAAAGCCCCACTGTCATCACACCTGTCCCTGCTTTTATACAGCACTTGTGAGATGGTTTCAGTTTCCTTGTGTTTTTTTATTCTCTCCCATATGATGCTCACAGACACATAGAGACAGATTGTAATCATGCTGGGAATGTTGAGACTATGTTAGAAAAATAATGCTGATTATAGCTTCAAGCAGTGTTAGAGTTGTGTTCCAGTAATCATGAAGATTAAAAAGGTGGTTCTGGGATCTTGTTTAGACAAAGTAGTTTGAGTTAGAGAGTAGAATTTTACAAGCTTTATAATTTAATAATTTTATAAGCTTTCCGTTGACCACTTTTTTCATGTCACTTTCATCCTTATATATCCCATGTAATGCTTTGATCATGTGTTCTTTTCTTTTGTATCACTTTTGAGTGCCCTTTTCTGTTTTAATTGTAGTTGATTGTACTACACTGTTGTTTTTATTATTTGTTTTATAGCACTTTGAGATTCCTTGGAATGTAAAGTGCATTATAAATAAAGTTTATTATTATTATTAGTATTATTATTATTACAAAGTTAGAGTTTAAAGACTGAAGCAATCCTCAAGAAGCAATTCTCACAAAACCTGGGAGATTTACAGTATATGGATGCTACAGCACCACCATCAGGAAAAGCACTCCTACAGTTTAGTCTGCATTAGAATTTTGGATGAGAATGGACTACTATCTGGTCTGCATCAATTTTCACTGAGGGGCGCTTTTTTGTTAGAAAAAATATGTAGAACATGAAGACAATGTCAGAAAATCAGGGTTGAGGATTTTTTTTTAATACATTCAGCAGTGGTTTCAGTATTTCTAGCTTATATAAGGTTTTTATTATTTTCCCTGAATTTTAAACTGTGCAATATTTTTTACATCACATATACTCATTGAATTCCATTATGAAATCAGAACAAAATTCAAATATTTGACTAAATGTACAAGTAACGTATGAGCCTCTTATTGAGAGAGCCTGTCTGATGTGGACTGCAGAATGTTAATAAATGTAGTCCTGTCTGAGTATTTTAAAGTCTACAATATCATTAACAATAGCTCTAAAAATGTGCAAAGTTTTAATTTTGTTTTGGAAAATTGGCAGAATCAGAATGATGGACTTTATACTTCATATATCCACTAGACTGCAGTATCTGAAAAATCCCCCCTCTCTTTTAAGCTGTATCATATGAATGACTGCTTAAAGAAAGTCAGAAAATTAAATAAATTAGATTCTAAATGTGAACTGAAATGGCCTTAATACCTATACATTATGTAAAACCAGGACTGCTACACACAATTTTAGTTTTTGTCTCTTAATAGGCTATTCATTTTTACAGAATGGCTTTTCTTGACAGCTAATACATTTTCACATTTTATTGTAACATGGATTTAGCTAATTTTGCATTTTAGATTAGTTTAATGTCAGTTGGCTTTTTTAAAAGTTATGTTGTGTAATTGCTTACCTCAGGCAACTGTTTTAATTTTGATGATGGTTGTGTTCTGCCGGTTATTATTAAAATCATGGTTTTTACATTTTTATAAGAAGGCAATTTTGCTGGAAAAGTCTTTGGCGTAGAATACTGGTATGAATGAGGTTTAAAAACCTGCGTCAGAAGTTATTTCAGTAGGTACGTAGGTTAGTTAAATGCACTTTTTGATATCATAAGGGACAGAAATTATTTCTAATCACCAAGCCACAAATTATACCGTGAAAAGAAGCTTACCTCTCACTTTATATCTCTAACAACACTATTTTTTGAACAGTCTTGCTTTAACAAACGTTACAAAACTATTTTTATATTAGCTGTATTAGCGAACAAATCATTTATCATACTTCCGACTGTTACGACCAATCAGCTTTTAGTTCGCTCTTCCGGTACGGTCCAATCCGCGCGGCCAAACAAATGTCACGAGGACAGTTCAGCCAATGAAAATGGGACACAGACAAACGTTCATGTCAGTGGATGGAAGGAGCTAAGCTAGTCATGAGCTAATAGTCCGGTTAGAAACCTCTGTGACATTTCATATCTACAGTCTACATTTACCAACAGAGGAACCATTTAAGAGGTGTGTATAAGTACATTTGCTGTATTTTAATGCGCTTATTTTGTTAGACAGTTTGCGGTTCCGACGTAACTAGTTAGCAGAGGTTAGCAGAAGTAACGTTACTGCTATGTAGCACTAGCTACATAGCTGGTTAGCTGCGTATTTCTCTAGAGCGCAGTGGTTCTGCTAACGACTAGCGGTACGTCTGATTGTAGACAAGAGGAGGAGAGGAGCTACGCATCCATTTACGTAAATACACGTTTTAGATAGTAAATGATGATATTTGATTACAAGTTATATGGCAAACAGTTGCTAACGTAACTAGCATCGCTCGCTTGTTATGTTAGCCCTCACCCGTACTGACAGCTAGCAGGCTAACTTTGTTCTTTCATACTTCACACGGGGAATATCTTGCCGCTTCTGAATGAATGAATCAATGAATCAGTCTTTACTGTCATTACACAGAATGTACAATGAAATTCAGTTTGCTTTCCTCGGTGTAAGAACAATTAGAAATGCATACACACATAAAAAGTTAAAAGCAGCAGCAATAGAAGGTGTCAGCGCAGTTAAAGTGTCAGTAAAAAATAAAATATTAATGAAATAATGGCAGTAGCAGTGATAGTGCATGTTTAACCCTGTGTACTATGATGGAGCAATGGAGGCAACTGCTCTATTGGTGTTGATTTCCGATGGTGGAGTCAAATGTTGCCTCGATTTGCAGAGGTGGAAACTAACGAAGTAACTGAACATAATAACTGCATTTAAATAGGTCACAGTCTTTAAGGTAACTTTACTGGTACATTAGCTGAATAAGATATATAATTCCAGTTGTGCAAAATGAATCACACAGTAAGTGAAAAATGTGTTTTTTTTCTTCTTTGTTTTGTGAAAGCTGCAGTTACAGCTTAATCTGTATGTCCATACTTTTACATACAATACCATGAGAATCTCATTAAACACATAGCATTACAGTAAATCAAAATATTCAGTATAGGAGTATTTAAAGATGGAAAAAACACTGGACTGGCCACAGTTATAAAGGTTAAGTTTACATACACATTACTGCTTTAATACAATTAGTGCATATACCCTTAATTCATATAGCTGGACTTGACTAAAGCAATCCAGTGTTGCACAACTGGTACGCACCTAGCTTTTTAAATACTTTTAATACAGTATTTTTGTGTGATAGTATCACCACCTATTGTAAAGCATTAGACTGACTCTGTTACTGCTGTAAGCTATGAACGTATTACTATGCGTGTTACTTTTTAACATGTACAGAGGAAACCCTAAGTGGTCCTCAACTCACAACTGGTGCACACATTTTAACTTATTTCTTATTTTAAAAAGGGACTGTTTTGCTTGGCAAGTAGATTAACATTTTACTGTTACTGTTTCAGATCAGCATCATGGGTGAACCACAGCAGGTCAGTGCACTGCCCCCTCCGCCTATGCAGTACATCAAAGAATACACAGATGAAAACATCCGCAAAGGTCTGGCTCCTAAGCCACCTCCACCCATCAGAGACAACTACATGATGTTTGGTAACCAGTTCCAGTGTGACGACCTCATCATCCGGCCACTAGAGAGCCAAGGTATTGAGAGGCTCCATCCTATGCAGTTTGACCACAAAAGGGAGCTTAAGAAGCTCAACATGTCCATTCTCGTGAACTTTCTGGACCTTCTGGACATCCTTATCAAAAGCCCCGGCAGTATAAAGCGTGAAGAGAAGCTTGAGGACTTGAAGCTTCTGTTTGTTCATATGCACCATCTGATAAATGAGTACAGGCCGCATCAAGCCAGGGAGACACTGAGGGTGATGATGGAGGTGCAGAAGAGACAGAGGCTAGAGACAGCTGAGAGGTTCCAGAAACATCTGGAGAGGGTAGTGGAGATGATCCAGGGGTGCCTTGCGTCCTTACCTGATGACTTACCACAGATGGAGGGTTCGGATGGTGCTAGCGATGGGACAAGGAGTGTGCCTGCAGCGGCTAGTGTTGGTTGCTCATCTGGGCAGGCCCCTAGACTGAAAACTGAACCAATGGATGTAGAGGAAGCAGGTGCCAGCTGTATGGCAGCAGGTAACCAGGACAAGAGCGCCCCAGCTTCTAAGAGGGACAAAATATGGGACAAGGATGCTGCCATGTGCAGTATTATTGATGAAATTGCTTAAGTTTTCTGATGCGTAGTTGTGTTTCTTTTTTCACTGTTTCTCTTTGTTTTTTTGTATGCTGTACTTAAGAGTCTAAGTATGAAAATGTTTGCTGTGTTTTCACTGGGCCTGGAGTTGAATGGTATTTTATTTTAAAAGCCATTATGTAGATATTATTAAGAGTTTCTGTGAAGATATTTGGAGAATGTAAATATGACACCGATCAGTTTTTTTTTTTGTAATAAATCCAATAAAGAAAATTCCTATTGCAGTACAGCTGTGATGAAAGTGTTCATTAAACCATCAGTGTTGAAGGGAATCCATTATTTATGTAGACATTTCATCAGGATCACAAAGCATCTTAGTCTTGTCACACACCTTGAACACTTCTGTTGTAGTAAAAGTGGAAAGGTTAGTTTTTACAGACCGTAGTTACAGTCACCCCTCCCTAAAGCCTTTCACTCCAGCTTTTTGTGGAAGCGCTTATATAATATAATAACCAGTGTTTTGTGGCCTTGTTTGTGTAACAGTTTCCTCCAGCAGCAGCAGCTGCAGCTCTTGTTTAATGATGACAAAGCACGCATCTACTTAGAGGGATCCTAATTTCCATATTGAAACACAGAGCCAAAGTTTTGGGTTGTATTTTAATATTGAAATATACATACTTCTATGACTAATGTGATGTAAGACAGATTCACGTAGGCACGTGTGCATTGCGTACAGCAAAGTTCAGTTCCCTTATGCACATGCTCTACAAAGGATGTTTGTTACACAGGCAGCAGGCTGTAATAATGTGAGTCAAAGAAGTGTCTGTGTGTGGCCGACTGCAGACTCCAGCCTCATTTCACTGACCCAGAATGGCTTCCCAGGGACAGGTTCCACCTTACATGCACTGACTTGTGTAACAGATGTTCAGAGGTTTATTTTATCCACTGCTCTGCTCTGCAGCATTGTCCTGCCATGTGTGTGTAACACCACAGACAACGTCAACAGCAAGTGACGCCTGTGTGTGCAGTTTGCACGTCCACAGAGACTTGTTAGCTCCTTCTGTAACATAACAAAATGTTGCTATGTTTAAACGTTGCTTAATCTTTCGGGTATGTAAGCATAAAACCGAGGATGAGCACGACGTGGTTCATGTCATGATCCTGCCACCCCGCCCCCTGCCTGTTATTATCCTCTGCTGGGATTCCCTACACAGCGACAGGGTCATTTCCATATCCTGCCGTCTTGGGTTGAATTATTAATACTCCAGTGACTTGAAGTACATGTCTATTAACTCGTGTCCCGCCCAGATGTTTTTGTAACACCGATTAAAAATGCCAACAACTTTTGTCGCAGGAATTATGTTATGAAACTCGGCATCCTTGGGTTTCACAACAGGGCGGAAAGCCATCCTGTCGTCCAATCGGATGGCGCGCTGCTGCGTCACGTGGTCTTTATTTATGTAATGTAATGGTGTTACACAGTAACCCAGCTTTGTGGCTGTGGATACGTCGCAAGGGGTTAAAAGCGGCCACGGAGTATTAAAAAAGAATAATATTAATGCGAACATATTCTGCTGTGCTTCGTGTTGCGTTTAAGGACTTTAAGGAGCGCGAGGAAAACGGCGCGTTTCACTGGAAGCTGAGTTTTGTTTGATTTAACCTGCTCGTAAAGGGAAGGCGTTATGTGTGCCAATCCAAAGACTAAGTTTGGGCTGGAAATAGATAGTGTCAATGGGCGCATTTTAATTTGCAAAGGGAATTTGTAAAGTGAGCATATGACAGCTCAGATTAGCAGTAGCCTAGCTAGACACAAACCGGTCGGGTTCGGGCAGATGTGATCACAAGAAGGGACACGTTTACTGTATTGCTTAGCTGTCAAGTGTGTTATTTAAATGGTCCATGCAATACTATTACACAGACGAGCCTCTCCGTCCGCATTGCTTTGACGACAAAAGCAACAGATCTTCCCGCGGGACGTTGTTTCTGGTGACATAACCCATCCACCATGGATCTGCTGGAGTGTCCGCTCTGTCTCTTCCTGATGTGCGAGCCGGTGACCATGTCGTGCGGCCACACGTTCTGCCGGAGATGCGTCGGGGGCTACCTCCCGTCCAAATGCCCGTCGTGCAAAGAGAGGTTAAAACAACGAGAGGTGAAAAGCATGAAGAACAATGTCTTGCTCATCAGCGTGGTGGAGAAGTGCTGCCCCGACGAGACAAAGACCAAGTGCCATATACTGGAGAAGCTCAAGGCCAACGAGTTCTCGGAAGCTTTACGCATCGCGAACGAGGGGCTGCATTTAGGTAAGGGGTACCGGCACAACATCATTACAACAGCAGAAACAATACACAGGTTAGTTTAGTGTGCATGTAGGTTCAGTGTGCATGTAGGTTCAGTGTTAAAGGGAATGCCCGCAGGTGTGCTTGTTTGAACAGTTACCTAAGATGATACTTTGATAAGGAGGCAGGCAGTTTGGAGTCCCACTTTTACGCACTGCACACAGTTTGGACTGGTGCCCAGCGATGATGACTGGTGGTGCATCCTGATCCGCTCATAAGGTGCTCAGCAGTGAGGTGTGATGAGAAATACAAGAGGAAAGTTGGTGTCTTCAGCACATATCCAATGTCTCAGGCTATTGATGACCTGAATGTAGTCTAGGGGAGACCGGGGTTGGATGGCACATAGCTCAGACACAAAAAAATAACATAAAGATGTTCTCTCTTTTTTCACCTGCACTCATCTACTATGTTGAAACATCTGAAAGTCAACGTTTTGGTGAGAGTGACATTTTAGTTAAATAGTATTGAAAGTGAAAAAGTGGTCTGTGGACTAAATTTTTTATAAAACTGTGTTAGACAGAGATATTGGAAAAGTGTTACTCCTGGTTAATAGACAAAGGAACCAGCTTTATTTTGATGTAAGATTTGAAAGTCTGTGATAATGATGGCAGCTGACTCACATAATTTGATCACAGACTTGGGTCCAATGTGAGCAGGGTTGGTTGGCACTAGTCTTGCCACCAGACAATCAGATATCTCCACCTTCTGATAGTCTGGGGACACTCCTTTCTAAAGTGTGCTTAAAACACACCCGAGAAAACGGCCAGCAACAAAGCAACGCCTCTTGCATTTTCTAAAAGGACACGCCCTCCCGGAAATGTGCACTCCCCCTTTTCTCGTCCGAGCTTGAAAATGGTTGCCAAGAGATTTACCTCCGTTTTATCAAACGTGTGCTCAGTCCACAAGATTGTGGAAATGAAGGTCTTACAGTAACTTTGTTTAAAACTTTTAACGCAGTTGGACTATGTTTACGAGCACAAGAGTTCAGCGAGCCACCGCAGGACCGCCCTGTGGATTTACTATTGGTTCTGCAACGTAGGGAGATTTTTAACCTCTGAAATTGTATCCGCCCATCTAAACACAAAATCAGGGAGAAAGTCAGTCTTTAGTTAAGCAAAGCATCTAAAGACTGACTTGTGAGTCTAGGTTGAAAAAAAAAATCAACAGTTGTAATTGTGCCTGTATTTTAGAGACTACAACTATTTTTAAAGATTAAAAACAATGTTTGCATTGATTTTTTTATCACTATGAATGGTCAGTGGTAAAAGTAATTAGATATGCCTACTAATGGATTGCTTAACTTTTTTGAAAGGAAGAATTATTGAATTTCTCCTCAGGGGGATTAATAAAGGAAATAAACTTAAATTTAAACTTATTCTGTTGGATGTTAATGTTTTCTGGTTCTTGTTTGAATTAAATGTTCAAACTGTTTCTATTGACTGTGTCCTTAACGTCCATAATGTCTGCCAGCCAACCCTGTGATAGGCCTGGTTGGCACAAAAGCACAACTTCACTTTAATCACAAATCACTTAATTTTTAAAACCATTTATGCACATTAAACATTTTTAAAGCCAAGACTTTAACCTTTCATTTGCTGCTGGTTTGACTATTCTAACATAGATTATGTCAGAGAAACACAGCAGAGAGTGAAAAGTGTGCCAACCAACCCCAGTCTCCCCTATAACTGGGTCAGTAAACAGTCTCCACATGCTCCTTCCTTCCTCTACAGCAAGAACTTTGCATATTTAACCATTTAGGCAGGAGGGCAAACACTTACACTAATGTTTTGTGCCGCTTTAAATGAAGTTAACCTGCATTAGTCTGGTTTAACATGCGTCTCTCTGTGACACACAGTGTAAGGGGCAGTGATAGCAGCTGTAACAGCTGTTGACTGGAAAATAATACTGGACACAAGCTGAGGCAATTCCTGTTTTTTGAGCAAGCTTTCTGTACCTTTCTGTTGTCAAATCATGGTTGGAAAAGGAGGGAAGGGCTAAGAGTGTGTGTTGTAACATTTTCCTAGAAACACCCCTGCAAACAAATCTTTTCTACGACCTTATCTGTACAGTCACTGATCCTCTGCACTCGCCTCTGTGTGTGCATTTGACCTTATTTTCCTCACGCAGCAGCAAGGAGGTAAGAGGGACAATTTCTGCCCTAGATGAGTTTATCTAGTCAGTAGGTGTCCTGGGGATCGTGGGAGTGTTTGTGCTACAGTGAATCAGCATACTGTTGAATTACCTACATGTTTGCCATCCCTGCCAACCCAATTAAACGCTGCTGCTCCCGCCCTCTCGGTTCTTGTGTAATGATCTCCGGGCAGATTTGTTTACATCAGTTTTTCTCTTGTCATTGGAGGTCTGAGGTCGTGTTTTGACTTTTTAATTTGTTATATCATAATGTGGGCATTGTCAAACACTTTATGTAATCATTAAGACCTGTACACTGTCAATAAACATGGCCTGACTGGAGCAACAGCTTTAGGTAACGCTTTGAACCTTGAATGCACACGTGCACATACTGGTGTCGACGGGTGTAATGAAACATTTATTTTACCTGACGCAGAAGCACAGTTAAACATCAACAGAAATGGACGACATTTATGCAATTGCAATTCAGTGTTAACTTTAGGAGTTTGAACTTCTCTGTGTACAAATCTAACCTGATGCTTCATTGAAGAAAAATATGTCTTTAGATACTGTTGCAGTTTTCTCTCATGTCACCTGAACTCACCATTAACTGATATTTGTGCCAATCTGAGACCTGTAACACTCTTACAGGCTTGTGCAAATTTTAATGCAGATCAGTAACGCCTTGCTGTGCACTGTTTGGTTTTCCTTTTATGTTTCAAAGCAAGCAGAACCACTTGTTATGCAGGTTGCTCCATGCCTGTCATGACATGGTGAATGTTTTTATGTAGAAACATGTTTAAATAGAGTCTGAGCAAATTATATCTCCTCTCTTTTTTTCTTACTCTCTCGCCTCTCTCCTTTTTTGCATTCTTAGTCCCAGACGATCAGAGCTTGAAACTGTACAGAGCTGAAGCTAACTGGGGCCTGATGCGTTTCTCTGACGCTCTGACGGACCTCGACTACCTCTGCTGCCTTCGTCCCAACTGGACTGAGGTGAGAGACTTTTTCAACACAAACGAATCTGTTAAAATTCTCTATTAACAATGCCAGATTTAAAGCTGCTCCTACGTCAGTTCACTCCTGTGCTGAATTAAACCCAACATGTTCTCCACTTGTTGGTTTTGTAACATGCATTTTTATTTTATTTTAGTTTTTAACCTAGTGTGCGAAGCTGACCCCCTTTAGAGAGCGATTTTCTCTGCTTGTATTGATGTTATGTCATTTACAAAGTTATGCAAACAGCTACTTATGTCATGACGTCATTTCATCACTCACTGCAAATGCAGAAATCCACACTGATGTAATCATTGATATTGCTTCATTATTTTCCAGAGATGTGTTATATCACTTAAAATTTTCACCATTTAACATTTAGCCAACAGCAAAAGTAGGAATTAATAAGTGCTATCATGCTACAATTTAATTCAGATAAACGGATTAGTGACACTAATAGTGTCAGATTGTTATGTTCTCTGTGGTGAGTGATTTAGACGTGTCATTTGCTCCTGCGGGCAGTGATGTGCTGATGTCACTCCTCTGTTTGTGCAGGGCTTCTTTCGTAAAGGGAATGTACTGCTGGAAATGGGTCAGCAGACAGACGCCCTCATCCAGTTCCATCGTTGCCTAAAACTTCAAGCTGACTTTGTTCCTGCAAAGAGCCAGATCAAGAAGGTTTGTCAATGACCGCTCATTAATTATTTAGTGTAAAGTTACACCGAGAATTTCAGTGAAAGATGTGGGATTATACAGTTGCATCTGCCTTTTTTCTTTTCTTTTTTTGAGAAAATAGCAGCGCTGTGAGATACAGACTGACAAATAACATGTTTCAATTTGGCTGTCATATACACACAGGCCCGAAATACACACACATGCACAAGCAGGACCTATACATGCATTAAGTGGAGAGATGTCAGAGCGAGGGGGCTGCCCATGGACAGGCGTCCTGAGCAGTTGGGGTTCAGTGCCTTGCTCAAAGGCACTGAACCCAAGAGGCAAACTGGCACCTCTCCAGTTATCAGTCCACACTCTGTATTTGGTCCCAACAGGGACTTGATTCAGTTCCCAACCCAAGTCCTTATGGACTGAGCTGCTGCCACCTTGTTAGTGCCGCGGTATAAACAGATTTCTCCATGAGGTCACAACTGACCTGCGCACATCAGCTACAGCTCTGTGAGGTGATCGATTAACTCAGTTTGATAAATGATGAGTTTAAATAAATTTTAAAAAGATGGAATCTGGTCTGAGTGTGTGATTTTTCCATTTCACATTGTAGTTCATATGAGGAGCCAAATTATGTAGTTTTTCCATTAGATTTTAATTTTTCTTTGCTTAAAAAGTTTTTCTTGTAAGTAAAGTTTCAGTCTGTGTGGAGTTTTGACACTGTGGATTTATTCTTCCTACCTATATTTTATTATTTTATTATTAATGGTATTATTATCATAAGTAGTAGTGGTGTTAGTAATAGTAGATGTATTGATACTTTTAGATTACATGCATTACATACTTCCAATTTCTGCCTTTAATAACTTTTTTTATTGGATTTTAGTTTGCAGCACTGAAAACAAATATATTTATCTAAATACCTTTATGATTGGATTCAAATGGCAGATCCTGGAGGCGGAGGGCATGGCAGTGCCGGACGAGGTGCCGTGCATCTTGCAAGTTGTGTCTGAGTACCTGAAAGGGCCCTGCCCCATCACCAGCCTCAGCGGCTCCCAGGGGCCTACTCACCCAGAGGGCCTCAAACATCGTGGGGATGATGGAGATGGAAAAGGAAGGAGAGAGTCACACCAGGTGAGCTCTGCACAGCAGGCGAGGAGAATGTTAACAGCTCTTACGTGCACTTTAATGCTCGAAGTGTAAACACGCTGCACATCCTAACTGATGCAACTGTGTGTCTGTAGGGCTCCAAGGTGAAGCATGACACGGGTACTGAGTGCTGCCTCAGCCTCTGCCAAGCTGTTTCCTTCCTCCCTGCCGCCGAGGAGGACGAGGAGATGATGATGAGGAAGGAAGATGGGCATGGCATGGGTATGCACACACCAGCACACACACGTTTATTATAAATCGACTGCCATCTTCATCATCATTGTCCTCATCATGAATCATCTTTGTCACTGTCACTACAAACAGCTTTTACTGAAACACCCACCAGATGGTTTGAAATTGCATAATAATTGCTTTTTCTTCCTCAGCGGGACAAACTCGTCATAAAGCTTTAAAGTCTCTTCTCTCTGTGTGTCTTAGGTGAAAGTGGGCGCAGCAGAGAGAAAACTCTGAGCGTTCTTACTGTGTCAGACTTTGAGTGCCCTCTCTGCATCAGGTCAGTGTCCTGGAGTATCCGCTCTAATCAATAATGCATTGCTGTCTGTGCTGGTTCTGCTGTAGTGTCCTATGTCAGGTTGATTCTATTCTCTCTCTTTCTGTTTGGCAAAGCACCAACTAGACTTAAAGCTACTACTGCACAGATAGCTTCAACCTCCATCCTCGGCTAAGCTGTTTTAACTTGTAGTTTTAACTTGCATCTTCCTCTGTCCTCTGAAGGTTGTTTTTCGAGCCAGTCACTACTCCCTGTGGTCACACCTTCTGTAAAAACTGCATAGAGCGGAGTCTGGATCACAACCTCCGCTGTCCACTCTGCAAACAGCCACTACAAGAGGTAACCACTTACAGACACTCCGATACATCTATTTTAAGCTTAATAGGGAGAAAATGGGCACCAGATCCTGTTTTTGACCACTTTTAAAAGATGCTTGATTTTTAATGCCTCGTTATTGCCTCCGCTCTGTGGCTGTAACACCAAATTTAGCCGAGGCATGCTGAGATGTAGCAGCAGCTTTGTGGAAGTGTGGGAACAAATAGTTTTCTACTAATCATACTTGACTTTTCATACACCTCATCTGCGACCAATTTCACATCAGTGTTCCCACTGGTGCTTGGAACGCTTGGAAGTTTGTGAACTTGAGGCAAGAAAGCAAGTTTTTGAAAACAGACATAAATACGAATTGTTGAAACCGTTTGAATATATATTTTTGTTGCAAGAATGCAAGTTGAAGTTCTTTTGATATTGTCACACTGCACAGCTGAGACGTCTTCACACATTCAAGCCTCTCTGTCTTTTTAATTGTTGTCTGCGAGCTTCTGTACAACCTGCTACTTCTCATAATAAAAATTCTTAGTGTTGTAACAGTACTTAAAACTATGTCATGTTGGGTCCTTGAATTTTAAAGGGAATCAGGCCTGGATTGTCTTTGAATAGTCCTTGAATTTGATCTTTAGAAAGTGTGGGAACCCTGTCGCATAAAGCTATGGGACAATAGAACTTCCTGGTTCCTCATTCCAGTGTTTTGGATGTGATGAATGATCTGTAATA
Source organism: Epinephelus fuscoguttatus (assembly GCF_011397635.1). Lineage (NCBI taxonomy): Eukaryota > Metazoa > Chordata > Actinopteri > Perciformes > Serranidae > Epinephelus > Epinephelus fuscoguttatus. The sequence continues at coordinate 31,413,406 of NC_064760.1, read as the reverse complement.
ACAATATTGTCATACCAGCTATGTGTATGCATTTATCTTCATGCACATACAGCTGAGACCACATTAAAATAGGATCCTCATTAATAAACCTATATTTCATGATGCATTGCAGGGCTTAATTACATACTTTATTTGTTGTAATCCGCTGAATTGTTTTACTGCAACATGTATTATGTATCATTGCATATAAGTGTCATAATGTTGGCATCATGGCTGATTGCTCTCACATTTCTCTTCCCAGTACTTTAAAAACAGGAAGTACAACCCCACAGTTCTGCTTCAGGACATCATGACCCGCCTTTTTCCCTCACAGCTGGCCGAGAGGAAACAGGTCCATGAAGCTGAGATGGCTGAACTGTCCAAGTAAGCACCCACCTCACACAGTCTACACTTGTGACTCATTCTGGCAACTCTAATTGCAATTTACAGTATTCCCACAGTTCTCTTTTTCTCCCTGCCTCCAACTTATTTTTGTGTCTTCTCTTTCCCACCTTGTCTTTTCCTTTGTAGTCTAACTAAAGACATCCCTATATTCGTTTGCACGGTGGCCTACCCTGGAGTGCCCTGCCCCCTGCACATCTTTGAGCCTCGATACCGGCTGATGATGCGTCGCTGCATGGAGACTGGCACCAAGAAGTTTGGCATGTGCAGCTATGAGCATGGCAAGGGGTATGCAGTTACTTTTTTTTTTGTTTTAATTATCCATAGCATCTTATTTAATCAGAAAATTTGGATTTGCGTAGATATTAAACTTAAGTGGCATAAAAGTATAGCCAGTTTTAAGCCAGGTGAGACGAAGACCCTGTGCATCTACGCAAGTGGGCAGTTATTTTGACCCGACTGTACTGGCATTGAGAGACTGTGTTTGACATTTCCCAAACCGTGAAGCTCACAGCAGGCGAGGTGGAGCCTGACGGGATTGTCAGCACAGTGGGCAAAGTTTAACCCAGTCATAAGTGACCCTGAGTGGGCGAGCAATAGCAGCATGGTCACCAATCTGGTGTGAGATCTGCTGGACAGTTCCATCCTCCACCAGATATTTGCTCCTAGTTTTACTTTATGTTGTCATGGTTCCTAACATGATTACTGATAAATATCTATCTAAACTAATATTAAAATATGCTAATATTTTGCAGAATAATGTTCTAGGAAAGCATTTTGTTTCTGCAGCTCATTATTTTGATTGTGCAAGTTTATAAAGCTTTGCAGAAAAAATTGCAGAAAAAAATCCTTCATTAAAACTTTACTATTGTTTCCCACTCACATAATGACATAAATGGCAATGAGAAGATGCTTTGCTGAGCTTACACCAAGATGAGGCATTTCTTGTTGACAATGTAGATAAAGTAGTTGTTAACATGTTTTTAAAGTCAGCGAATAAAAGGTAGCAGGCCTGCCTAGCTCTCTGTGGTTGATGTAAGAGTTTGATGACCTCAGTGATTTCCAAGCCATTTTATCCCTATCCCTAAGGTTTGAATTTGTTTTTATATAAGTTTCCATGCCATTTTTAGATACAAAATGTGTGTACATGAACTATTTCATATTTTATGTGATGGTCCCTAGAAAAAAAGGTACAAAATATAAAAAGTTTGAATACATTTTTGGCTCAACAGTAATGTATTTATGTCAGGGGCAACATTTTCTACCAGAAGACAGCCATTTTTGGTCCAAAAAATTAATTAAATCTGTCTGAACCCTCAAAATATATTTGAACCTTTTAATAAAGGCATACCAGGCTTATTAAATCTAAATTAGCTTATCAACACCACTAATAGGTCTAATCATTAATATGTTTTATCATAAGGTAGCTACTCTGCAGTATCTGTGAATATTTGGTACCTTGCAGAGAAAGTAAACTAATCTTGGGGTGTCGGTTAGTGGTAGAGCAGGCACCCCATGTATAAGACTGTTGCCGCAGCGGCCCGGGTTGAGTCCAGCCTGTGGCCCTTTGCTGCATGTCATCCCCTCTCTCTCTCCCCCCTTCACGCCTACCTATCCTGTCTATTTAAAGCAAAATGGCCCAAAAAATATCTTTGAAAAGAAAGTAAACTAATCTGTATGCACTATTAAAATCAATATTTTCTTCCAAGACTTTTCCGTTTGGATTTGGAATCCACAGCTAGCTTCGCTAAGGAGACTCAAGACAAGCCACCACTCTTGATGTCTGGCAAAATTTAGTGAAAAGGCGCCAGGCTGTAGACATAGCTATGGCTCACATTTTAGTTGAAAAAAAGGTAAAACAATTTTTAAATTTGTTGGAGGCCTATAGGTTACACATTTTTACAATTTGATCATGTAAGAATCACTGTAGGCCTACAACAATGATAAATGACAAATAAAATGTTCAAAAATATCCGTCATTCATTTCCATGTCGCCTAATATTTGGTCAGAGCCATTGGAGAGGGGCTAAAGAGCAGCATGTGGCTCCGGGGCCACATGTTGCCTATCCCTGGTCCATGCACTACGATGAATATAAGAAATTCTACTCAGTTTTGTTTTGACTAATACAGCAACAATCACATTAAGATGTAAATAAATGTGTATGAAATAATGGCCCTCAGGTTTGCAGACTATGGCTGCATGCTGGAGATCCTCAGTCTGGAGCTGCTGCCTGATGGGCGGTCCTTTGTGGACACAGTGGGTGGCAGCAGATTCAGGGTGCTTAAGAGAGGTCAGCGGGATGGCTACCACACTGCTGATATCGAGTACCTGGAGGACCTCAAGGTCAGTATGCAGAGATCACTAACTACACTAGCACTTCAAGAAGATACACACTGAAAATATGACAATGTGATCACTGGACCTCTTCTCTCTCTTGACCCGTTTCCTGTCTTTGCGTCCTCCCTCGTTCAGGTTGATGGTAGTGAGATGGAGCTTTTGGAGCATCTCCATGACAGTGTGTATCAGCAGGCTCAGGACTGGTACCAGCGCCTCGGCAGCCGCATTCGCGAGCAGATCAACAGACAGTATGGCACCATGCCAGATAAGGAGGAAGACATTCAGGTAGGGGTCTTAGCAGAAGTGTGTTTTGTTTGTTTTGTGTGCATTTTTTATTTCTCCTAGCTATTTGGGATCAGTAGGACCCAATAAGTAAAAAACACGAAACTTTGTCAACAATAATTAAGTCCCATTGACCTCAAACGAGACAACAGTAAAGTCCCAATGTCCTCAAATGAGTACTTCTAATTAGTCTTAGCTTGTCACTGTTGCTAAAATTGGTCAAATTTGTTGCCATATCAAACTACAAACAAAACTAAACCACCATAAAATTTCAACCAAAATGTGACCAGGTTTTGAACCTTGTCCACTTTTGAGTCGGGATCGGCTTAGTGTATTGTCCTTTTACTACCACTAGATGGCACAAAAGAGTGTCCATGAATGAGGACAACAGGTCTGAGGTAAGAAGAATTAAGTATAAAGTCAAGTAAACCCAAATGTGATGTCGACATATGAGGATGCTGGGTCTCGGGAGGTTAAAGAGGTTGAGAACGGGGTTCAGTGGGACGTTAAGGGTGAAAGCGACATTCATGTAGTACAGCAAACAAGCCAAGTTAGCGCTCTGAGCTAATACATGCTAACTACACTATTGCAAATGTGCTACAACATTTTTTTTCTGACACTAGATAGTTCCTGTGAGCTGTAAATTCATAACTTCTAAGCAGAAGGCAGAAGATAATATTTACTCTGAGCCTGACCCGACAAAGCCTCTCTTCCTCTGGGCAGCCGTCTCCATCTCACTTAGACTCACCCTGGGTCTGGGTCTGCAGCTCCCTGTACCAGAGAGCAGCGTGCAAGCTAAGAGCGCTCAGTCTGCAGCTAAACTCTGCAGCTGGGGACCAAAATGTCCCCAGAAGCACACTACAAAGTTTTACACTACGGTTTGTAGAATCTCAGTTGACTGCAGGGTCTTTGGCTCATGATTCGACTCTTTGACTTTCAGGGGGCAGCCCTACCAAACATTTCCTCAAGAAAAGCCTATTTTTTTCTTTTGTTTTGCTTTGAATTCTGTTTTGTCCCTGCATCATCCATCTGTTAATGTTAGGAAGTAATAAAAAAGTATTTAAAACTAGCTTTTAATAAATAGAGAGCCATCCACACCAAGAAAGATAACTGTAACAATAACCATATGAGCTGCTAAAAATGGCACCAAGCACGCGCTGTATGCCCCAGCTGCGTTGGCAGCTTAGGAAATGGATATTGATGACCCGTAGCTATTCATAATTGTCTCTTCATCTCCATTAATAATAGTAATAAAACGCTTACTACTGTCTCTAAGGGTGAGCCAGATTGCTTCCCAGATGTCCTTGGTGATAGCGTCTTTATAAAGACTGTTTCGTTTATCAAACAGGGGTGTTATTATTGAACTATAATGAAGAGTCTCTCAGTAATGTCATCGGCCATGTTGAACATGACATTGATTTTGATTAGCTGTCAGTCGCTCATCGCTCTGAAAGGCATCCCAATGACACCGTTTGCCACTGTTGTTGTTATACTTTTTGTGTGGACTCCGCCATCCACTTGAGTTAGAATGACTTTTAAAACAATATATGTTTGGTTATTGTTATAGTTATCGTTCTTAGTGTGGACGAGCCTTAATTCTTCACAGGGAAAATAAAAGTTGTTATTGTTTTATGCTAATGCAGTGTTTTCCTTTCAAACTGCACTCAGAGCTCCATTACTGTAGCCTGACATCGCCAGGCCAAATTGCAAATCTGTCAAAGCAAATAAAGCATAAGCTTGCAGATTTGTCTGGTTCCCAGGCTGCCGTTACTGCTTAGTGGTACCATTAACTTAACAACAATAAAAACAGACATTATGTTCATAGGGATAGTTGCAGTTGAAGGAATGGAAAACATTGGCTAGCATGTTAGACAAGCATAATGTAGAAATCCAAACCATTACATTACAAGATGACAAGATGCATGAAAAGATGGGAAGCAGTAATGTCAAGTGATTCGTACTGAACAGGCTAATGGGATGGTGTGGTACTTTATCCATTTTCATGAGACACATATATCTTTCTAATTCTTTGTAACCATCCTCTAGGCCTCGTCTGATGGTCCGGCCTGGTGCTGGTGGCTGCTGTCTGTCCTCCAGCTGGACCCTGCCTATCAAACAACTGTCCTGTCCCTGACATCACTCAAAGACCGCCTGGGACACCTCCGCCTCGTCCTTGAGTACTTCTCTCAGAGCTAGACCCCACAGCTCAGTGGTGCTGTGACCACAACAAGCTGAGAGTTGATTATTGCACACACACACACACACACACACACAGACACATGAGAGTGAAACCAATGAATGCACTCACACCACAGAGTTTGGGGCTGGGTCTACTCTGAATCTTAAAGTCACAGCTCAAAGCCGTTCACTAGCAGAGAGAGAGTGATTTTATTAGAAAACACAGTGTACAGAGTTGGGGTTTTGCTGTTTGAGTTTGCATGTGTTCTCTTTCTTACACCATTTTCTTCCCCAGGAATTCAAGGGTTCAGAGTAGTTTGTGCATATATGTTGTACCCGCTGCAACAAGAACTACAAAACTGACCAAAGATATGTCCTGTTTAGGTCCATCAAAAGTGGTAAATTGTTTTTTGTTGATCAACTAAATCAGCTCGAAGAATATTGCTGAATATGAGCACTAGATGTCACTGTTTTCTCTCCAGTTATTATAAACATGAAGAACATGCAGCATTAGCTGAGCCAGTGCAGCACACTGTACTGTCATGTGTGGCCTATTCCAATCAGACTCTGTGCATTAACAAAGCTTAGTTTGGAGTGAGAATAAACATTAATAGCACACACAATTTGTAGAGATTTGTAGGCTATTTTTCAGGACTATGCACATCAGAGGTTATATGGATATTGCTGAGGGGCACTAGTTGTAATGCTTACATGTTAGTTGCATCTATGGGCCTTGGCAGCCATTGAGAATGGCTCATTTTATACTGATGAATAATCTTTGAAAAATAAAACCCTATTTAGTATTAAATATTGCAATAATAATTTATAGTGGCAGCAACTGGAGAATCTTTTTTTAAATGAATGCAAGCTGCCGATGTGGCTGCTGGATGTCTCTCTGGATGCTGTTTGTCATCATCTGGTGGGAAGAATCTTCTCTGAAATTATGGCAATGAGGAGACGTAGGCGGTCAGTGGATGGGAGGTGTACCAGCTTAGTTTTACAGTGTGAACCTGTGTGATTATGTATGGTGGTGGATGCAGCACTGTATGTGTGTGTGTCAGCTGTAAATATGAAGTCATTTTTCTCAGTTGCCATCTTCATTATGTTTTAAATTCCACATGGCGTGGTGTCAGCACTGATAAGAGCTACTGTCATGTCCGCTCCCTCGAGGTGCAGTGGTTATAGATGAAGCGTCAGTCCAGGGACAGAGAGTCTGACTAGGGGTTTGTCCCCGCGTGGTGCCTGTGTGTGTAGGCCACATCACCTTTGTCTGGCTCCTGCTGCGTCTCCTGGTCTGTCTGGCCCCTCTACCACCAGTCATGGTGCCTTTGAGTGCCTTGGCCAACTCGCCACGAGACCTGCAAGTCTTATACGCCACATTTAGGATGGATTGTGTGATCATTTTTTTTACCATTGATTTTTATTGATATAGTGCTACATTCCATGGAATGTTGAAGCTGCAATGTTAAAGTTAATTTACTTACAAATATGGGCTTAACTGGGTGAAACGTTAGAGCTTTTTTTTTTCACTTTGATAAATGTGCCATGATATTTCTGTGTTTTGTAGGAATAGTTTGCAAAGTAGTCACTGTGTTTATGTTTGTCTACATCATGGACTCTGAAGTCCGACTTTAAGCCTCATGCCTTTTGTATGGTGGGCATTGAACTACCACCTTCTCACGGCCAACATATAACATATCACTTTAAAGCTGGAGTGCAGGATTTGTACATGTACATGAAAGTATATTACATTTACATCCTTGCCAAACAAGTTCACACAACACTAAGTCCTTCGCTGCCAGAGAAAGATTTCTTTATTTCGCAGTATACCAGAGTTCAGTGTCTGATGTCAGTGTGGACTGGTGAACCAGAAGTGATGTGTTTTACATCAAGGGAGGGATGGACCATCGCAGTGGAGCAGTGGCTAGGAGTATGGCAGAAAATCCTAAGTAACATCCAAGAAAAGTTTCTGGAATGGATGGTCCTGATAAAAAACAAACTTGTGTAGAAGAGGGATTAAAGGTCTAGTGTGTAGCATTTAGTGACACCTAGCGGTGAGGTTGCAGATTGCAACCAATGGAAGCATAGAGGAAAACTATGGTGGCCGATGCAAAGACGCAAAAGGCGCTATCTAGAGCCAATGTTTGATTTGTCTGTTCTGGGCTACTGTAGAACAACATGGCGGACTCTGTGGGAGATGACCTGCTCTGCATGTAGATATAAACAGCTCATTCTAAGGTAACAGAATCACAACAGCTATTAGTTATGAATAACGTGTTCCATCCCTGCCAATAGATGCACCTGAATCCCACACACTGGAACATTTAAGGTAAAAAAAAAAATAAATAAAAAAGAGTACTCCTGGGGCTGAACTCATCCTCATACATCATAAGCACGCATTGACAGTGTTTGTGTAATTACTCTCGCACAGAAGTTCTGCACTACAGCTTTAAACTATCAGAATTAGTCCAGCAAACACACTCATAGATACAGTTTGTGTGATACAGAACTGCTGTGCTGCCAGTGTGATATTGTAGATACAGCTTAGAATAAAAGCGGTAATTGTGAGACTTGATACGCACAAAAATGTCCCACTAAAGGGCGAAGCAGTGGACAGACAGATGGATACTGAAGCTGCATTGGTTACCTAAAAAACTGGCTTACCATTGAACTTTGACCTGGGAATTTACACTTTGAATGAGGGCAAGAAACATTGTTATTACCATTTTTTAAAATGGGTTAATCGACTTCAGTTATTATGCTGTTGTTTCTGAAGACATCGGGGCCTGGAACTGTTGTCAAAGACTTAAATGTGCCAGTTATCACACCATGTCTCCAAAGCTAGTGTATCATAAAGGTCAGTCTCTTGCTGCTACCAGACATGATTAAAGCTAACTCGCAAATAAAAAGGGATTGAGATTCTCATAGAATTTTTTGAAAGACCAGCCTCAAAAAGCCTTTGTGGTGAACGCATGACTACGAGCCCACAGCCACTGTGCTGAATTTCACTTTCCTAGTCGACATCTTATCAGAGAAGAAAATATTTTTGAACAGTGAAATAACTTGTGTGTGTTTTTGTTTTCTGATGCTCAGCTGCAGTTTGTCACATTTTTCTCTCTTCCTCACATCATGCACATTTTTCTGTCTCTTTTATTACGTAAAGATGTCACTTTCAGTAACATGGTGATATATGTTGATCACAGCAGTCGGGATCGTATTGGTTTACTCTTTAAATTAATTTGTGCACCAGTGTGCGATTTTACATGATAAAATGCTAAAAATGTTTTTAAAAAATGAATGATTGTACCCTCATGTTTTGATCCAACTTATTGGTCAATTTAATGTTTAATTTGACATGTCATGACTTCATCTCACCTAGCCTGCAGCTTTATGCCCCTTCTACTCTGGCAGATGCCCATTAGCCATAGTTGCAGTATAATTGGACTGTCACAAAATGTCCTCCAATACAGTTCAAACAATTTACACCAAATCCACATTGCCTCGAACGCAGAACACAGAGCATAATAAGTGACCCGTTCTTGGCAGCAACTCCCCTGTGAGAACAAGTCTTACACTTGTGTACTTGGGAAAGGCTGTGAACAGCACCATGGTGGCGTGTTCTCACCATGTGCTGCAGCTCACAGGAAATGCTGGTAGATGTGGTCTGGTGGTCAGTGGTCTAGAGACAGCTAGAGATAGAGATGTGCATTGTTACTACTCTGTGCTTGCATACTTTGCTGTTAGGAGCAAGTACATGTAAACCCACGGAACACTAAAGCAACTCCTGTTTGACTCATTTGTATTCACCTCCGAGCCAAGAGCAGCAAATTATCTTAATCTGATTATTGTTTATTCGCTTGCCCCCTGGATGACTTTTTAAATGTTATTATAAATAAAGCTTTTCAAAGCAAAATCAGCATTATCTTCCTTTAATGTGTCTGTTTTGTGTCTGAGTCATTTGAATGTTACGCGACCAATTTCTTTGGTCATTAAGGTGGCATAACAAGCCAAATGGAAGTGACGGGATCTATTGCAATTCACAGCATGACAGAAATTGGTAGGGAGGAGGGCTGATGGAAGTGGAATGTGCCTCACATACTGATAGCAACACACACTGGCAATGAAACAGTTATAATTACTGATAGAACTGTGAAGTGCTGCAGCTGCTGCGGAGTGAAAGAAGCCTTGGGTTTACTCTTGTGGTTAGAAATTAAAATTAGGATGGATATTAGAATGGGTATTCCCAGCGAGGGTCCAATTGGATGATTATATTTGACTGCACAGCCACAGAGAAATTGCATGGGTTATGATATCAAAGAAACACAACATCTCTTATGGTCTGACGTGGATCACATATCTGAAATATTATCTATCTGACTCATAATTGCTGAGATTTTAACAGTTACTGCTTTTTGCCTAACCCAGACCAACATGTGATCTGAGATGGAGCCGCTGTAAAGTGTCACCCTCACTACAACACAATAAAAAACGTGAACAAACCTTCCTATACAGGAAATTAATACAATGCAAACACATGCTATGGACAAACTTTCCACCAGGGGGCAGTCTGTAGCTGTGGAAGAACAGTACAATCCTGCACAGATGGAATCACACTTTATAAAAGGGAAGAAATCTCATAAGACTTCAGCTTTTTTCATTTCATAAAAGCTCAAAATGATCATGTTCGTGTCGCCAATAGGGTCAAAAGTGAGATTCTGGCTTTCAGGGAGAGCCAATCATATGAAACAAACTGGAAGGAAGTAGTTATTTCCCATGCTGCTGAAAAGAACACAAATTAGTGAAAGTAAAAGAGGATGTGTGTGTGTAAGTGTGTGCACGCCATGAACTGCACTCCTCTGAGCACGAGAAGAGAAAGCAAAAAAAAAAAAAACCAGCATAGCTGAAGTGTGGCACGTTTCCTGCCAGCGTCCTCTGCATAGGAAGCAGGCAGATGAAAAGAGGTTTCAGTGGCTTCAGCAGGGTTCTGTAATGCAGCTCAGCGTCTACATCAAAGCCCATTACATTTGAAGAATGCCACAGCTTTTCTGTACTAAATTGATCCATCGGCTTGCGCTGACTCCCTGCTTGTGTATGACTGAGTAAGGATGACAGGCGTTTTGTAGGAGTTATCGCAAAGGGGGGAACCGGCTGTGGCTGTGTGTAAGTGTGTGTTAGGATGTGTGTGCATGCTCTTGTATTTCTGCTGTTAAGAGGACCAAATTCCCTCACAGGGATAGGAAGAGGAAGGAAATCTACATAGTGGAATTTTTGGTTAGTTTAGAGTACGAGTGTAGGATTAAAGTTAGAATTTATGTTAGGTAAAGGTCAAGCTGAGAGTTGCAACAATAGTCTCAGTGAAAGTCCTTAAAAGCACACAACAAATGGTGATTCTTTAATAATAATAATCCGTCATATTTATGCAACAACTCACTGGGGTCTCCACTGAAATAGACTAGTCTGTGCAGTATGGAACAACAGCGAGAGAGCAATGAACGCAGCTATGTTGCAAACAAAACCCAGCCTGTCAGCGCTGGATGTCAACAGCAGGATTATCAATTAGGAAACTGAGAAACTTTGTCTTTGAAGTGAGCATTTTGTTTACCTTACACAGTTGAAAGACAACACGCGGGGAGCTAATTCCCGCAGATATAAGTGTGGTGAATTGAGGCAGAGTGAAGGGGTGAGGGAGATAGTGGGAAAGAGCTCAAGTTGCCAAATCTGTGTGTGTGTGTTTTCTGCAGTGCTCAATGCCCCTCTTCTTTGGATGACTGGGGTTTTTTTTTTTTTTTTGGTGTCAGTATTTATTGTGTGTGTGTGTGTGTGTGTGTGTGTGTGTGTTCCCATGCGGGTCTGAGGCTGATAAACCTTGCTTGTTTCTGTCTTTGTATAATCCCCCTGAGTGTCAACACAATGATAAACCCATGAGTGCGCTCTCATGTGACAGCGCCTCGGAGAGCCAAGGTAAACACATTGGCCACCTGCCCCATTTAGAACCACGGGACACATCATAAATACTCTGATATAAAGAAGCATAGTCATTCAAAAGAACAAAGAGCTCAAGAAGGAGCAATTGTGTTGCAAGATTAGCCCCCCAAAAAGTTCCTTTGTTCTTCTGAAAGCTCTTTGTCTTTCTTCTAAAAAAGACACTTGATGATTCAAGCCTTAAATGTATGATTTGTGAGGCGCACAAAAGAATTTGACCTTCCACGTTGCATGACTGACAGTTTAACATCTCAGAATGGATGGATGAGATATCTCTCTGCCCTACTACAAAGAAGGCAACACTGGCACAGATTGAGTGGATGAGAGGGAGAAAAAAAAACATGAGGTCTTTTTATATTCTGGTTGGTTGTAGTAAAAAAAATACCAAAAACAAACCAAGCAGATAGAAGGATCGCCTGCTGGGAGATGAAGGACAGGAGAAACAGGAAGCAGGGGGGCGCTGCAGGAGACACCATGTCACGCAACTGGCTCACTGATTCGTAGAGTTACCGCCTGCTGAGACACACACCTGGCTGCGGGGCTGTTTTCATGTGATCCTCACAGGCAGAGAGGCAGATGTAATGATGGGAGGTCAGGCCCACATTCAGTTTTAAAAAACAATGTGAGTTTATGTGCATTTTTGAGTCTCTATCTTAATGCTTTATTGTGCAAACAATATGTGATTGAAGGTGTACGGTCCTGGGCACAGGAACACGTGAAGTCAGGACTAAAAAGTTAGTGACCAGGTGCCAGACTGTTAGCAGTACACATCCATATAGACTTTCACTGACGACACTGTTTACTTGAGTTGAGCAAGTATGGATAATGTACCTTTTGTGTGCACAAATATCATCTGAGTAGAATGTGAAAAAATCTGTACTCTCAAAGGAAAATCCTCATCTGGGTAACTCTGTTCCATTACTCTTGTGATCAAAGTTAGATGAAGCTAAATTCTGAAGCTGCTCTATAGTGACATGTGGTCATGTCAGGCAAGGCAGGCAGCACCAACTGTGTCTCCATTGTAAATCACATTTTCTAAACTAAGAATATTTCATAAAATAAACTTTCATTTGTAATATTACTGTTTAATTGTGTGATTTCTATCTTTTTTGTGTGGTAATTCAGTAGTTTGGATGTTATGATGAGAAATGTAGCACTTCCGCATCATGGACTACGGAAATAGTTGGGAGAAAGGCAGTGGTTTTAATCCGCATTTACAGTGACTGCAAGCCAATACAACATTAACATCAAGAAACAGAAATCATCTGTGCCTGTTAATGTAAATATGCCAGTAATGCCCTTTGTTAGGTATGATACATATGATCAAGATTCCACACTGGAAATATGCACAGTTGGATTTGGATATCACTTAGTCAGAGCTCACTGTAGCTCAAGTATGTCAACCACAATATTATCATGGCTGTAGCCATGGACATCTTCAAACTGAATGATTTTGCAAAAGTGGATTTTCAAAGCAAAAAGGAAATAACAGAAGGAGGGAGGACGACCTCAGCCTTAACCAAGCTACATCAACAAAAGGGACAGAAAAGTGTTTTTAAACAGACTGGTACAAAATAAAAGATTACAAGACTATACATGGCTGTAGTAGCAGTCAGCGACTGTGCTGCTATCCCGCCCATAAAGGCTGGATGTTATCTAAAAGTAGCCTTAATCTACAGATTGGTGAGTCAGTGTGCATTTATGTACATTTTATATTACATTTTTTAGATATTTTTTGGGGGGCGTTTTTGCCTTTAATTGATAGGACAGTTTAGTGTGAAGGGGGGAGAGAGGGGGAATGACATGCAGCAAAGGGCTGGAGTCGAACCCGGGCCGCTGTGGCAACAGCCTTGTGCATGGGGCACCTGCTCTATCCACCAAGCCACCGACACCCCTGACGCCCCTGACGCCCCTGACACCCCTGACCTCTGTGCTTTATTATTGCTAACTAACGCAAGACAGAAAGATAATTGGTCACTGTGCCATAATTAAGGATATGGTTGCATTCTGATACATAACACAGGCACCTGGTGTTTAGTAGTTATATTTTAGAGGCAGACATCTTATATGGCTCTCTCATACAGAACTTTGCCCATTCCGAATATGGATACAGATAATTTAGGTGGTTAAACATAAATAGATATAGGTACAGGTAGTGTACTTGCTCATCCCTACTGTTTACAATCAGAGTAACTGACAATTCCTGTGTAATATACCTTTAATTCAATGTGTTTGCAGAGACAAAAATGGGTAAGCTGTTGTGACCAAAAAAATAGCAATCCAGACCAAATTTTGCACAGCCTCATTCATCTTTTAACCAGCAGTGTATCAACAATGTCACCTGATTTTTGTCGTCCTATTGATTTCTCAAACTTAAACCTCACTGACCTACTAATGGGTTGGTCATTACAAAACTCAGACCCTGCAGCAAAACATTTTCAAACCCACAGATATGTATTTGAAATTCAAGTGGAGAACCTAAAGTTTCCAAAGATATCAAATGTGTCAGGCTGAATTTTTGGAGAAATGTCTATATAATGATGCACAAGACATCTCAAATATTTCCACTTGATGGAAGGGTGTATCTATAAAAACATGAGAGTTTTGGGTTTAAATATTTCAACCAGTGTAAACATCAATTTCAGTGAAGAGCTGGAACAAGCTGATAAAAAATATGTGATACTGATTGTCCAATTCTACAGTTTTCCTTCAGCTTGCTAGAGCATATTAGCATTGTTTAGATGAGACTTTTGGTTTCACGGCTGGCAACTTTACTGTTCTGGTTCAGTCTCACCAAATAAATATTAACCCTAACATAGTAGGTAACTGTTTTTATTGTCAAAACTCTAACTTACTTACACAACCTGCCCTGCACCACAAAGTTAGCAACTATCTTATTGTAGCAGCAGCTAAAGAATCCTACGTTTCTTTCGTAAGGTGACCTGCATTCATCAGGTGATCAGGAGCATGACAAAAAATAACTGCAACTGTTTGCTAACATGTTGTTGTCAGGATGGGCAGGAAGTGGAGAGCAGTTGAGGCACTTGAGGTGGTGGAGTCTCGACTGAGGCAGAGATAGCTTGTCGGGAATGTGGCCAGTGGCTTAGCTGTCCTTCGTTACTTCCCCAGGACTCTGATCAGCAAAGCCATGGGCAAATGGAGGCAACTTCTTGTCCAGGAAGAAGTTCGAACAAGCATGGAAGAAGAAAGAGTAAGCAGGATGGTGGGTCTGAAACAGCAGGGAGCAGGGACGAAGTGAGAATTTGGGACATGGGATAACATCCTGCGGGCAGACAACTTCCATGTCTGATTTCTGATCCAGGCTGTGTACCATGGCCTGCCAACCTCGGCTTATTTTCCACTTCTGGGGTAAGAGGGAACCACCATCTTGTGATATGTGCTCTGAGAGAGGATCCCTTGAACACATCTAAGTAGCTGCCCAAAGGCCCTTGCAGAGGGACGCTACCGCTGGCAGCATGATCAAGTGCTGAAAGCAGTTGCAGAGACGGTTACCTCTGCCATTACCACTAGCAAACACCATCACCCAAAGACAATTATCACCTGTTTTAAGGCTGTAGAGAAAAACATCCCACAACCAAGATCAAATATCTTCCTCGCCTCAGCAGCTGACTGGCAACTGAGAGTTGATCTTGGCAAGCAGCTGCAATTTCCAGAAAGCATCGCCTCAACAACCCTCCGTCCAGACAGATCTTTCTGATACCACCAAACAAATGATCATAGTAGAACTCACTGTACCCTGGGAGCAGCACATGGATGAAACCCAAGAGCAGAAACGTGCCAAGCACCAGGAGCTGATGGAGCAGTGCAGGAGGCAGGGTTGGAACACCCACTGTGAGCCTGTTGAGGTGGGATGTTGGGGCTTTGCAGGCTGGTCACTCTGCAGGGTCCCCACAAAGCTGGGGATAGTGGGGCTGGCTAAGAAGAGGGCCATCAAGACTATCATGAATGCCGCAGAGAGAGCAACAAGTGGCTCTGGCTGAGAAGGGAAACCCTGTGGTTAACTGCTGCTGGGATGCAAGCTGGGGACTGATCACCCCCGACTGGGTCACCTGGGTGAGGGTGTCTGATGTTTGAAAAGACCTGAAACACCCGATGATCCCAGCACATCCACAGGATGTATTCTATAAGCTAGCCAGTTTTATAAGGTATTGTGTTTACAGCTTGATCTGCTGCCCTCAAGTGGCCAGAATTATAATAATAAAATAAAGATTACTGCCTCAAGGGAAGATTTGTATATCAAGGGGTTAAATTAAACCAACAGATCACAATTCACAGGAAGTATCTTTACATTTAAAAGAACCGTTAGACTTGTCTGACAGAGAACAGAGTCAGACAAGGCTCCTTAAGTTCAGAAAATTTTAGAAGAGGCAAAAGAGACATTTTTGCCCAAATAAAAGGATGACAGGAAGCTGGGAGACATATGGGAGAGATAACTTTTGAATAATGACCATCTGAATAATGAAAAACAGTGTGAAAGATCATATCTACAAGTTGGAAGGCAACAGAGAGGATAATGGTCGTGATAAAGATGATGAAAGAAGGAAATAGGTAGTTGAAGAAAAGTGAGAGGATGCAGAAGAAGTGGGGAGAAGGCATTCAGGGGAAGAAAACGAGATAAGAGGACAGAGTGATTCAGAGGCCGGCTCAATCTGACAAATATGCACATTTCAGTAAATACAGTGATATCAGTCTGTTTCATCTCATCACCTAGTGGTCATAATTTCCCCGGCGGCGAGTCATCACAGCGTTCTCAGAGGAGAGCGTGCCTCACCTCAGGTGAGTTTGGGATTTAAGTTTGTTGCAAAGCAAAGGTGTGTCTGGAAGATAAGGCAGGTCTGAATAGCAAACGGCAGAAGCCAAAGCTGCGGATGAGATCATAGTTACCGTTCAGCCTTTGGGGTCTTATCATTACAGTAAGTCCTGTAACAAAGGAACAATAAACAGCAACAGGGGGAAGTGAAAAGTCAGATGTGACGTGGATGAAAGAGAGAAAGTAATTTTTCGTCCCCCATGGAACATGAAATATAGACACCATCAGCGCAGTCACTAACTGCTTTGATTTGAAGCAGCTTGGCATCACTGAGTACAGGGACTTTCTCAGATTTTGATGTCTGG
The DNA here is from genome assembly GCF_011397635.1 of Epinephelus fuscoguttatus. Classification (NCBI taxonomy): domain Eukaryota; kingdom Metazoa; phylum Chordata; class Actinopteri; order Perciformes; family Serranidae; genus Epinephelus; species Epinephelus fuscoguttatus. The sequence continues at coordinate 31,397,109 of NC_064760.1, read as the reverse complement.
TTGTCATGGAGGCGAAGCGGTCAGCCTTGGTTACCGTTACATTGATAATCTGCTCACTGGGCATTTCTTAATTAGATCACTGTTGGATGCAGACATCCTGTGTACTCAGGGACAATATTTAAAGGTGTGTGTGTGTGTGTGTGTGTGTGTGTGTGTGTGTGTGTGTGTGTGTGCAATAAATTAATGTTTGTCTTTACATCTGCATATATCCATCCATCAGTGCATGTGAGTGTGTGCATTCAGCCTACATCCTCCCTGAGGCTGCTGCACAAACACTTGACGTCAGCATCTATGGAAACAAACAGTGCTCCCGTTTCTTAAATAGGCACTTAGTGCTCGCAATGAGTCTCATTTATCAATATTTGTTCAGAATGCTGAAAATGCACCAGTGTGAGGCCAAAACCACTTCACTGAATTCATGAGTTTATGGAAAGTTTTTAAGACTCAAGAGTCCACACACACACACACACACACACACACACACACACACACACACACAAAACAAAATGTGGTCATCCTTGATAGATGAGAGACAATCCATCCTAATGCTGAGTGACAGCGGCCTGGATCACCATGACGCACAGTCACATCTGTCTCAGTTTGAGCTGCGTGGTCCCACTCAAATACGCAGCAGGCACAGCGATAGAGGGCTGGATATACTTCATTAGATCTACGCGTCCCGACAAGTGACCGCAGTGCACTCAGTGTGAATGTTCAGGAAGGAAGTTTATCTTTTAGTTTTTCTTTTTTATATTTATATATATAAATATATATTAAGAGTTTCATCATGTGGTGGAGGGGACTTTAGGGGACTATGAGGGAGAGTTTCAATAATACATGCTTTCCAACATCTGAGGAATATCTGTCTTTTATAGTCTACCACAAAGAGAAGTGGAACTGCAGCAAAGCTACTTCTCACTGGGATGAGAGAGAAAGAGGAAGCACTCTCTGTGGTTGTAAGCATGCGTGTGTGCGCACACGTGCACATTTGTGTGTGAATATTCATACGCCGCTGTGTCTTTTGTATCTGTTTTGCATGAGAGAACACTTACAGAGACATATGACAGCACTCACAAAGACTTTAAAGTGCATAACAAATATGCAAAATGATTCTGAAGCTTGTGGAAAAAACACAAGAGGAGATGTTCATATGTAGCCATATCATATCATATATGAGTGGGAGTGTATGCTCTCACACACAGAAACATGTGCTAGGGCTTTGCGAGTGCAGTGTGCGTCTCCTGTGAGGGATTTGCAGAAGATAGCAGTGAACATAGCGCAGGATTTCTGTCATCATTGAACACATGGGGAGAGGAGTCTGCCTAGACAGCAGCATTGACAGATTGCATGAATAATTTAGGAACAAAGTGAGAGGCCTCATAGACCTCTGAATCACTACCAATGACAGCTGCCTGCTCTGACTTTGGCTCTTCTCTCATCTTTTTTAATGCATATTATTTCCATAAATTCCTCTCCTTACATCTCTAAGCTGTGTCCGGACGCAAAGAGCATGATGGTGAATCTCCAACAATTGAGCAGGAGCTATAGCTTGAGGGACAAAGCAAAATGACTTCAGGAAAACAATAGCACTGGAAGGTTTCACTTATAGCTCACTTTAAGTAATTAAACCCCAAAGTGGCTCACCTCCCTGTCTAAAGGAGGACGTGTGGCGTACCTGGATGGGAGATAAACATCATTACAAAGTTAGTGTAGAGGTTAAAATTACAAAATGATTTGTAAGTGATTCACTCTCAGATCATCAGCATTTTGTTAAGGGTAGCAGATAGCCTTTATTGATTTGTAATTTTCTGTCAGATATAATTGGGGGATGGTGATTAGTGGACTTTCAGCAGGAGGAGGAGAGAAGGGCTGGAGGAGAGAGTGAAATGAGAGCTGATGGAAAGTATTTAAAAAGTGCTTGCTGCATTGCAGAGGGGGCAGCGATAGTCAACAACAAGCCACACATCAGTGGTGTGTTTAAACTTTTAAAAAAGCAGATGCTGTCTGAGCTCCAGATGTTTTACTAATTTACCATCTTTGCTGCTCCCTGATCTCCGTCATCAGCAGAGACAAGAAAAAAAGCTTGTCACAGCAGTTATGCCAGATCATTATGTAGCCTATACATCTGTATAATCATTACGACTGGGGAACAATAGCTTTGTTTATTGTGTCATTTTTGGACAGGCAGAAGTACGTTACAAGGAAACACGACTCTGAGCAAAACTTTCTGTAGATACTTTGATGTGCCTTACTGTACGTCACATCCAGGGAAAGTTTTTAATTCCAATACTACCACAATGTTATAATTCTAAAGGACTTGAACTTGTACGTGACGTAAGTATACAGTTTAAAATTGCATTAAAGGGACAGTTCATCCCAAAATCAAATATGCAGATTTTAACTCTTACCTTTAGTGCTATTCATTAATCTGGATTGTTTTGATGTGAGTAGTGTTGGGTATATCGGCCGTACACAGTGGCAGCACTAGCACATTTGGTGCCCTAGACGAGCCTCCCCACCGCAAACCCACCCCCCATGCAAATAAACAACCTCGCTAACAAGAAAAGATAAGATAAAAATATGTGCTAATTAGCTTTCAGTAACACGTTGCACATGTTTTAGAATAATCATATAAATCAATAATTATTAAAATAAAAATTACAAATTAACTTGCTCAGAAGAATAAACAATAGAATAATATATGACATTACAAAATGATTATGAAATGTACAAATAAACTTTGTAATTGAACCAGGGATGCACCAGTTTTGAAATTCTGGCCTGATACTGATATCAATGTTTGAAAATACAATTTTGCCAATACCCAAAACCAATATTTTTACATTAGTGTTTCTTTTGTTTTTTTTGTTTTTTGTTTTTTGCTGTTAATTCTTCTTCTTTTGAAACAAAGGAATCTATACCATAAAAAAATGAATGAAAAGTTTCAAAGTCATTCAGTCCTTCACTACACTACCTCTGAATAAACACAAACTCAAAAAAACACATTTATGAGACAACCTTCACATGGCCTTCTTTTACATGAAAAACGTATTTAAAAAATAAGCAAAAAGCCTTTTTACTATATGTGATACATCATAATTCCCTCCCTAATATCTATTATATAGTGTTGTGAAAACATCAATTTCTCCTTCAAACAGCTGAATTTATTCAAGTTTCTCACCAAAAGCTACATTTTGCAAGACTACACTAAACACATCGTGAGAACATTGTAATTCACTGACTAGAGCTTGAACTCTTCACAATGTAAATCAATGGCGTCCCCTATGGATCATGGCACCCTTAGCATTAGCCTATACTACCTACACCTACACATATAATGGACCTACACGGCACTCAGCTCGTGGTGCTTAAAGCTCCAAAAAGTAGTTTTGAAAAACTCAGCAGCAATATCTCTCTTTCCAGTAATCATGACTGAGTTACTCAAGATAATCCACAGACCTTGCTGTGGTTTCATGTAGGAACTATTTTCTTTCTACCAGTCTACATCCACCAACCGTAAGATGAAGTCAGGTAATTTGAGTCACTTTATGGTAGATTACAAAAAACTCTGAAGACTACCTTGAATGCTTAAAACTTGTTATGAATCAGTGCTATATTTCTATAAAGAATATATATCACCAAGTAAAATAATTTGGAAACTTTGGAACTTCAAACACATCTAGAACCCCTACCTCGCCCTGATGACATGTTCAGGTAAAATGGGACAGTCGTGTTTGTTTGTTTTTTAAATCAGTCAAGAAGTCATTAAGTCATTAATATGACCTGGGGCTATCCATTAGGATAGGACCTGTTTCCTTGCTGCCATATTGTCTACAATGGACTTGTGTGTGTGTGTGTAATTGTGTGTGTGTAACAATAATGGCTAATTCTGTACTATTGTGGCTGATACTGACTCACTGCATCATCTTTAATGCTTTACTAAAATGTCTGTCATATTTCAGGAAGGCACACAGCAGCATACGTCATGATTTTATGGCCAAGTCCCATTTAGGATTACATTTTTGTTCCCATTTGACCTAAATGCACTCAGTATTCACTCAAAACCCTTTCCCGTAAAAAGTCAAGTGTATTGTGAAAAGAAAAAGAAAAGATTACAAGTGAAGAATTAAAACTCTCAGAACAATAACAATAATTGTTTCATTTAAAGCACATTTGAACACAGTTGGGCTGGCCTTTAATATGATAACCAATGTTTACAGTTTCTCTAGTGTCTGGCTAATCAACATTGGCCCACACGGGTGTGTCACACCCCTTTCACCTCGGTCCTAGGGCTGTTGGCCAATCACAGCTGAAGGCCGAGGGCCTCGGTCCCTCCTCCCTCTGCATCTGTCAATCAATCAATCAGTCAATCATACACACATGCAAAAATGGAGAAGAAACGGAAAGGAGGAGCGGAGAAGTTGAGAGACAAAAAAAGGCAGGCACTACAGGCAGATGCTGCCAAGTGTCAAAAGTTGACACATTTATTTTCTGCTGCTGCATCTCAAGCAGGACCTTCAGCATCCGCAGCAGCACCTGCAGCTCTCGCGTCTCCGTCTGCAGGAGGAGGACATCGTGACCGGGAGGGGGATGCTAGCTGTAAGCTAATGTGATAACATTATTTGGCTAACTTGTTAACTTTCAGCACAAGGCATGTAGGCTAGTTTGGCTGTCAAAACGTCATTACTGTGTAACGTTACTAGAGCCAGGCAGCGCTCAGTGGCATTAGCCAACATCAGCATGGCTAAGTAACTAATAAAATAGCTGAACATCTGATCTAACATTATCTCTTGAGCTAAATGCTGCTCTGCTGTATACATCATAGATGGTGTTGCAGAGAAAAGTGGGCTGCTGCAGAAATTGCTACTTCAGTAAGGTGATGATATGTTTATTATTATGTTATGATCATTATTAGTGTGACTTACATGGTCACCAGTCTTCACACTATTAAGCGACTATAGCAGACTATTTTAACTCACATTAAAAATATTACATATTTGTTCTAATCAAGGCCTCGGGTTAAATGATGTGTCATTATCCCTTCAATAATAATTATATATATATTTTTTTGTCTCCCACATATATGTGAATATATTTATTCCACCGCCATCATCCACTGCCATCATCCGCTGGCATCATCCACCTCCATCATCCGCCGCCATCATCCACTGCCATCACACACCACCCCGGCCCCTGAGTGGGCCAGTCAGGTACTAAACTCCTGGGCCTCTTTTTTGCCCCAGACCGCCCCTGTGTGCATCTACTGTTAGCTCACCTAGCACCACTAAGCAAGTTTATGTTATGGCTCAGCCAAGGAGGACAGCATTAAAGGAATACTCTGCCCTTTCTCTATCATTTTCATATTGAGACAACATGATCGATATCTTTTTTGTGTCTGTGTGTCCAGTGGCTGGCTCTCAGTGGTTAGCATTGCGGCTTAGCTTAGCGAATACAATTGAAGTCTAGTATAGGGGGTCAGTAGCCTAAAGTAAAAGGGTACAAATAAACGTTACAGAAACCCTGAAGCTGGCATTTCTGCACGTGCATTTAAAATAAACATGTTTAAACATTAATTTGAAAAAAAAAATCCTTTTTAGTTGTTTTAGAAGAAGTTTGATATACGGAACTATAGTGTGTTTACGTCCTGCGCTGTGATCCGCGGAGGGATACACTGGCGAGCAGGCACAGATGTAGCCTGTAAACAAAAGTTGTTTATTTAGCCTAACCATATCTCCGGACTATAGTAGCTGCAATGGACGACTTTGAACGTGATTTTGAAGAGTTTCTTGTAGCGGACACAGATCCAGAGCCATACCTGTTTGAGCTGGAGCATACAGATGAGGAACTCCAGGTGTTGGATGCTGAGCGGGCGAGAAGAGAGGCTGAATCCTCCGAAGCGGCGGAACAGCAAGGGGCCGAGGGGAGACGGAGGTCAGGAGAGGATTGGTGGTGTAGCTGCGGGGCTTGCCAACCTGTGCCTACGGAGGTGGAATCATTTTGCAGCACAGAATGGGATTCGGTGCTACCATCGTTGGGGAGGCTAGAGATATATCATCATCATCATCATCAGGAGGAAAACCGCTGCAGAGAGTGCATCACAAGGAGTGAACATTTTTTCATGTTTCTAAGATAAACTGGAAAAAACGCCCCAGGCCTGCAGGAGCCGATGGACAGCTTTCAGTCGAGTGAGTAATATCGTCTGTGTCACCTCTTTGTTTGCTTTTACCGAGTGACCTAGCGTACCTGCCCCAGAGCCAGCTGCAGCGCAGGGTGTAAACATACTATAGTTCCATTTATCAAATTTCTTCTTCTTCTCGTTTCTCGAATTAATGTTTAAACATGTTTATCTTAAATGCACGCGCAGAAATGCCAGCTTCAGGGTTTCTGTAACGTTTATTTGTTCACTTTTACTGTACGCTACTGACACCCTATAGACTTCAATTGTATTAGCTAAGCTAAGCCGCAATGCTAACTGCTGAGACCCAGCCACTGGACGTACAGACACAAAAAAGATATCGATCATGTTGTCTCAATATGAAAATGATAAAGAAAGGGCATAACTCCCAAATCGTCGGAGTATTCCTTTAAGAGTTACATCTTGCGCAGTCACAAGCATGAGCCTCTTGTCCATGAGTAGATGCACACTTCCTTCTGTGTAGTGATAGCCTATGGTTGGTGGGTGTAGTTTAGTAGAAAGAAAACATGAAACTGCTCACAACTGGGTATTGATTATTGGACAGAGACATTGCTTTTGAGGTTTTTTTTTAAATATATACTTTTATGTTTTGAGCACCACAAACCAAGCACTGTTAAGTTCCATTATTTTTGAGAGAAGGCAGACATCTCTACGGCTGATATCTCATACACTCAGAAACAGATATCAGAACAATCAAGATTGATAAACAGCACTGCAGATAAGAGGAAAATATGTTGTTGGGGTTTTTTTGGTGGGGGGGGGGGTGAATCATCCCTTTAAATGGAAACTTTTAATGGAACTTACTCAATAACAACATTTCTGTGAACAATATTGTGATTTTCATTCCATTTATATGAAATGATGGTATTGATTTGTTACAACAGACAAGAGGAAATCTGACAGAGGAAATTGGGACCATAAATTGATGCAGAGAAGACACACATCGGTGCATAACAATTCAACAGAATGCACAAAATCAAGTGTTTGGCAAATGAAGCCTGGGCCCTTCATTATAGAGGAAACTGCCAAACACCTTACAAAGAAGTTAAAAGTAACCTCACTTTGACCAACTACAACACCAGAAAAGCTGCTTTCATGTTAATGCATCTGTATCTGTATCAATTCCTGACGATACCTTTATTTAGTAAATTTTAAATGCAGGAGCAAAAAGTACATTTATCCTGCATTTCTGATTCTTTTACTTCAGTAAAGGAACTGAATATTCTTTCCTCCGCACTGCACTTATCTCAGTGACATTAGATCTCACAACAGGTATGTTTTTGCAGAAATAAATCAGTAAATGTCATTTTCCCCCTGTGCTGGTTTATTGTTTGTCTGGATTAATTACAATATGAGTAGTCAAAGATTTTAGACTTACTGACTGAACTTCAGGCTGACTAGTTGAATGTCCAGGAAAATGTAATTAGTTGAGCTATTCAAGCTATTTAATTTAATAGGTAAAAGAATAATTATTATTTAAAAACTTAAATCCGCCAGAAATTCACAGTGCCAGTAAATTGGCTTCATTGTCCAGTGTCAGACAGATACACATCGTATATATGCCCAAAAGAAGTTGGGAGGGAAGTGACAGACCGGCCCACTTCACTGCACCACGTTTGAGTTTAAGCCAAGCTGCAGGGGTTGAAATATTCACTTGAGCTCATGATTAAAGAGGGTTTAAAACCCTGTCGGGCGTGTGTGCGTGCATGTGTGTGTGTGTGTGTGTGTGTGTGTGCGTGTCACAGATAGAGAAGGTGGGATATGGTCGTCAGAAAGGATTGCAGGCAGCAACATTGGTGCCTGCCAGTGTTTGGCTTGATTTTAACTTTGGACAACTTGCCCCAAGAGCTTCAGAAGTGTGTTCTAAGTCTCCAAGGCAACTAAAAACAGTCAAGGTACATACAGCCTAAATCCCACGAGGCGCTCTATAATCCCCCATAGCCTTTATTAAAGAGTGACCTTTTTCAACATGGATTTATATATAAAAAAAAAAAAAAATCACCAAATCCAATGATTTTTTTAAATGGCCTTTTTTCACCAGAAGTGATTAGAAACAGCATTCCTGTTCCCCATGTCACGTACAGAGGGACCGGCAGACAGACCTACTGTAATCTGCATTTTCACCACCACCCTCCCCCGTCCTCTTTCAAAGAGGAAGTTGAAGGTTTATTAGAGTTGGTGGCCTGTGATTGTATTTTAATGAGAGAATGACTGCGGAGGGGAGATAAGGCGCCCGGTTCGGGCTGAGAGGTCCTTGGTGGGATTAGAATAATCATCAAAAAACGCCATGTCTTTAAAAAACACACAATGGAACAGGGCTGCTCCTGTCATCCTCCACTCTTCTGCCCATTCATCCCTCCATCTCTCCATCCCTCCACCCTGACACCAGTCGGCCAATTGACATTCCAGTGTGATGGTCTGCTGCTTGCGGTGGAATGTGACATTTTCTCTCATCACTCTCTGTACTGAGCCAAATGTGCAGTTTTACAGATTAGAGGGGGAGAGTGAGAAAACGTGAAGCTGGGGGGTAGTGTGGATGATATAGATGTGAGAGAGTGAGGGGGCACAGTCAGAGAGGGAGAGAGAGAGGGAGATGGAGAGAGATAAAGAGCCATTCAAGTACTGAATTAATGCAAACTCATGATAATGAGGCATTCAGATACAAGCAGCATCATTAGGGCACCATGATTTCAGGATTCCTGTCTTCCTGTGTAAACTTTATTTACACGTTCCCTATTTAATGTCAACAATCAACCACTGGCATTGCATTATGGAAATCACCAGTGTGAGTGGGATAAATACCACAGTACGGTTGAGTTAGGTTACCTATAAATGTCACATGTTAATGTGACATTAAGATTTGTGATATCCATAGACAGCTGACTGTGACTCAGCGGCATTGTTCGTAGATTTGGTTGTGTACTTTGAAGACTAAAAACTATGTCCACTGGGAATGGATCAGCTTCTGATTTTGGCCACTTGGGGCAGCAGAAGCGAGAAGTAAAGACACCGTATGAAGTTTAAACTGTGAACTTTTTGCTTATACATGTCCAGCAGATACAAAGCAACATTAGCATTAACTTGTAGTCGTGTATCTAACACAAGCAGCAGCCTCCAGGGCTGACGAGTGAAGCCAATGTGGAAGTGCCAAAAACTGTAATTCATTGACTGGTTACTGGGGGCTGGCTCCAGTACAGAGCAAATCCCCATAGACTCCCATGTTAAAACGCCCAACTTTACAGCTAAAATAAACATGTTTACAGCCTGGTGCAAAAAATGTTTTTGATCTCTATGGCTTATTTCATTTATAACAACTGTACAGGGGGTGATTTTTTTTTAATTTTTTATAATGATCCCGTTTAAATGTTATTAAGGCTTAAAGTTTTGCATAATCAAGGGCGTGGCAACTTTGACAGACTGGCTGTCTGCTCCGCCACACATCAGACCACTCAACTTGACCGCTGTGTTTCGAGGTGCTGGAGCCAGCTGGCCGGAGCCTATGGGAGATTTGTTTGTACAAATATCATCCATCCATCCATCTTCTAACCGCTTCATCCTCTTGAGGGTCGCGGGGAGGCTGGAGCCTATCCCAGCTGACATCGGGCAAGAGGCGGGGTACACCCTGGACAGGTGGCCAGACTATCGCAGGGCTGACACATAGAGACAGACAACCATTCACACTCACATTCACACCTACGGACAATTTAGAGTTATCAATTAACCTGCGTGTCTTTGGACTGTGGGAGGAAGCCGGAGTGCCTGGAGTTATGCTATGTCAGCGATACACTTGCTTTACGGGCAATGTTTCATAAAGGTAACGTTAATGATTCAAAATATACAGATTTAAAATATAGATTAATGCATTAATCCAGTAATATATTGTACACAATTTTGTAATGGGCCACTCTACATAATTAGTTCTTTTACTGTTGGTACTTCAAGTACATTTTGATGGTAATTCTTTAGTACTTTAAAGCCGCTACAAAGAACTTTTAACTGGATATGCAAAAGTCTCTCGTTTCTGCTGATGTCTGTGCATGACCTACAACAGCAAATGAGACCATCAGTGTGAAGATAAGCTATTTCTATATAGTGTATATCCATACCTTTAGGAAACTGTCTCCGGGTCCACCCCAGGTTGCTTCCAGGACGAAACAATTTACGGCACTCAGACGGCACACGTCATCTAACCTAGCTGCTTACATTTATAGTGACTCTTATAAATAGTGGCTATTCCTCCTCCTCGACCCGACGTCTGCGGGGAGTTAAAATAGCAGCAATCATCGGGTAAAAGTTCTGTGAAAGCACTGGACTCACCAACAGTCAGCCACGTCTCAGTCACACAGACAAAATCCAATCCTCGGGAAGTCAGGAAATCCTTCAGGATAAACGTTTTGTTCGCTAGCGATCTAGCATTTACCAGCCCAATCCTGGCAGGAGCTGGTGGGTCCACAGCATTAGCTGTCCAGGGAGCCACACACAGAGGCCGCAGGTTGAGCAGATTCACCCCGTGCCAGTGGGGACGAGGAGAGCAGGGGCCGCGGACCAGCCAGGTGTCGACAGGGTCCAGCGAGTGCCGAGAAATAAAGAGAAGAGGCACCGCTCCATACACAGTCCAAGAAATCGTGGAAGCGCTCGCCAAACAGGCCTTCAGCCTTACCAGCCAACCGCTGCGTTTACCCCGGCGGCAGTGGCGCTTACACCGGAGAGGTGGAGCTGGGGCGCGGCAGAGGTGAGCTGGGATCCCCGATAGGAGCAGGGGCAAAGTTTCCCGTCTTGTTTCATTCATCCCCAAAACAAACACATGCACGAGCCAGGAAAGCGTCTTCACGACAATACGCGCTAGAGCCCATGGGAAATGTAGGCTTCATTCCGGCAAAACACTACCGCTTTTGTCCACAGGGTCGCCAAAATCAACTCAAAATGAAAGTTCCTTGTAGGGGCTTTAACTTAAGCAAGAATTTGAATGCAGTACTTTTACTTGTACAGTGTTATTTTGTGTATTTCTACACTGTAGTATTGCTGCTTTACTTAAGAAAAAGATCTTAATACTTCTTCCAGCACCGCTTACAGCTGTGCTGTGCAAGGTATGTGTGTTTTTTGGAAGGTGATTTGTAAGCAAAGCCCTGTGGGGGAAAGCAAGGCAGCAATTACTATATATAGTGGGAGGGATTTCCCCTCCAGTATTCAGATATGCTCAAGATCAGTGTTAATAAAAGAAATGTTTGTTAGTTCTAGTCACATTTTAGTTGTGTTTATCCTTAACAGTTTTAGTCGACAAAAAAGCATGAAATTTTAGACAACTTTTAGTCATTATGTTTTCTATGTTTTTAAACGAATCCAGTTAGGCTAATTCATGTGTCAGAAATTAGAATCAAGGTGACAGGTTGTATAAAGATTTAATTTAGACATTTGTTATTCTGCTACTGCAAAAACTTTATGCACACGTACCAACTGTCATTCCTCCAGCAGTTTTTGACAGGTTTAAGGAGTGATTTATAACCACACACTTATCATTTAAAACATTCAACATCTCTATTTATGCCCTCAAAAACTTTGACACCACAAATAAGTAATCTGAGATAACTAGGATTTCTACCGAGGTTCACTGAAAACTCTGACTTATCGATCTCATTGTTAAGAAGCAGAAAAATAACTTCATTAAAGCCTGAATTCTTTCTTAATCTGCAACATGTTAGTCAGGAGGTTTAAACTTGTGTCCTCTCACAGAGTTGGTGATTAAAACTTAACTTTCAGCTGTCGGAGAAAACTGCTGAGTTCAGACTGTTTCCTTACAGCACAGCTACACTCACAGATAACTGAGCCTCCTACCTGCCTGTCAAACAGCAATCAAACTACTGACCCTCTATAGAAGGTCCAGATTGAGTGGAGTCTTGCAGGGATCAGCTGTGAAGTCCAGCAGCCAGTGGCTAACAAGAGGAGCTAATTGCCATCAGCCAAGCTTCAACTGACAAACCTGAAATCCTTTCCACACTTCCAGCACCCACAGTCAGCCACACAAAGCTAATTATTTACTGCTGAATTACACTTGCACCAACAGCTGATGCTGCACTGGTGTGAGTGGTTTTGCTGGCTAGTGAAACATCCTGGCGCAGAGGATTTACTAAAGTTTGCCAACCCATCTCTCCTGCGGCATTTAAAGATAATTTTAAGCTCAACCGCTCTCGGCTTTCAATGTCTGATAGTCTACCGTGGACAATTTCATCCTGCCTCGTCTTGTGAACGAAAATGAAAAACAGATTTTGTCTTAGTTTTTATTATCAAGATCAATTTTTAGCTTGTCGTCTCATCAAGGTTGATGACAAAGTAATTTTTGTCATGGTTTTAGTCAACAAAATTGGGCGCAGCAGTAGCTCAGTCCATAGAGACTTGGGTTGGGAACCGGAGGGTCACCTGTTCAAGTCCCTATCCGGACCAAATATGGAGCATGGCCTGGTGGCTGGAGAGGTGTCAGTTCACCTCCTGGGCACTGCCAAGGTGCCCTTGAGCAAGTCACCTAACCACCTAACCACCTGACCAAGGCAGCCCCCTCACTCTGATATATGTATAGGTCCTGTTTGTGCATGGATGGAAGCAATAAAGTATATTAAAAAAATGTGTAATTTATTTACAGTTGCAGCTTTATATTTATTGCATATTTATGTAGTAAATTGTAGAGATTTACTTGCTTCTGATAAATAATGTAATATAGTAGGAAATTAGATTTTAATTTTTTAAATTTCTTACCGGGACCCCCAATGTTTTGGTCCCCTCCAACATTGATTCCATGGCTACAGCCTTGGTGAAAAGCATGAAGTTTAAAAAAAAAAGATAGTAAAAGAGCTTTTTGGCTTAAACAGCTATCTGCCACTTGAAACAAGGTTAATAAGAATGGTAACAGTAAACTAAAATAAATTGCGGGTAGTAAAACCACAACAATAAGCTGCAAGGATGCTAAAATGTTCTGTAGAGTTGAAGGGAATTTCAGACGCCAGTGCCAACTCTATATAACTCTATATGGTTCATCACTGTCAGCGACTTATCATAGATACATGTAGCCATTTGATCCATTCTTAATAAAATATCATAGCAGCTTTAATGTTTAGACCACAGTCAGAAAAGCATCATTAGGTTTTCTCAAAACTTCCTCTCATTGTTGTCGTCATTTGATGACATTGCTGACTTAATACTCCACCGTGCATCTCAATCATGCTTAGCAATAGCATCAGCAAGATGCTCTTTTTAGTATGAGAAATGCAGGATATCCAGGGTAACTGTTGTTCTGACCCACTTTTCTATCTATATTCATTTATTAAGATATAATTCTATCTAAACAATTTAAAACTAGATCAATATAGTATAATCTAGTATTAGTGCACAAATTTAGCATGGTTAGAAATGTGATGTAAGCTGAGATCTTTCCCTCCAACCTTTAATCATCTCTCTGCAGTGTTGAGATTGAGCTTGGAGCTGGTCGTATGGCTGCAGACTGAATGTATGCATTGCAACTTCTCACAGCTCTCATGTGTGATTGATATACTGCAGGGGCCTATAAATTATACATCATGATTTGTTTCTCAGATGAAAGTGTAAACTTGAGGTGAAATAAAGGTGGAGGCAAAGAGAGGGAAATCATAATAACATCTTTGGCTTGATGGTAAAAGAGTCAAGCTGGGGTGGAGATTGAACGTACAGTGAGGCTGTACTCCTGTGAAAGAATAAATGGAAAAACCAAACAACAAACAGTTGGACCTCCCCAACTTTTGCCGCTGATTAATTATTGATAAATAATCCCAAAGAGAAGCTAAACCTCTGCTGTAGATCCTCAAAAAAAAAAAAACACCTGACCACTTTATATGAAGAGCTTGTGTGGGATGAAGTGTGTGAACATTATTATGTGGCTACCTTGTGTGTGTATGTGAGAGAGCGAAAGTTCAAGAGGTGTCTGAGAGTTTCTGCTGTTATATATAGTAACATCACCACCACCAGGCATGTGTCCTTTTCCCAATACGATCTCACTTTGTATCCACACAGAGAATTCACCATTCACTCAGCCCCTACCTAAAATGGCCACTTTCCAATCTTACATTGGCAACCATCTATGCAAGGAAGCGAAAATGCCGAACGGTATATATATATATAGAACCTGCAAGTCTGACGGTAGAGATCTTCAAAGTTTAGAGGGGGGTAGGAGAGCACAGGAAATCTCCTAAATAGGGTCATTGTACTGTAAGATCCCTGGGGTAGATCCCTCCCCAGACGATTTAATACCCATTATCACCAGGACCCATCTAACCCTGACGACAGACAAGATGGCCGGGTGGGTCAGCAACAGTCCTCTAGAACTGATGAGAGACGAAATGTCTTCAAGAAAGCCAAGCAGGTCCAGTTGCCTACAATATAGTCCTTACGATTACTATGACCCATGTCTTCACCGGTCCATGTCATTGGTCCGACAGCCCATTAGTCCGACGGTCTGCGATGCTGAACGGCTCCCAGCAGGCGTATTTCTGCCTTGATGGTGCACCGTGACCGGCTCTGGGTCAGCTGGGAAAGGCTTGAAGCGAAGCAGGCTCACGGCCAATGTGTTTGCCACTTTCTTTTTCATTTTAACCCACACCATGATCTTTTCCTGACCCTAACCAATTGGTTTTTGTGCCTAAACCTAACCAGACCTTAACCACAGGGCATCATGATGATTTCGGAACAACGGGACTTCGGAACAATGAGTTTAATATGGTCGGAACAATGGGCTGTCGGACCAATGGGCAGTTCCCGTCTTCACCGACATGTTACACAGGGTCGATCCTTTTGTGCTTCTGGCCAGTTGACCACAATACTGCCAAACAGTGACCCACGAAATTCCACAGAGACTGGACGTAGTTCAGCCAAGTTCAGTAACAAAGATTGTTGTCAGCCGATATAACGTAATTTCTTTGACATACTTGGTCTTGATTTCTGAGCTGTCTATGTTAGTCACCGAATCCAACCATATACCATCTTAATAACCATCTTGTTGCTTAAAACATCATTTTGAACTATGAAACCAACTCCCAGCAGGTGTTGGCTAGATTTGATAAAATTTCCATACAGCAGGTTTAGCTGTCATAATTTCTAATGTTACAACTAAGCTGGCTATCTTTGCATTTTCGTGGTCTCTCACAAATGATACAATTATTATATCTACAACAAAAGAAGGTTTATTAAAAGCATTAGATCATATGTGTCATTTCTGCAAGAAAAGGAAATTGAAGGTTAATAGTGATAAAACTAAAATCACACTTTTTGGTCACAGAAAAGCTGACGTCAGCAAATTGAAATGTGTGTAAAAAAAATTTAGCTTTAAATATCACGGGGTCATCATGAAGTATAATGGTTCATATGAGATTGCCATGGAGGAGCTGCATAAGCAAGCTTGTCATGCAATGTTTGCTACTCATTTTGACACCAGTTATGTTGTATGCATATGAAGCGTGGGGGTTTGAAATAATAGATATATTGGAAAAACTACATCTCAAATTTTAGAATATATCTTAAAAGTTAAAATGACATCCTGCAATAATCTGGTCTATGGGGAGTTACGAAGATATCCACTCTGTATTGCAGTTAAAAAGGGAATTATTGGCTACTTGGGGAGGCTGACAGAGGGTAAAGAAAAATCAGTTGAATAATGTACAACTATTTGCTAAGTCTGCTTATTACGGGCGTATATGTGTCACCATAGGTTTTGTGGGTTAAGCAGATACTGGATGAATGGTTAAAACTGTTGAACAGAGGCTAAACGATAATACAAAAGTGGCAAAATGAGCTCAGAAGTATGATGTCATGTATTATATGTCTAAATCAAACAAGAGTTTAAACTGGAGACGTATCTGTTGCATGACGACCAAACGTACAGACAGGCTGCTTGTAGTTTTAGATTAAATAACACCAGTATTCCTAAAGTCACTGAGAGATATAAAGGGCTGGACAGAAACCAGAGGATCTACCTCTGTGTGGGAGATGAGTATTATATTTTGTCTGGCTGTCTGAATATCAGCTTAATGACTCACAGAGAAAGGTATTTGCCAAAGTATTATTTAAAGGAGCTATATGTAAGAAATCTAAAGCAAATAGTCATAAAATCCTCCTAATATGTCACAGAGACTAAGGAATAATGTTCATATAACATACTGATCTCACCGACAACAATAGTACAGCCAGAATATTCGCATTTAAAGAAATATTTTACGGTCCGCAAATCATGTTTATGTTTTGAATTTGTGTTTTGGCCTGTTGCGCCACCCACCGCCATCTACCAGTCACACAGTGACAGTTCCGACTGAGCTACAGCAGCACGGCAAAAAGCGTTAGCAGTGTCCCGGTAGATAACATTAGCAGCCGGCTCCTCAGCTGTATCCCGGCAGCAGCGATAGCAGCAGAGACGCGGTGACGCGGCCCTGCCACGGCAGCTGCCCATGGGCAAACAAATCAGTCTCCAGCGTGCCGCTGTCCAGCAACCTCGAATCTGTAGGAGAGGGGGGGCGGACACGACTCACGGCAGTATTTTGAATTTGAGTGCAGTAACCGTTTTGGCCACATTCTTACATACAGCACCTTTAAACTGTCCATCTATGTTTGGAGTAAATAACTAACCCTAACCCAATCAGATAACATTGGTTGTACTTTAGCCACGCCGTGTGCCATGTGGCAGTGAGTCCAATAAATGAAATGAAATAAAATAGTATGTTTGTCCGTCACGGAAATTGTCGAAACATGATGCCTGATGCCTGTGTTAAGAGTGGTGAGCTATATTTAAATATCCATTCACAATACTCGGGCTCCTTGTAATCCTTTCTTTCTACTTCTCTCTGATATTTCAGAACTTCTATTCCAGAAATTTGCTTCCCTATCCTTTGAAATATCTGTCACTGATAGCGTTGAAAATGCCATACCGAAATGCCGGGTACAAAGCTTGACAGGCTTGACAACAGTAAACAAGGGGTCGGGGCTTAGCAAAGGGTCAATTATGATTTGTTGTCCCATGTTAGCGTAGCTTCAATCATTACGATCTGAGCAGAAACCCGACAGGGATTTCAAGGCTCGGTTATCAACAAGTCAGGATTTCACAGACAAGAGGTGTTTAACATTGATACAGGCCACACAGTCACACAGCCCAAAACACAACAATGCCACGGAGGGCGTCATGTTACTTTCATTCCAACAAACATATCTCAATCCCCCGCAGGGGATAGGGGATATGTGAACTCTGTTCAACTGGAACTCTCCCTTATTTACTGCTTTTTAAATGCTGTTTAAATCACACCCGCTAATCTGAAAGGTTTTAGCAGTGTTGATGTGTGTGTGTATACAGTTTGTGACAGAGAGAGAGAGAGAGAGAGAGAGAGAGAGAGAGAGAGAGAGAGAGAGAGAGAGAGATGGAGGGAGGGGGATAGAAAGAGAGAAAGAGGGAGGGAGAGTTACTTTGTGGCCTCTCTCTACAGGGAGAGGGGATTATGTTTCTCTGCTGTCATGTGTTCTGACATTCAGAATGTTATTAAACTTCAATAGGCTGAGCTCAGGGTTCACTGATTACTCTTACTGGGGCTGAATCCATTATGCAGGGTTTACTTCACACTGTGTGTTTACCAAAAATCACGTTCACACCTGCACACTCCACACACTGATGCATACACACCTGCACATGCACTCATGTATGCATGCATATATGCATGCTCCCTCCAGGAGCTCACACACAGATTCATACAGATGCAGATAAATGCATTAGTCTGAATGCGCCATTACTGCAGTAATGCATTTTAGGTAATGTGACTGTCTTGGCAAATTTGATTTGTGTGCCTACTAAATATGCATAGCGTATTGAAGAAGAAGGCTGAAATTCAGAGTTAAGAATGTTTCTATAGTGATGTGAGTGTCTTTCGAGTGAACTCTGGCATTGAGAATGGGAGCAGAAAAGCTGTCTGCTAAAACTGAAGAGATTGCCCACTCACAGCTCCCAGCAAATGCACCAGCTTGCACTGACTGGTAGAATGAAAAATGTCTCTTATTGTCAAAAAGCTGTTCCTTTTCAGCAAATGGAAATGACAATTGAAGCATTGCTTTGCAGTGAAGAGATTTAAGTAGGGAATTCTGGCCTATTGAGTGAAATATTACTTTGAAATGGAGGGTATTTCCTGCTGCTTGGATTTTGACCCTATGCACCAGAGTGATTGGCTGGGAGTCTACCTGGGTTGTGCAGGGAGCCTCCCTAACTTTGATCACTGTGGAAAGAGGCCCTGCTCCATAATCCCCTCATCTGTCATTCTGTCTGAGGCGATGTGGCCTGCCATACATCTCTCCCTCACTCTCTCTCCTGTTCTTTCTGTATCCAGCGCCCGTTTACTGCCTCCATTCATCTTTCCCTCAAGGCCGTCGTCTGCCTCCGTCCACCAAGATGGACAGATGGGAAACAGAGGAAGAGAAGTTGGGTTCAGGGCGCGAGCTTTCCCTTAACTTCAGGAGGTCTGGCAGCAGAGCAACTTTTTCTGCTCGCCCAACAATGAGGAGGCACATATCTCAAACAGGGGCAGTTAATCTTGAGAGCATCGGACTAACAGGCTCTGTCTCATGATTGACTGTCCCTTTCAGTCAGTCCCTGGGTGACCCTCAACACCACTGAGACGTGGGAGGACGATTAAAGCTCCAACTGGATAATAACTCATCATAACCTCATACGTTTTCATTTACAGAGCAATAGAAGGAAGAGTTATAAATCTGCAGCTAATGGGATATGCGAAGCTTCAAACTGTGAGCCTTGGTGTGTGCACTGACCACTGAAGTGCTGAGGCAATATTTAAGAGTGTCCTGCCTCAGGCCAGGGTGGTATCTGTGTAGTGCAGTCAGGGAGCCCAGTCGCCAGAGTAAAATGTTGGCATTGTGTGTTTCTGCAAACCATGGATATGTTGCATTTGTACGTCTCATACATACGACATGTTCAGATTACACTGTATGAGCTGCGTTTCTCATCAGGAGGAGGGAATAGTGGCTGCAATGACACCTAGGCGAGACGTCTGTAAAGCAGCAGACAGCAGACTACTGTTTGAGACAAGCTAACAACAAAAGTGGATTTTTTTTACGAGAGGTCGGGACAATCCAGCCGTGTTTGCAGCACAATGAATTTAAATTGAAACAATGAAAATGGGGTTATAGTTCTGACTTGTAGCTTGAATTTGAAACTTTTTACATGCCTCTTCTTACCCATAACCTTCACTTCTCGGGGATGGAAGGTAATTTACAAATGAACACAATTTCAAAGACAACATATGTAGGATTTAAACATTTCTGGGTTGTGGTCAAGTCTTTAGCAAGTGCAACTGTGCCACCTTGGGTCGGAGGTGAGTTGGCAGATAGTCTGCCACGACGAGTCCCAGCCCCTGGAAGCAGTTCTGATTGAACACTGGGAAGAATATCCATGCCTTTACAATTTGTCGTCTCCAAGTTTGGTGACGTCACCGCGTTATCTTGATCTCTTGGCGAGGGCTTAAAATCTTGTGGTGTGCACACACAGGTCGTAACGTAGTTGGCGAGACTCCTGCTGACAGAAACACACGTTGCCAGGTATGAAAACTCAAAAGATTACGATAGTGAAACCAAACTGTCTCGCCCCCTAGTGGCTGGCCAGAGCATGGGTCATACACTGTGTCCACTTTATGTTACCAAATGGGACATAGGCCAAACTAAAAGACTGAAGTACATGTCAAATAAATTTTTCCCAAAGATAGTTTCTGTCATTAAAGGGGCCGTACACATGCCGTGTTTTTTGCGCCCTCAAACTCATTGTTTTAAGTGTAATGCCAGAGCGGCGCGCGCACACACACACACGCACATTCCCTAGCGCCCATTTTTCAGGGCTCGACGGCTGCCCTTTGAGATAAACTGCGTTCAACTTTTGGAACGCAGCAGTGCACAATGCATGTCATGTGATGAGGAACAACCAATCACAGCCAACAGAAGGTTTTTTTGTTGCAGGGCTACCTGAGCTTTACATCTCTCCCAAGGATGATAGGCCTACACACTTATAAACAGCATCCTGAAGAAGATCAGCTCCACACTCAGGATTTCAGGTAAACGGGCTATGGTACTGTGCTTGTTGAGGTTGCTTAGCAACCACAGACGCAACTTGCCACTGCGGTCTTGAAAGCTGGCACAAAAGTAGCACCCATTGCCCAACCTTGCGTTTTCCAGGCGGTTAAAGACGCCACATGTGTACGGCCCCTAAGTTAGTTCTTATCACGCTAATTTATATTCATCCGTCACTTTTCTGATAAGTTTGGTTTCAATTAGTTATCTGATGCAGTTATCCGGTGCCTATCAGTGCAATCGCCATCAGTAGCACTGTTAGCGATTGGTCAGGCTGAGGGACCTCAGTACCACAGATATTGCTACCACACAGACTCTGCCTCCCAGTGACATCCCAACACAAGATGGCAGCTGCCATATCTGGTATATTCTGGCATTTCTGTACAGAGGGAGGAAGTGGAGATGTGTCATCCATCTTGATATACAGTCATTGGTACAGTCAGACTGAAGTCGCGCGACGGACTTGGCTAATCAAGAACAGTCTTTGTCCAGGAGTGAAAGCAGCATTTAGGTGCCAAAGTTGCACTAACATCACTTTTCACATTTTCGATATATATATATATATATGTGTGTAGTTAGATTAGCATGCACGTGTGATGTGGAAAAACTTGTGGAAACTCTTGTCAGTCTTCATTTTCATGAATAATGAAATAACGCCGAGCCTCAGTTGTTTTGACTTGAATATATATAAGTTAGATTATAATACAAATCTGATTTCAGAGGGACGACCTCTAGCTCACCTTAGCATGCAGCGACAGCGACCTATGTTGGAATTTGACCCGCTGCTCTTTGCTGTGTGTCTTCCCTTCTCTCTGCAGCCTTCCTTGTTACTCTACAGCCGTCTATGGTATAGGCAATAAAAGCCAAAAGACATCATCTTTAAAAAGAGAAAAAAAATCTGATATCAGAGAAGCCTTTGGCGCAGCACATGTGCATGGACAGAGACATGACAATACCATGAAACAATCATTTCAGCTTAATGCAGTGTCATCGCATCATCAGACAAGAGTCAGACAGAGTGTGTGTGTTACTTGGGAGCATCAAGGACGACATCTTATCTTCCAGACAGGCAGGAGCCTCTCAACATAAAACATGCTAAGTGCGAAGGCTGCTGATGCGTCTCAGGTTAACTACATGTCAATGCACAAATTACACGTTCTTATGAGACACAGAGTCAAACATTTCGGTATGATTAAAAATTCCTTCACGGTACCAGTAGCTAGATAAGTTTGGAAATCAAGAAAGCACTAAGACTGTCCTGAGGCAATTTCTGTGCAATGGCAATGTGCCGTTAGATGCTGTCTTCAGATCTCATCCTGCTGCGAGTGCCAGTCTGAGAGAAATGGCCTGAGGGCTGGATGGATGAGAGACGAGAGGTGCTACATGCCATTGAACTCAGTCTTGCAGCATCTCTGTGGGCGGAGAGTGTGTGCTTGGGCTTGTGTGCACCCATGTCCATGTCTGTGTCTACGGCTTTGCTCATGTATATGTGTAGAAGAAAACTCCCACACAGAAATGTGTGCAGGCGCCGCTGCCTGCAGCTGCTTGTGGGTGTATGGAGCACATGGAGGGAACATGGGGCAGGGACAAGAGAGGACAGAAAGAGAGACAGCTGAATTACAAGTGACTTCCGAGATAAAAAAAATAATCAGGAAGAGTCAACAATCATGAGGATATGTGTGACTCTGGCCTTTTGGACTGAGGCAGTTTACTCAAGCTGTTCCAAAGAGGAGCAAAGCATTTCCTCCCTGATGGCTGCAAGACTTTACTCCGTCCCCGCAACACGAGCTGGCAGCAGCATCTTCACCACTATTGATTTCCTTTCCTCCTCTATTTGGAAAAACATGGCTCACATGCCAGGAGGAGACTCTGCAACAAAGTCAGACCACCTCTCTTCATAACAGCATTATAGAAATGCAAAGGAAGTGAAGAAGAGAGTTTGGGAAAGGATCTCATTTATAAAACAAAACGCCCACAGCTAAAATCAATAGTAGTACCACCATGACACACACAAACAATATTTTCAACTGAAATACAACAAACCAAAATTATGACTTAATGAAAATATTCTCACCATGCACTGGTACCTGGAGACACACACACAACTATGTAAAGGACAACAGGTTGCAAAAAAGTGTGTTAGTGTTAACATGGTGGTTAACAAGTGTTGACATGGTAATGCCCTTAGAGGCATTGAACCCGGCTGGGGCAAAATAATATCAAAACATTGTTGTGCAGCTTAATCAAAGCCCCAGGTATCTAACTGTAGGCTTACTGCATCCTTGAAATGAACATTTGCTGCTGTTTTATTATAAAGAGGCACCACTTCTGCAAAAAAAGGAGAAAAAAAGCAAGGCTACTGATGTAAGTGACCATTTGCTGCGGCACCAATGGTCCAATCATAGCTTAACAGCATAACTCAGCACAGCAGACCTGTCAAGCACTGGATCTCTGCATGAGCTGAAGTGTGTGTCAGGTCTGTAGTAAGAGCAATAGGGCATGGAGAAAGAGTGTGGAGGGAGGTGCCTTATTGGCCTTTACAAAACTAAAACGGTCAAGAGCAAAATCAAAAAATGTGTTGGACCAGTAGTTCCCAACTGGTCCATCCCCAGAGTCCAGATTTCTCCTCAGTCATTAGTTCGAGGTCCACACAGTTTAACACATTAAGCATTATGCTTGCATTTGGCTATATCGTCGGGCTAGTTTGTTGTCGCTGTCAAGTAGCTGTCTATGAGTCACTCAATCTACACAGGGAACGGTCCATTCAGATTGGACCTGCAACCATCTTTTGGACTGCGACCACCAATTGGAAACCAGTGTGTTTTACCAGCTGTAATGTAAGCTACAGATGTCCATGTAACTAAACTAACCCAGAGTTGCTTCCATTTTGTGGGGTTACAGATAATGACAAAAAAGGCTCATCCCTGATAACGCAACTGCTAGCATATTCTTTGGGTGAATTCACAATCCAGCAATGCCAGTCAAACTTTTTATTTTAGACAGTATTATGTAAGTCTTCAATCCAAAGCCTTTTTTCTTGTTAGCAGTCCACACATAGTATATGAATCATGTTAACCCAATAGCCTACTAACTAGCTCTACACTGCGACAGAGAATGTCAAGTTAATGTTGCACCATTTAAATTGTTTTGGCCAAGGGCGCCATCTTGTGAGAATAGTGCTGTGTTACCTGTGCCTATGGTGCTCTAGCAGCGGTATATTAATCAGGAGAGACAGAAGAATGAAGTAAAGATAATGAATAGAGAATATGAGTGTACAGATTAACAGATGATTTGTGCTGATTAAAATCTAACAGAAGTCTTTGGAGCTTGGACAAAAGAGGGAAATATTTTGTGATGGAGGGACATCTGACCGGCAGCAGGATAAATCCCCCCATGGAGTCCAGACACTGGTGGTGGTGGTGGCTGATGACTCTGAGGCTGCTGACTGCTGAGGTGGATGAGGCTGATGAATCCATAAAGACTAGGTGGTGATGGGGAGGTGGAGGGCACGCACAACTGAAGCAAGAAAGAACTACAGCAGAGAAAGAACCAGATTTAAAATGAGGAGCAGTAAGATGATAGGCTGACAGAGAAGGCGTGTCGCTGTGCTATTGGTTGATTGTGAATCAGCTGATGACTCAATTGACCTACCCAGACAATGACACCTAGAGTGCGTGAGCTTACGTGCAAGGAGTAAATGGCTGGGTGAGAAAGAAACTTACAGCCTGAGCATGAACAGTGGTGTCTTCCTGACTGAACTTTCACCAGAGCTTCATTTGGACAAATTAACCATGACAAACAACAAAGATACGTATGACTTGGAAGCCCAAGGATTACCGACCCTGATGCACTACCCCTACTCAAAAACCTGGATGTTGTAAACTACCTCGATTTTGGACTGAGTGCATACACTTTGTTGAGGTACAGAGTGCGTCAATAGCAGATCCATCCACAAGCCTCACACACGTGTGAGTCCACACCTGTGTTTGTCCAGGTCTGTTGGAAACTGTCCCAGTTGCTAATCAACTGTCCCTGATAGAGAATTCGTGAATATGCGTATTAGTGTGAGTATGTGTCCACATAGGTATGAGGCTGCCGCTCATCAAAGGTCTTCTAATGAGAATTCCGCACCTGGACACAATTAGCCAGCATTCTCTTTCAATGACTCTCCAGGCTGGAACAAGATGTCTCTCTGTACTTCCCGTCTCTTTGTCTGCACGCTTTCTGTTTTCTCATCAAAATTTCTTGTTCGCTCCTACATACTATACCCTCTGCCATCACCATCATCAGTAAACCTGCAGGTGTTTTTGAGAATCTTCATTATTTCACTGTTGATTGCTTCTTTTTAAAATTTTCCTCCTACAGAAAATTACAGTTTCAAAGAACGTCGTAATTCAAGGATGTGATTCACTGGTCCTCAAAGATCCAGGACAGGTGACGTGTCCAGATTTAATTTTAGATAAGGACTGATTACTTAAAACCTGGGGACATGACTTCATTCTCACAAGATAAATTTCATCTGAGGTGCTGGCTGAGAGCGCCAGTGAGTCGTGACTCCTGGACATTTACAATCGTTATAGTGACCTATAGTGAGGACAGAAAGTTAGTTGTCAGACGTCATATGAATATGTGATGCTAGAGATCACTTTAAGAGTGAGGCAAATGTCTTTAAACACCTTGTTTTAAAGTCATAAGTGAGAATCTTCAGAGCTTATTGAGAGGTTGTAAACAAAAATGCAAATATCCAGTTGAAACACCTAGCATGGAGAAGAGAAAGGGAGAGATGTTAATTATACAGCAGGCCTTCGGCTGTCAGACTGAGAAAGCGCGGGGCCTCTCCGGTAGTTGATGTCACTAATCATGGGGTGTGACACAGCATGACACCCTGCTATCTCTATGTAACACACACACACACACACAAATGTGAACATACACAATAAGCACTACAGCGCACAATGGCACATTCTATATTTGCCTCTTCATCATAATAATAAATTCCTCTTCCAGGCTGAACAATAATATGAGAAACGACTGTTGCATGAAATGTTTCTTCCAAGTAATGAATGGTATGTTTCGTTTCACCCCTCATGCACAGAGATGCAATTTCCTAAGCTGAATGTGTGCAATCCAGGCAAGAAAATAAATTAATAACAAAACAAACAAATGAATTAATCATCAAGCAGAGTTCTTGCACGTAGGTGCACTGAGGTTGTGTCCAATGTCACAGCTTCATTGACATGTTACAGTCAGTTTGTGCTTGGAGTAATAACATCTGCTGAACTGATATTAAAAAAGTGTGTCATAACATACCTTGCATGGGTGCGGTTTTGATGGGTTTACATTTCCTTGACTTGTCACCATCCATGTTCTAAATGTGCACAAAGATACAGCGAGTTTGAACTACTATTTTGAAAATTACTGACCAAAAAAAGTGCAAAAAGTCCCACCTACATCTGAGCATCCACCTGTGGGCTCTCAGTTTACATTCCTCCAAGGTGGGGAAGTTATTATCATCACTCCCAACTCCCTGCTGTGCTGAGCTCGCTGTTCCTCATGGGGAGTGATGAGGATTGGGCCTAGACGCAAAACATTAAGGCTGTACATATTCTACATTAACATAATTATCTATCCCAAATGAGTTGCCTAACTGAATCACATAAATTCCTGCGTCACAGCCGAGTACTTATATTGTGTTGAACAAGAATGAAAAGGCACGACACAGATATAGACATCAAAAATGGTGAAGATGGGTAACATTATTGGAGAAAGCGTAAAAAAAATGTGCCTGCGAAGAAACATTAAAGCAGACTATTTTTTAACTCCTCCAGGCATAAGCCTAGTGGGGATCATCATTTTGGTCATGTGTGTGCATCTGTGCTTGTATCTGTCTGTCTGCAGCTAATCTGATGAACTACCGGACCTATCAGTCTAATATTTTTTTGGTGCATATTTATGTCTGTAAGCTCAAGGACCTCTCGTAATTGTAATGGTTTACAGTTTTTGAAAACCTGTTTTATACCATCGACTGCTGAATTCTCACTCTCCTTAACAAGCCAGTTAGGGGCTGCAAGCCATCAACAAAATCACGTAGCACAAGCATCGCGCAAAAGGCATTTCTGGAAATAGGCTGGGCTAAAAACAACATGCCTTAACCCCATCTTTCATGGCTCAAAAACTGACATCAATAGAAAAGCTTGGTCTTATATTGAATTGGAGCATCTACAGGTTATTTCCATATTGGCTGTGTTTCACTAAAGTTATGCACAATATGACCTAAATAAATTAAATTTTTTGTTATCTGCGCTTATGCTTCACAAGAAACATTAAAGGCGCTATGTGTAACAATTTCAGTTGTTCTTCGAGACAAATTTTGCAGTCAAAAGTGTGTCCTAACACATGTGTATTTACCTCCATCAGCTTATCTAAGTATGTCCGTAAGCTCCGAAATTCTCATTTACATATACATTGCGACCGGTGTCTCATCATGCACGTGCGCCTTCTTGAGAATACATCCGCCAACAAGGGACATACAGCCTCGCCTTTGACATTTTCATTGAGAGCCAGGCCTGCGCTGCGTGACTGAGAAGCCAAAGGGAGGAGCTACAGCTACACAGTCCTACTCTTTGAGCATAATGCAGGATCATGCATATGCTCCATCACGGGAGACAGAATCCTCGTTGCCAAGAAAGCTCAAAAGGGAATCAAAAAGGCAACGTGACTGGCAAATTCAAAAAACGATGGTCAACTTCGGGGTAGCCTTTCCCAGCTGGAAGGAGCTGCTACAGGGGAGAAGTAATGCAATCACAGCTAACAGCGCTAACAGCTAACAGCACTGCTAACAGCTGTTAGCGACCAGTGTCGCTAACAGCGGCTAACGGCGGCAACAGCTGTCAGCTGCTGTCATAAGACAAGACGTGATTGGTTTGTTTCAATTTAGATCCGCCCCAACAGTCCTACGTTGTAAACACAGCCAGCATGGTGAGGTGAGGGTTTGTCAACTCACATGGCGTGTGTCTGTGTAGGAGCCTGAATGAATACTCCATGAAATATCAGATGACATGGTTTCATCAATGTTATCATAGCTTTTTGGTACAGAGCGGCTACCGCTGTTGCACTAGGCGTTTGAAACAGTGAGGCGCTTGAGTGCGCTATCCGTTTGAATGCAATATATAACTTTAATGTTAGATGGGAGAAATTCCTACACAGTGTGGCTTTAAAGCAGACTATTTTTTAATTCCATCCGGCATAAGCCTACATAGGATCATCACTTTGGTCATGTGTGTGTATCTGTGCTTGTATCTGTCTGTATGTCTGCAGCTTATCTGACAAACTATTGGACCTATCAGCCTAATATTTTTTTGTGTGTATATTTATGTCTGTAACGTGTGTTATCTGTGCTTCTGCTTTACATCAGTTGTCCTGAGCGTCTCACAGTGACACGGCCAGGCCAGGTGCGTCTTACACAGACAGCAAAGGGTGCCTCAGTGCGTCAATGTCAGACACAGAAGGCCAGTGACCAAGAGCCGGTATTTGACGAGTTGATATTATAGTAACTGGACTCTACTGTCATTCTTTAAACATTTCAAAGAAAATTAAGATTAAAGAGAAAGATCTGAGTTTGAACCAGTGGGGGCACTAATGGATGTGAATTTCTATGAATGTACCAGCTTAAAAAAACATAATGGGATGACCTCTTGGTCTGAGGCAGGTACCACAAAAAGAAATGCTCCCTGGTTTGAACCTGGCTGAGGACCTTTGCTGCATGCGCTCCCTCTTTCTCTTTCCAGACATCATCACATAAATGAAAATTACTAAAAACGTAGGTGAAATAATATACTGAGTGTACTTCTTTTTTTTCTTCATCATATTGACGTTGCAGATGTGTTTACCTGCTTTTATATATGCAAATGATGTATACATGCTGGTGCAAATTAGTCTGAGTGGAATGCATGTGAAGACGCTCCTTAATTAAATGTTGTCTGTTCTCCCTAATCTATATGACCCTGATGAGGGCTGTTAAGACTACACATACTGCTTCTTTTTAATTGTCTTGCAGCTCATGTACCCGAGGCTTTTTCTTCATCTTTGCTCACGCGAGACAGACTGCCTGAGATTATTTTTTGGATCACTGCACTCCTCTCTGACCCAGGCAGCGCTTTCTTCTTCCCTTGCTGGAAATATCTAAAGTCATATCCCCTTCGCCTGAGGCACAGAGCGAGATATATGCCTCCCATGGAAATAAAAGGAAACAAATATACATAGTTTATTCCTTTATTCAGTTACAAAAGCATGATGACTTTCTTCCAGGACACTTTGGTTAGAAAAAAAAGTTTATTTCTCAAAAGTCATATTCCTAATAGTTGTAGTCTTTTTTTTTTTTTAAACTGTGAACCCATTTATTGACCATCATTTTAGTTTTAAAACTCAGTTGACACCCTTTCTGTAGTTTAAAAAAAAAAACAACAACAATAATGATGATGTCTCTAGTGAACAAACTCTGGTGATTAGATTCCAGTAGTAAAATACTGTGAAAAAGGAAAACGACAAAGAAATATTCAAATGGTGTTAAATTTCAAGCACTTAAAAAACACCAACAGGAAATCCTTTTTGAAATTGCGACAAAATAAAATGAAATGAACTCAAAACTGGCTTTAAACAACATTAGCGTCTACAGATTATTTAACATCAGTCTGTGTATGTGTGTGCGTGTGTGTGTGCATGTGTGTGTGTTTTATTCTTTACACTCTTAAAAGTGTATAACACTTTTGCGGCACCCCAGCTCTCCTTTATAATACAAACGTTGAGTGTCTTTTTTTTTGTTTGTTTTCTTTTTCTTACAAATCTGTTATGGCATATAAAACATCTGTCTGAAGGTAAAGCCTCCGCTGAAGAGTGCTGTGCCGTGTTCTAATTAATACAACATCAGCAAAAGAAGACGCATAGATGGAGGCAGAAAGGAAAAGTACTCACGCAGCAGGTAACTAATTCAGGTACACTGAGGCATGATCGGGAAGAGAACAAACATTTTCACTGGGGGGGGAGAGAAAAGCCTTTTATATACATAATAGGTGGAGATATGTGTGATTTCAGTAAACTCTGACTGCCCATTTTTCTTGCCTGTATGACGACGTAGAGAAAGAGAGAGGTCATACATTAATTTTGGTACCTTTTTTTTTTTTTTTTCTTTTAAAGCAGAAACTCAAGAGGAGAATAAAAATAACACACGACCAGCTGTGGGAGCAGGGGATGAGCGCTGCCTTTGTACAGGCGCTTGGCCTCTGCTGTGAAACGAGAGGTCGGCTAAAGTGTGCAGTACATAATCTAAAGCTGACCTCTGGCATCCGGCAGCAGTGAAAATCCCTTTTTAAGCAACAACCTTCCAGTCACCTTTAAATAAAACCACACTTTTGGACACTGTCGGGCTCTCAGACATCGACTGTGTGTGGTGATGATGATGCTCAGTGCATTTCAGGACTTCCTCCTAAACATGCTTCAGACTTACCCTGATCATTTTTTATATTCTACATTATTTCTGATCATCCAGGTGCCTGAAATGGTTTTACTCTGCAGAGGAATATTTGTGTAGGTGGTAAAAGGAAAAGATGCTCGTGCTGGCAGAAGGCACAGAATGTACCCTTTACATAGCCTCTGGCTGTGATGCATCGTGAACAACGATTATTGGTTTCTTTCCTGCTTCAACAGTGTTTTTTTTTCACCTGTAAGAGTGTTGAGTTTAAAGGATAAGGCTGGTGACATTCAATATTTTTCTTATTGTCAACATTTCCCATGAAAAGACCAAAACCAACAATGAATTGATCTTACAAAACATTGAGCCACAGCACTGCACCGTCTGACATTTCTACCTTTACCTTATGAGCATGGGCACTGTTAGTTTATTTGGAGGCTACTATATATAGTCATTAACACACCAAATATGAGTTAATCCGCTGCTGAAAATAGTCCCCAACAAACACAATATTTACTCCTGTTTGAGTAACATTTGCTAAAAACTACATCTCCCAGTTTAGAAAAACACTGCACGTTCAAAAAAATAAAACTATGAGCTGTTTTAAATACGTGTGTCTTCTGTGGGAATTAAGGAGCATAGCTCTGAGTGTCACAGACAGGGTAGGGAGATCAGAACACATTAAACTAACGTTAACTACATCTTTTACCCGGATGAATGGATCATAAGTTATTGGAGAAACAAGCTGAGTTAATGTTAGCGGCAGCTCAGATCGTAGTTAGCTGCATTTTAATTGTGCAAAGTTTATTTAATTCCCGCAGTGATGGCTCACAGTAAGGCTGATTTACACTCTGATTTTATCTCTGTAGCTCAAAATAACACGAGACACCACTGTGATGATAACTGGAGATAAAAAATGAAAGATGATCCATACTGTTAATTG
The DNA here is from genome assembly GCF_011397635.1 of Epinephelus fuscoguttatus. Taxonomy (NCBI): domain Eukaryota; kingdom Metazoa; phylum Chordata; class Actinopteri; order Perciformes; family Serranidae; genus Epinephelus; species Epinephelus fuscoguttatus. The sequence continues at coordinate 31,366,386 of NC_064760.1, read as the reverse complement.
GCTCCTGTGATTATAAATATTTCACTCAGATAGACCTCATCAGTCATTAGCTATGTTTCCACTCTTTACATCTGTAGCAGAAACAGACTAGCATTAATTTAAAGTGTTTTATGTGACACATTCAGAGTAGTTTCCTTATCATCCAACAAAGTAGTGAAATGTACACTCTACAGGGGTGTAAATATAGACAGTGCAGGCAGTGTGGTTGCACTGGGACCATGGAGACATAAACTATAATAAAAATATTTAATTGAATGAATACTTTCTTATTTCATTTGGTGTTTTTGTCATACACAGATTTGTGCTGATGATTGCAGGGTAATATGTATGTTTAATCGTGAATGGGATTTGTTGAGAGATTTTTTTTTTTTTTTTAAAGGTCATATCGCCCAGCCCTACCATATGCCACTGACTCTCTTTACGTAATTCCCCTCCCCCGGCTTGCAAATCTTTTTCACCCAGCCAGTCATTGCATGCACTTACGGAAAACTGGTTAAACACTCAAAAATTTAACTAACCAGCTTTTTTAGGATTGCTTTGGTGTGGTTTGATCAGGATTTGATTAGAAGTGACCGACCACATTGACGATAAGATTAACTTGTTGCTGTAATTGCTGTATAGTGAATATGTCCTGTCTCGTATCTGTGTTTTTATACTACAGTGTTAATTTCTTCCTAACAGAGATGTTATCTTCCGTTTCTTGCCCAGGGACTACAGTTGTAAATTAGCTTATAGCTAACCCTGGTACTGCTAAGACGCTGTGCATTGTCCCTGTCAAACAAACAGATAAATTAAATAAATAAACACGACCTCAAACCCACACAACTGTCATCACATTTTGTGTCAAATATTGCTAAATCCTCACTGCTTCATAGAATACACGACAACCCACTGTGTCATGTCCTTTCATGGGATAATCTGACAATGAGAAAAATATTCTTTCCTCTAAATTGTCCTTTCATTCTAAATCACAGCATGATTTAAGGATTGTTTTCTGATGTTGTCGAGCCGATAACAAGCTGACAAAACAGGCCAAGAAGTACATCATCATACATGTTCTCACGTGGAATTTTCCTTAAAGGTCTACATGCCAAACCCAGTCTGTCTGCCCTGTGTCATCTCTGCCCTCTACTGTCCAGGGCGTGCCACTCTGATTTCTGTTCACTTGACACGAGCTGAAAGGGAGAAGTCTACAGCCGAGCAGTGCGGCGACCACCCGTAACCTTGACTTCCAATAAGCACAGATAATAGTGAGTGTGAATCTGTCACTCACACCAAGTGTTTCAGTCACACCTCTTTCCTGAGCCAGCTAGCAACAGCGAGAGGAGGCCAGCTTCCCTTCTATATAGGCCACGCATGATCTGCAGGGGGATCTCAAGAAATTGAGGGTGAATAGCCGGCTGCCCATTTCATTAAAACTGAATACAGCTGAAAATACATCACAGGAGAGAGTGAAATATGCAGCCCCGACAATAGTTTGAGGAATATTTCTCCAGATTCTATCTGAATTATTTGTCGATCTTTGTCCGTTAACATGTGCTGCAAACAGACTCCCTAGTATATCAACGGATATGCTATGAATGTCACAACAGTAGAATACAGTGTAAGGTCACTCAGTACTGTACATAGCCACAAAGTAATTGTTTTCTCTATTCTATAACCTTTCTCAGAGTCAGAGTTAGAATTTTTGAATCTGCCCTCTGACTTTTTTTGTGATCATTAAATAGTAAAACTCTCTATCTATCTGTCGGTCAAACAAATGACCCAGTAGCAACAAGAGTATAGTGTATCTGTGTGCGTTTGTGAGAATGGTCATATGGCACAAAGACAAGGCATGATGTGTTAAATGAGGTGTAGCAGCAATGCATGTTTGTTGTAGCCTGGTCAACCGCTGATTTAAACAGCGCTAACCTTCAGATAAATCAAATCAAACTACTTTTGACGAAGCTCTTTGCGCTATTACAACAGTGTAAACCATAAACTATGTCATTAAAAATTGGCTATGCTACACAGAGCACTTTGTCCTTCCAAAATGGTGTGTAAATGTGAGAGTGAAAGAGAGCGGGAATGTCCCAAAACAATATCAAATCATCGTAGCAGTCACAAGTGTTTGTTCTCCTCTGCCACGTCTGTGCAAAGACACGTCCCGTCAGCCATCAGAAAGCATCTAGGTAGTACAGGGTCAGCAGTGGAGGTGAAGATATTGCACACGCAGACTAACGTCAACAGCTCCATCGAAATGGCACAGCGCAGGCGTCACACTGAAGAATAAAGTTCTTTTTTTTCCCACACAAATGAACACTGTAAAAAATTCAAAAACACGCCCCGTTGACGGCTTCTTTATTGCAGCACACTTCCCTTCTCTTTTTCCATATCTCTTTTTCAAACATCCACTAATTAAAAAAATGTTGCGAGTCTCTGTTCGGAGTTTGTAAGGAGCGGTTCGAGAGTGCATTTTGGCAGTAGGTTAAGTCTTGTTCAAGTTGGGCGCATTGACAGCCAGGAGAATAGATGGGTCAAACCGGACAGCCATGATTTTTGAGGTCATTAGAGTCTTGTTGCTCTTCTTCTGCCCCACCCTGCCTATTCCTCGCCACCAGCACAGTCACGTGATGATCACATGCCAGAGGCACCCAGTCCCATGCTGGCGGTGTGGCTCATACAGGGCAGCGTCTGAACGGTCTTGGGGAAGTCGTGGGTGAGGATGCGTCCGTTCTCTCCGCCGCTCCCGTTGCCACTCATCCTGGTCAGGGTGGAGCAGCGCATGGCGTCGTTGATGGATTGCTGTCAGGGAAAAAAAGGGTTACAATTAGTCTCCACACCAGACTTCAGCCTTTCACACATGCATCTATTATATCCTAATCAGAACAGAGAACTCTTATGCAACACTTAGAGCTAGCAGCGCACTGAATTATGTGCTTTAAAAGGCCTTTCAGCTGTAGAAGTATAAAGATAAGTTATGCAATTTCTCTTTATTTATTACATGAATTTATGCACATAAGCAGCTGTTTATGTCACTGTCTGGATGTGGTGCTGGCACGCCAGGAAACTCAGGAGCAGAATGAGCTGTTAGGAGTCATAGGATGCTAGTTTTCACCCTCTTTATCTGGGCCTGAGTGATACTCGCGGGTGGTAAACCGCGGTGCTGGCTGATGTGCATCAATGTCCTAATTTGTAACAGGAGGAGCAGAGCGAAGTGTGGGCAGTAAGAAGGGAGCCGAGGCTTCACTCATTGGTTTAATAGCTCTATTCTCCAGTCTAGCGCAATAAAAGCCACTGGGCTCCAAAGCCGACCTAATGATGTGTGATACACGTGTGTGTGTGTGTGTGTATGTGTGTGTGTTCGTCTTCAGTGTCTGCCTGCATCCCCTATTCTATAGCTGATTAAATTGGGCAAAGCAAGCGAGATCTGGAGCAACCGGTGAGTGCTACATGGGGATCGGAGAATTACACCGGCCTCTAATTGGAACGGCGTTGTTGTTTCTTTCAAGCCAAACAGCATAAAGGCACCGCCGCACTAATAGGCTGCTCGCCAATCTCATCAGCATACTGATCAGGTGCCTCTTCGTGCGCTGATTAAAACATAAGAGATTCATGTAGAAGATCACTCCTTGTCTTGGCCCTGCCTTGTTTTTGTTTTCTATCTGTTTACACGAAGAATGTATCAGTGAGGGCACTTTGATGTTGGGAGAATAAATCAAAGATTGTTTGTTGCAAATTGATCCACGAGGCAGATGAGTAACAGCTACGATTTCGCTGTTGACGGAGGAGAAACCTCACATCTCCCGATGAAGTGTAACAAGCAACAAGTCCTTCCTTTCAGATTTCTGAACATACAACAGCTTGAGTTAGACTGTTCTAGGTTAAAAAGCAGTGATGGAACACATGTGAGCCGCACCAGGCCTGCCTTATGATATACATATAAAGGATGTTCACCACAATGGGCCCTGCGTTTGCGAGACAGTCAGCAAAAAGAGAAGAAGGAGCAGGGGAGAGATTTGCTCAGAGCGACAGAGGTAGATAGATGTACCACTGTGATTTAAATTGCCTTTATACCTGTGCTGCAAAATGAAATGTCTTCATTTGTGAATGTGTGCTCCAAGATTATTGTAATCAGTGTAGTAATGGGATTGGACAAAAAGGAACATTTGTGTAAGCTGAAAGGGCTGAAAGGAAAAAAGTAATGTGTATTTAACCTGTGAGTTTTTATATTTTATATCATCCACCACTGAAATTAACAATATGCTTATAAATGACAAATTTGTATCAACACATTGCCAACATTAGGGATGCACCGATTTATCGGCCAAACACTGGTATCGACACATCGCCTTATAACTGCCATCAGCCTATCTGACAGTGAGATGAAAGTCACCGATGGCAGTGGCCGACGTTTAACTGTCACATTAATTTTACAGAGGCTAAAAAGCAGGATTCAATGACTAACAGCATCCTTTTTACCCAGGGACAATAGAAAACATGTTTGAAACAAACAGAGATCTGCCCCCAGGACACCATCGGGACAGCGGTAAACTCACTATCTACACATCAGGAGACACCCTATTTTTCCCCCAGTAATGCTACATAGTGAACAACAAATCTGTGCTAACGTCGGCAGGAGGAGAGCTAGTTAATGTTAGCTGATAGCAGCCGGTGGGCAGAACTTAGAGCTAATGGAGGTTGAACTGATTTACAACATGTTCTCTTCAGTACAAATGAGTACTGGGCGAAGGTAAATTATAACGTTATCATGATGTGTTCATCATGTATGTTTGTAAAATTTTGTGTTTGGTGAGAAAGTTTAATAAATACAGCGGTTTGAAGGAGAAATTTGTTGGTGTTTTCACAGTACCATAAAATAGATATTAGGGGCAAATTGTGATATATTATATATATTAAAAAGGCTTGTGTCATAAATTTGTATGGCTGAATTAGCGCTCATTCAAAGGTGTAATGAAGTGTAATGAAGGGCTGAATGACACTAAAACAGTTTTTTAGGTTTTCTTAGGATGAAGATTTTTTTTTGTTTCCCTGACACAAAAAGAATTAAATGACAAAAACAAAATGAAAAACAACAACAAAAAAGCTATCAGCCAAATTGGTATTTTTAAAGCTATCAGCCCAGAACTTTACAATCAGTGCATCCCTAGTCGATAAAATACAGTGTGAGGTGTTCAGGTCCAAACGTGAATTTAAAGATTAACTATGCTAAATATGCTATATGCTAAAACCCTGCAATTCTAACACAGGACAAATGATTTGTTTTGTTACCATATCCGCTACAGTGCTAATAATGTCAGCTGTATGATCTAAAGAAACAGGCATAATGGCAATTTTCAAATCAAGTGATTCAACAACACTGCAGGAGATCAGTGACGTAAAGATTGAGCGAGGTAGCGGCAGAGGTAGAGAGAGGTACAGGACAGCGTTTGCACTGCGGTGGAAGCCGTGAGAGGCCCTACTGTGATCACGGTTAGATGGGCGGGAGGGTGAGGAGGCGGATGTCATCAGCATCATCATCATCATCATCATCATCATCATCATGGTTTGAATCACAGCGTTTCCTACCCCGTGGCTGTGCTCTGCCCTTATATCTTAACAGTGTTGTTGGCGTACAGGCCGTAGCTCTGCAGCTCTGTGTAGGGGGCGCTAGCACCACTGTCTAAGGCTGAGCAGTGAAAGGCCTGAGCGGCTGAGGCGGCAGCGGCTCGCGCGGTGGACACCTTCATTCGGCGCGACTCGGTCCTGGACTTGTAGCAGAACTCCACCAGCGCCACCAGCATGGCCAGGCCCAGGCCGCCGATCAGGATGTAGAAGACTCCCGCCACATTGCTGAGGCTCAGAGCGCTCGTCTTGTCCTGGAGGGAGGGAGGGAAAGGTGGAGGGGGTGCAGAGCAGAGGGGTGAGGAGCGATAGTGGCAACAAAACACACTCTACAGCTCTTACACACATAGGACCAAAAACTAAAGACAGACACACAGATTCACACACTTAAACTCACAAACATTAGTTTAACAAATAGGAATCACAAGTGCAAGGACTACACACACAAACACACATACACACGCACACACACTGATTTTTCTTGTGAGGGATTTTTTAAGAGAGCCACCAGGCACATCAGGGAGTCTCTGGAACTCATTTAAATGGTTAACTTTGTGGGGTCAAGCATTTTGGTCCTCATAAGGTTGTCGGACACCACACTGTGGGTGGGCTCCCTGTGTTGGGACCACAGAATGTTTATAAATAATGGACATAGCCACTGTGATGTCACCCATTGGTTTGTAGACTCCAGTTTTGAAGCCTCAAGATTGGAATTTTAGCTGTTGCTATTTTGGCTTTTAACTTTCAGCCTTACAAAAATGCAAATGGGTGAGTTACATAAAAATTCAACCCCCATATGGTCGTCATGAATGTTGAAATTAGCTATAAAAAACATCTCTTGTACCAGGCTGTACACATGTTTATAGCTGCTGTAAAGTTGGGCATTTTAGTACAGTCTATGGGGATCAATGAAGCCAGTGCGGAAGTGCTTAAAACTGCAGTTCCTTGACAGGCCACTTGAGACTGGCTCCAGAAGTCAATACTTGACAGCAGAAATAAACATGTTGACAGTAGAGTGCAAAAAAAGATTTTGGTCGCTATAGCTAATTTCCCCCTTCATGACAGCTGTAAGGGGGTGAGTTTTTAAATAACACACACATTTTACAAAGGCTTAAAAGTACATCTTTAAGTTACTCTAAGGTGTGTCCTCAGGTTCTCAGTCAGATCCAATCCTCGTTCCTCCACAGCTCCACCCTCTCGTCCAAATATCACCTCTAGCTCCAAAATAACAAGATGGCAATGGCCACACATGCCAAACTCCGGGCTTCAAAACAGGAGTCCAAAAACCAATGGGTGACGTCACGGTAGCTACGTCCATTATTTTTATACATTCTGTGAGTCAGCCTCAAGTGGCCATACAAGGAACTGCAGCTTTTGGCAGTTCAGCGTTGGCTTCAATTTTCAGCCTCTGAGGCTGCCACTTGGTTGGGACCCAAGAAATATAGAAACACCCACACACACAGTATACAGGCCTTGACTAATTAGGCTCACAATGAGACAAAGTACAGTCATGTGAAGATATCAAAGAAGACAAGACGACAAGACATACACAAAACATCCACAATAAAAAAACCTATTGTGGAGACCTGTCTCACAAAGCAGGATTTTATATATGAGCTGGATACATTTGCATTTATCTCTGGCTTTTAGGTTTCACAAAAATAGCTATTGCCAAAGCTAGTAAAACATACTGCTTTTCACATGTAAATGACTAAAGCAGGGGGAGATAACCTGTGGCTCCAGAACCACATGCGGCTCTTTAGCCCCTCTCCTGTGGCTTCCTGTGGCTTTAGAAAAATAAAATCGTATGGAAATGAATAGTGTTTATGAGTGAGTTTATTTTTGTAAAAATTTTAATTTGTATTTATCATTGTTGTGGGTCTAAAGAAAGTCTTACATCCCCTTACTGTAAAAATGTGTACACTCGCATGCACACTCAAGAGCTCACTTACTTTCTAGTAGAATAATAATTAATTTCATTGTTTTACCATAAGCGTTATGGTCTCTTAAAATAAAAAATACACTAACATTTCAATTAACATCAGTTATGCTCATGGGAGCCAGGCCATCTAATAGTTAACATGCTAGAAAATATCAGTGTTGGGTGGGCGGGACAAGAAGTGATAAAGCAGCATTAAGAGTAAGTTATTAATAACTTTCAGAAACACTGTGTGAAATAGTCCACTTTCACTTCCTCCCTCTCAGTCTCTCTCTAAACACACACAGACATGTACACCTTAATGAGCGCTCAGTCCTGACAGTTGTGCTACTGTAATGCATTAAGGTTGTGGTTTGTGGGTCAGGTGGATGATTAATGCATATTTTTAGCATCCCATGCATCTTTTTTGGTTATTTTATATCCACTCCTGATGCTATTAAATATGACAACTCCTTTGGTGTTTACTTCCTGCAGAGGCACCTCCACTTTTACCTATTAAAGTTTTTTTTTTTTTTTTTTTTAATGTTTGGAGTCCGGTGCTCCACCCTCGTCAGACTTTCACTTGGGCATTCTTGACTTAACTCTCTCAACTTTTCTTCTTTTTCAGTTTCTGTGTGTGCACACGGCCCTGCAGTCTCGTGCCCTTTTATGGGGATTTTCGGGGCATTTACCTATGCTAATGAGGATCAACTGACACACACTTTAAACTTACAAGGACAATGGGATTCATCATTATGACAACACAGGTTTGAACAGATCTGCAGTTTAAGAACATGCCATGAATCTGACGGAGACTTTTCTTAGAGCCCTTCTTAAGAACACATTTAAGAAAAAAACACTTAGGAGGCTATTGGTGAATGAGGTCCAAATGACTTTGCTTTACTGCTCCTAAGATTATTTGTTGTAACAGAAATATATTTAAGATTTGTAGTGCAGTTAGTTCCTCTTTATGGGAATAAAACAGTGCTTCTAACAAAACAGTAACTACAGTGAGTAGTCAGAAAAAACATTTTTGAAATCTACTGTTGTGTTGAAATTCTTTCAGTGACTGGTTTAATGTAGACAGTTGGACTCAAGTTCCCTCACTGCAGGACCAGAGAAAATTAATCGACTTCATGAAGACACTGTCATATAAATAGTACTCTAAAAAGTATTCCGAGTGCGCCCTAATGACAAGCAGTGATCAGCCTTTTTAATTTAAAAAAGGAAGATGTCTGCACACTGCAAATTAGCTCCCAGTGATTTATTCAAGCTACATTTTGGTCACAGGCTTTTATCAAGTCTTTTTTAATTTAACAAATCACACTCCTGCAGTGCTCCTCGCCACTCCAACACAAGCAACATTAATGAAACATTTCAATGTTGTGTTTTTTTTCTTGTATTTGTTCATCCTGTAATTTTTTTTCTTTACAAGAGAGAAAGACAAACCTATTTATTTTCCTGTTCCAGGCTACTTAGCATATTAAAATGTCAGCCTTATTATTGAAGCCTGTTTAAAAACCAGACTGTCTTGCACTTGCTTTGTGAGACAGGTCCCAGATAATGAAAAAAAGATACCGATCTAGAACATTTTACACAATTCCTGTATTAACCCTTTAAAGGTACACTGTGCAGGATTTAGTGGCATCTATAGGTGAGAATGCAGACTGCAACTAACGAAAACCCTCCCCTCACCCTCCATTTCCAAGCGTGTAAGAAAACCTGCGCTGGCTTCCAAGTAATGTAAAAATGAGGAAGGCTTTCTCTGGAGCCAGTGTTTGGTTTTTCCGTTTTGGGCTACTGTAGAAACATGGTGGGCTCTGTGGAATGGGACCCGCTCCCTATCAAGATTTAAACGACTATAAATTTTATTTAAAAAATGCAACAATTGTTAGTTTCAGGTGATTGTGAACTAATAAAAACATAATTATGTATATTATATTCCGTTTCTGCAAATCGATCCACCTAAATCCTACACACTGTACCTTTAAGTCAAAATACTCATACACATGACTGTTTTCCTCAAAATTATTACATTTTGTGAGAGAAGAGGTACAGGTAAAGTGTGTTAACACCTCACAACACATGCATTCATGCAGCAACAACACAAACAAGTCTCTAGTTGGACATTGCTTCATATTACAGGTCATTATTCTCTATCACAGTGGAGCCTACTTACATTTATGCCTATTTATAGCCTGTAATGAACAGTAATCATGAATACTTGAATCAGTCAACCTAAAGGGCTCTCATGGAACAATGGAGTCTAATGAGGACGTTATCTCATGTAAATACGTTATGGGAATATCTTTGAGTCACTTGAGGGGATTAATGCCATATGGAAACACTTTATTATGTCTCTACTTTACATTCAGGCTTTTAATATGGTCTATTTTTTTCATGAATAGTTTTGAACCCCAGGGCAAATTTGTGTTTTAATACATTTAGTCTGTATTTTGGTCAACTATTAGATTCTCCCTGTCATGCAGTAGCATTATGTGATGTAAATAAGTTTTTTATACCAGGGCATGTGTGTCAAACTATGTGCTACAATGGACTAAGTGTTTGCAAGCTGTCCAAACAACAGGTGATTTCAAAGACCCTTCCCTTCTCTTTGGCTGAGTTCACGTATATCCCCTGAGGCTGTATTCACACAGCTTAGTCACAGAGGCCAAATCCTTAGAAATGTTTTAGAATAAATATGTGTGTCTAAACTTAAAAAATACTATTAAAACCACCCAAAGAAAAAAGCTACTAATGAATGGTCTTGGTCCTTCACACAGCTAATTACTGTTTAGAGCCGTGAGCTGGTGTTGTTTTAGAGAGTTTCAGTGTGTTTTTTTTAAGCAGATGAGACAACAGCTGCAAATAAAAGCATCACTTACTTAGGTTGTTGGTAACCCTCAAATATTAAAAGAAGATCAACAGCATCCTGTCATCCATGTATGTTAAAATGAAGCTAAAGCCAGCAGCCAGTTAGCTTAGGTTAGCATAGGGACTGGAAACAGGGGTTGGTGGGTTTTTCTTTGTTTGTACAATACACACAAAACTGAAGTGTCAAAATGTGGTTTTTGTTGGGCAGTTTTTTTTCTTTTACAATTTGTATTTTGTATTAAATAAAAGAGATATATGTGATGCCTAATTAATGAGCTTTAGAGGACAGGTAGGCAGAATTTGTTACCTTAAGATAAAGTCTTGCTAGCAGTTTCCCCGAATTAATGCTAAGCTAAGCTTAAGCAGCTGCTGGCACGAACTTCAGCCTACAGATATGAGAAAGAAATCAATCTTCTCATCTAATGTGACATGAGAAAAGCAAATAAACATATTCCCATATTGTAAAATTATTCATTAACTCAAGTTATGTTTACAAACACTTATTATAAAGTGAATAGTAATATTTACTTAGCGTGTTGGGGAAAAAAAATATCCAACAATGTATTGCAGTATTTTGTGTGGCTTGGAGGCCAAATATTGTTTTTGTACTATATAAATTATTAATATTCCAAATACAAATTAAACTTTTGTTGGCCTACTACAATAATAAAATGCTTTACAGTCCACTAAATACAATAAAATTCCAATGAAAATGACTGAAGTGAGATATAAAGACTGAAAACGTATCTTATTAGATAAAAGAAGATGCCGACGAAGTATTTCCTTAATTTGCTTAATTTTCTTAACTTGAAAAATGGTAAGAAACTGCAATATATTATGGCAAAACTTAAGATGTAACAATACATTTAAAATCACAATAATATTGTATTGTGACCCAAGTATTGTGTGATATTGTATTGTGTCTGGGAAGTCCCATCCATAATATTTACATGATTTATAACCTATTCGCCAGAACACATTTTAGCATTGTATGTTTCTGCAAACGAAGAATATGTTTGAGAATATGAGACACTTAATGTTTCTTGACATTTTGATTTTCAATTTTATGTTGTAACAACGCTGTGGCTAATGCATGGTAAGGTTTAGACACAAAAGGCGCAACATTATGGTTAGGAAAAGATCATGTTTTGGCTTAAAATACCCTCTTTTGTTGCCAAAAACACAGCTGGAAATGTCACAAACCATCGTTAAAAATACCCAGGCTGGTCACCTAGGTCCCATGCCATCCACTATCCCCTCGTGCACCTGATGAGAAGCTCAGCTCATAAACACACAACCTGATCTACATCACTTTAGAAATGTTGATATGAAACATACAAATCTAATATACTAATGAAGTGCAGAAACATACAACGCCAACAGTTTCTTCTGGTGACTGGAGGCGGATTTAAATTTTCACAGTAAACTACTCTTAAATAAACACTTATGCAACCGTACTGCAGAGACAGTGTATTCTACTACATCTCTCCTTAAATGTACTTACTTGCTGTGAGCCTGTGGCTAAGTTAAAACCGCTCAGAAAAAAAAATAAAAAATCATTTTGTTTTTAGTGTGTTCCCTGGATACTGAGCCCATCATGGCACATGGTTTGACACTCTTGCTCTAAAGTATCAAAATATAAGCAAAGGAAAGGAAGGAAAACATTTTTGGCACTTGTACTGTATTGACAGGATCAAAAGGCCAGCTGAAGGAGAGGAGGAAAGCTTTTCTGTTGGGGGGGGGGGGGGACTACTTCTTGAAACAGTGGATAACATCAACAGTAAATGGATGTGCACTGTGGCAAACTTAGTGTGACTTGTGGCTGATCTAGCAGACTGACAGGGTTTGCACCCACACATGCACTCTGCAGTGAGAGAGTCAGGGGCAGGACTGCTGTAAGGGCCAGAATGCAAAGGTTACGGCTCAACATGTTTGACGGGCTCAGCAAAGTTCAGTGGCCCATCATCGGTGTTCCTCACACCCTTGTGTTTCTTTTCCTCATTCTTTCTCTTTGGTAAAGAGTTGCAAATTGCTTTCAGAGTGATTCATATCCAATCGACAGTACAAACTCAAGGTTATCATCACACTTGATCTGTGTGTGTGTGTGTGTGTGTGTGTGTGTGTGTGTGTATGTGTGTTTGAGGGGTTGGAGATCTATTCTAAGAGGATGTTTTCCACTTAGATGGTAACTACAGTGGCTGTATATAAATACAACAAACTATTGTAACAATCCTGACTAATCCACCACACAATATTTATTTACACGCTGGTAATGAACATTAAATCTCTGACAACACAAACTCAGTAGGAGAAATAGACACAAGAGTACCACCCAAGAGTACTGGCCCGAATATAAGACAATGGTTTTAGCTTTTGATGAATAATGTTAGCAAACCCCATGTAGATAAGGTGGTGTGACTGAAATTACTGAATCAGTGTGACCCTGCTCTATTTCTACTACTGTTACACTATGCTTTAGCCTTTACTTCTGTCTTTAATTGACACTGGCCACAGTGGCTGTTGTTCAGCAAAAGATATATAGGCTCTCACGTAGGCTGTTAAGATTTTCTACTGCCTCATGTTAATGTTACAGCAGAAATACACTGCCATTGTTAGCCCTGAGAGACAGTAACAATTTGAAAACTAATTTAACAGTTCCCTACACTTTAAAACAGAGCTTACTGATGATGGCATGAAAGTTGATTACCATTAATTTTCAGCCAGCACGCTCAACTTCCAACTCATCAAATACGTCAACTTGGTCAGCTTGCTCCAGGAACCCCTCTAGCACCAGTTTTTGATGCTCAGGAACAGTGTGTCAATTTCCCCTTTGTTACATGAATAATGTTCATTAAAAACAAACTTCTGCTTTCACAGGAAACGTAGGTTTCACCAAACTACTTTGGGTTTTGGTGACAAAACTACTGGGTAAGGTTTGGAAAAAAAAAATCATGGTTTGGGTTAAAATAACTATGGGTGCTGTCAGACGCAGAGCCTGCTTGCTTTAATCTGAATCAGGGACTAGTTTTGTTACAAAGTTGCATAGTTGCCTCGGCAGCATCTACAAGCGGCCCAGATCAAATGCCTTGCATGAGAAAGCTCCTCTTGATTGGTCAGAATTTCCATGTGGGAAAAATCCAGGAAGTAAACAAAATGTTGAAGAAGAGTACACTTGCAAGATAAATGTGACACTTTCTAATGTCACAATGGAGGGACAACTACGCAGGTTGATTTTAGCGCTGCTCATCGTGGACTATATTGCTGTCATTGTTCATTTTAGTCAAACCATACAGTTTGAAAATGAGGTGCGGCTCCAACTAGAAAACAATGTTTTGATACATTGGATGTGCTGAATGTGCATATTAAGGCAGCACAGGAGGAGGTGCACATTAATAATCCTCCAGGACTGTGACATCCTCATGTTTAACCCAAACAATGTGTCATGTGACTGCAGTTGGTTCGGATTGAGGTCGGAAGATATTCTTACCGCAAATGAACCGCACCAGAGTTCATAGAGTTTTCAAGAAGGTCTTAGTCTGATTGTTTTGGTGTGCACCCCAGATTACCGTGTTCATACTTGCCCAAACAAACCGCTCTTAGGGGGCAAATGAACTTGAGTTTGGTTGAACTGAACCAAACAGGTTAAATGTAAAAGCATCGTAAGTTTATTACCTAACTCAAATAAGTTGATGAGTGATGTACATCACATCAGTCTCATGTGTCATGTGACAGTAACAGTGTTTAAAAAAATGCAACGTTTCACCTGGAGCACTAACACCACCCCTCCCTTCTGCCCACCCTACTTGGACTTTCTTGCTCTTTATACTACATCATTGCTGCAGATGGGTTTACACTAGTGTTAGCTGAAATCCCAGTAGGCTACGTCTTATACAGATGCTAAAGGGTGCCTTGTGTGTAGGAATAAGACGCCTACAACCACTGACTGGGCTGTCGTATTTGATGCCCTGGGAATGAGAAAGGGCTGCGAGCAGCAGGTGTTGCTAAAGTTGTAACAGCAACAGTAGCAGTAGAAATTGTAGAAGTGATGGTAGCAGTATAACTTTACTGACAGTAGCAGTAGTAGCAGTAATACGCAGTACGGAGGAATTCTCATCCTTGTTTTGATTAAATTTGATAACTGCAGTTCACATTCTTTTTATTGGTTAAACCTGAAATCAGTGATTTAATCAAGTTATTTGTTTTAGAAAATTGATTCACTGGTGTTCCATCATTTTCAATCACTAAAAAACAAAAAAGTTTACTTTGCTTTTTTATGTATTTACGGCATTCTTATTTAAATGCACACCACATTTAAAATATGTTTAACAGAGTGTATCTGCCTACACTTGTTACATTCAGTGTTTCTCATCTTTATTCATAAGCATATGTTGCAAAATGTCTTTGTCTTATGTTCGGGCCAATACAGTACTACTGTTAGAACCACATGGGGAGTATTGCTCAGTGTAATAGAGACTGAGGGCTGGACTTGGGAGCTGGTCTAGGATCAGGGCAGGGTTGTGCTGGGAGGTGCTGTGAGGTGACAGGTTTGGGTTGGAGACTAACCTTTCTTCCGGAGTCCTTGCTGCCACACTCCCCTTTATCGTACCACCATTTGTTTTTCAGTTTGTCTAAGATGGCTTGCTCATTGAGTTTCAACACCGCTAGGTTTACTGGGATTCTTCCAACCATAAGGAAATAACATAAATAACATATTATACCATGTTATTTTATGTTATTGATTCAGAGACACAGAGCAGCAAATACAAACACACTTATATGCTTGAGCTCGCTTCAGAGAACAAAAACACACACACCACGAACACGCACAGACCACACACACGCACACACACACACACACATATATATATATAATCAATATAGCATTAACATCATTAGAAACATCAGTCAAAGTGATATGCATTAATACTCCATCTAGCTTGGTTGGCTTGCTCCCTAAGGCAGTAGATGTGTATTACTATATCACTTGGGGTAACCGGCACACTGCTTACCCTCATTTATGTAACACAGATGTCTCAATTGTATCTTTCGCCAAAAGAAGTAATTGACTAAAGTTAACAGCTTAAACGGAACAAATTCCAGAGCGTAACTAGATGGATAAACAGGTTTTTAAAAGAGCATTGAACACTGGGGACCCAGCTGGTTTAATTACTACACACTGATCAATTTGAAATCATCAATATTCATTTTGTTTAAGCAGGGGAGATGATACAAAATATCCCCCTCTGTGATTTTCAAATCCAGCCACCGAAAGCCAAATAATCACCCCCCCTTGGCACTTTTCCTTTGCCCTTCGCCACACCACAGAGAGATTAAGTGATGCCAGAGTGGTAGTGCAGTGTGGGCCTGCCGGTTACCCCCCTCCCCACAACCGCCCACTCCCAGTGGTGGTGGGTTACCCGCAGGGTTTATCAAACTGGCTCTGACCTTGGAGTCCCCGCCCCCGCTGCCGCATTCTCCCTTGTCGTACCACCACTTGTTTTTCAATTTGTCCAAGAGGCCCTGCTCGTTCAGTTTTAACACTGCCAGGTTTACAGGGTTTCTTGAAAATAATATAAAACGATAGCCATTAGGAGACACTCTATGGGACAGATATAAAGAGATTGGTCGCATGGTGGTGGTGATTATGACAACACTGACTTGCAGTTAGAAACTCCTGCATGTTACTACTGATATGAAGCAGGAGCACTGGCTTTAGATGCACATGTTAGTTGTGTATCTGCAATGGGCTGAAATGCCGTGCGCCCATACAGCAGTAGAGTCAGGTTTTACCAAGCAGGGGCCTCAGAAGGAGGCAGAGCAGACTCTATAAATGGAGATGCCTTGGATGCGGAAGTCTGTCTACAGATGGTAATTTCCTTTCAGTGGCACCAGCATACAGATTGCTATGGTAACTAACCTATCAATATTCAACCCATAACTGCATCGTGGTGAGTAGAGGCCTGAGTTGATTAATTTATAACTATCAGGACAGACAAATGCAGACAGAGGCTTTCAATGTTTTAACTGTCAGGTTCAATTCCACAACAGGTCTGTTTCTTTAAGAGGCTGAGAGGAAACTGTGCGACCAACTATAGACGCAGTCCTAAATCTATATGAACCACCTCATCCAAAGCAACTCCCCGAGGCTTGCTCTCTCTCTCTGGTGAGTGTGGGTGTGTATTTCCTATAGCTGACTGGCTGTGGACAAAGACCCTCTCCATCCACAAATCACAGAAAGGCAGAATCTGCAATCACAATTTGCATAAAAGAAATGAAGATTACAGCCTTTGCCAGATTGTCTTTTCTGTCAAATCAGTGTCAATTCTTCTGTGCAGCAGCAATTTAGTTTGGTGATATTCTGCCTTTCTCGCCAGCAGACGCAGAAGAGTCTTTATCCCCAGCCCTGAGTGCACCACACAGCTGTAGGGAACACAGTTATCCTCAGAGCTGGTAAAACCTCTGAATTCTTTCTCAGCCCCGTGGGCGCAGACACAAAGAAAGAAGTCAAAGTGTGTAGACATGGAGACCTGCAGGTCATTGGTTAGTTTGGTCAGTTGGTTCGAGGCGAGCAGAATGTCAGGAAGGCTACTGCGCTGTATGTTAGGTGGGATGGGGTAAACAGGCAGGCAGGCATGGGGGTGGTTGGACATCATACATGTAAGAAATGAAACATTTCACAGATTGATCACAGAGTGTAGTTTGGAGACAGGCCGTCTGCACATCCTGTAAAATGAAGGGTTATGTTATTTATGTATCTTTACTTTCAAAGTGTTGCTTTCAATCAGGCCTGCACCACAATATGGGTATTACAATTTACATATGTATAAACATATAAGCAGTAGGGACGCTCAGATCTGTCGGACTGGTTTATCACATGAAATACTTAATAAATAAATATTTTCTTCTCTGCTGTTTATACAGCAGTGAGCTAATCTGGTGCATTAAAGTGCTGTTACTCTCCACTTGTGAGGCACTTTAACTGCCTTTTAGCATGAAGATGGCGGTAAACTTTTACTGGGAAATTGAATGAATTTCATTCAAATGTAGTGCAAATTTTAATCAAATTTCTTAGAAAATCTGCAAAAGAAAATGCAAATTTATGCACTTTCCCATCCATTACTGTTATGCGAGTATTTGGTTAATCGAGATAAGCAGTAGGTGGTACTAATTCTCCATTGAGATGCTGGACACACTTAGCTCGACAAAACTACCATCCAACTCTGAGAGCTAACAAAATAACACAGTCCATCACCTACTAAGGTTTTTGTTACACGCTAAAAACAATGAAACCCAGGTATGTGACTCCGTCCCAATGTTTTTCACCAACACAGCTGTACGTAAGCTCTACAGAGACGTGAAGTGCAGAAGGAAGGGTGGCATTTACGACAGGTTTTATGAGGGTTTTGGTCAGTCTGGTTGCTTTGCACATTTTGCTGTATTGAAAATGATTAAATTCAGATGAACAGACCAAAAACTTTATCTTATGACGAAACACTGATGTTGACAAAGTTTTGCTTTGGGTAAATAATTTGCAGTTGGGAAAAAAAGGTAATACATGGCAATATTTTTTTCCCCACAATACTCAGCATATCACAATAATATCGTATTGTGACATAAGTATCATGATATTATCATATTGCGGGTCCTCTGGCGATTGCCACCCCTAGTTGTGTCCATCTTCAGTTCATAATATGGTGACAAGGTTAAGTAATTTAAAAAAGAGAGCACTGGTATCAGATCTGTACTCAGCATTTACCCCGAGTTTAGATATCACATTTGGCACAGAGAGAGGAAAAGTTTAATCAGCGCATCCCTTATATTCAGTACTCTGTACAAATTAACGCATTAAAAATGTATTGCAGGTATGACTGAACTCAGCTCTTTGATTTCACTGGACATTCACTGATGTCAGATCCCTGGTGAGCTGCACAAAAAGAACTACTTGAACCGTAAAAAATATGTAAATTATTCAAAATTCCTTTCCTTTAACATTTCCAATCATGATTTTTTGTTATCTGTTGATGAAACTCAGGATCTGACGTCTGTGAACAGAACAGCCAGAGAATAACATACATCACTCTGCTAACAAGTAACAGAGAGAGAGAGAGATAATGGCGCCATCCTCAGCAGTTCAACGCTGCATCCCATTGCTACATGGTAGGTTTGCATCATGACTTGAGAGCACATTCATTTCATCATTTGCCTTGACACTAAAACAGCACTTACTTGCTGTACAAGATGTAATTTGTATTTATTTTAATTGGAGCCTTTGAATAAGACATACCCAACATTTCTAGTCAGCGTGTTCTGACCTTTGGCTGTCAACCAAGGTGGAACCCCGAATGAATCCTCAGCGAGTTTGAATGAAATCTCTCCATATGGCTCCTTTCATTAAAATGAATGAGGCCTATTAGAGATAGATTAAAAGCTTCAGATGCCACCAGCTCCTGCGCTCTCTCTGTAGTTGCAAGAGAAATATGAATGGGAAGTTGGTTAAGGGTGTTAATGTAATATGAAAGGACAGCTGCTGCTCTTGGACATCGATGGCAGGAAAGTACATCCAGTATGAATTATCGTTCATTACATCAATTATCACATTGAATGTGTCAAATATAAATTCAACTCTGCTGACTTCACATTCAAGGTGCGAGCCTTGGCGTAAGTGGGAAAGTAGCCGTATGGGATGTGGTCCTCTAAGCTGTAATCCTGCTTTCAAGGGCCCGGTTGGTTTGTGAGAGGTACATTTACATTTTGTATGAGCGTTTCTGTGTGTTTGAGAGGGGATGCTTCAGCTTCAAAGCAGATGTGAAACCAGCCACCACAACTGCTCATGAGGAAGGTTTAGAATTTAATTAGAGGGCAGCAGGAAAACAAGTGTCGCTTAAAGAGGACGTGAAATCTCATAGTCCTACTTTACACTTCTGCTAGTCAGCTATGAATAGGCTAGCTGCATACATACATATGCAGGCGTGAACAAAGATGGCCATCAGTGGTGAAAATGGGCATAATGAAGTTGTACATGTCTTTGTGACAGTGTGCAAACTATGGACAAAAGAAACAAAAACATAAAGGAAGTACTGTAAGAATAATGGCATGCCTTCTATGTCTGGTTATAATAGACTCAAACAAGAGCAGAATACTAATGCTGATATGTTGTGTTATTCTGATGACAACAAGATGCATAAATAAATTGAAATGCATGAAGGAAAAAGGATAAAGTAATATATTCAAGTTCTTGTATGTTAATACATGATCAAACGCTGCAAGAACTGAACTTGATGGACAAATCAACAGGTGACAGATGAGGCTCATGCACAAGCTCCAATAAAAGCACTTGGAGGCTTTTATCCAGCCATGCTGCAGTGGCAGGGGTTTACCTGAGAGGGGAGCCCTTGGGTGTGGCGATGCCATAACCTTTAGAGTCCAGGTTTCCTCCCACCTTCATTGTATCACATGGTTTCCTCTGCTCTATGTACTCGTTCATTGTGGACTCCAACAGGTAGGCATATTTGCCCTTGGACTTCCTTACTCTCATCACTCCCTCATCTGTGGTCTTGACAAACACAGACGGGTCGGCCGCCTTCATGTAGGACCACATCTTCTCAAACACAGCGATCTTCGACCTCTGACAGCCAGAATTGTTAACGAGCAAAATGGGAGGACAGAGAAAGAAGAGAGACACCGTCAGTGAGAATATTTTATCATCTAACTGACAGAGGACCCTTTATGTTCATTTTCAGGTTCATACTTGTATTTGGGTTTCTGCTAGAACATGTTTACATGATTTAATGTTCAAAACATTATTTCCTCATTATGTCTGCCTGAATATACCTGTATTTACCCTGTCTAAAATTCTCTGTTCCAGTGGGAAAATTATCTATAAAAAGAGCAGAAATTAACAACACAGACAACCAAGATTACACGTTTTCCTGCTGTTAGCATGTAGCTACCTGTAGCAGTGCACTTGCAGCCAGGGAATTACTCTAATGGAGTACTCTAATGCACTTTCTCACGTTAAGTGTTAATAAAAGCTTCCAAACTTAAATCTTCATAACCAGGCATGTTCCAACAGATACATGATCTGAAATTGGAGATAAATTCACAACACTGACAACCAAGATTACATGTTTTCCTGACGATAGCATGTTGCTACATGTAGCAGTGTAGGCTACATTGTGTAAACACTTAAAGTAATTTGCCTGGAGTAGATAACTGTATAAAGATATTCGTCACAAGCTGATGTGAGTTTGTCTTCAAAGTAGAAAAAAATGTATTTTAGGGATTACTTTTAAATACATGTACATCTTTATTTAAAACTTTGGCCACATTTTATGTGAACATCTGACATTTTAACATTATATATATGGCATAAAATAAGGTAAACCACAACATGTCCCCTTTAAATGCTCTATAATGCCGTGTGTTAAAGTTAGAATTCTTGAAATATTCATGAAGCCAAATTTGGATACTGTTAATGGCTGCCATGTTATATCAATAGCCATTTAATGTATTTATATTCTGCAGTTTGCTCTCTATGCAGCAGTTTTAATTTTTAGTGGCAGAGTCTGCCATTTCCATGCTGGATTCTACAGGAAATGAGGCATGTATGTAATCCAGCATTACTGTTTGTAGTTTTATCTCACTGATGTCAGCCACAGTGTTTACTGTTGACTCTCCTAACACTGTAGCAGAGCTGTATTAAGTTAATGATAATGCAAACTCATCATCTACTTAAAATCATTCAGCTGGTGAAACTCGGGGTGGATTTTATTGTGAAGAATTTGTATTTTTAACAGGGGTTAGCAGAGATTGAGCCTTTGAATGAATGTTTGAATCTTGGTTTCTCACCCTGAAGAATTCTTTGGTAGAGCCGGCATCCAGTGTTCCATAGGCGATCTCCGTCTGCTTGGCCAAATCCTCAGCACTCTCTATAGGAGACACCATCCTCTCCACTGTCAGGAAGGCAGCCAAGTTGGCAGTATAGGACGAGATGATGATGAGGGTGAAGAACCACCAGACGCCTCCAACAATTCGGCCAGACAGAGAGCTATAAACAGAAGGGCAGGATCTTTGGTTGGTCACCAGATATACAGAACACAATCAAGAATCAATTATGTTAATGCAAAGACTTGGAAAACAAATAGCATCAATCTTCTTCTGCCCGGCCAATTTTGCACGCAATCAAGAAGAGCAATCTAAAAACCTTGTGATGTTCACACCATCCAAATGACCTACATTGCATCACACTCCCTCTGCACTCACACACTCTTCGTTCCACCAGGCTTGGAGAGCTTAGACCAATGTGCTCAGGAAAGATAACCAGTTCCACAAAGGCCCACTCAGCTTCCTGTCTGCCAAATTAATCTCACTTTAAGAAAGTTGCCAATATGTTTCATGGAGCCACGCACATTAATTGTTGGGGATTAATAGGCAGAGTAGAACACTTAGCCACTGCTATAATTGCACATTTTAAAAAAAAAAAAGGAAAAAAAGAAAAAACAACTGGATAATTTGTGAGCAAAATCCCTTGAGTCAAATCCCTGTCTTTCCTCTCTCTCTCTCTTCACCTCAAGAGAAGCCAGCTCGAACAGCAACAGCAGAAATCATGTTGCGTTACATATCAGGTCCCCGACAAGTGCAGAGGCACAGAGAGGCAGAGCTTACGCAATGAAAATGACACAAATCTGAAACAAAAAAAGGCTTTCATGATTCACCTTTGCGCCGTCAAGCCAAATGGAGCGTGAACATGAAGGCGAGATTAAGTATGAAAAAAAAAAAAGAAAAAAGGGAGAAGCTAAAACATAATCATTTAAGATGCTTTTCAGATGACGGGTGGATGATGAAAGAGCAGTCAGGGAGCGAGAAGAGAGCAAACACAGAATGGATGCCGAGCCTTTGAAAATCAGTTGGGAGAATGCAGAGCTGTCTGCAGGGTGTATGTGTGTGTGTGAATGAGTGTGTGTGTTTTTTGACTTGTTCACTGATCACTGTTCAAAAGGGTGTGGGTAAGGTTAAGCTTTTTCTGTGCAGTGAGAAAAGCAACATGCTTTTTTCGATCCCTCAATACATATTTAATATTAAAGCAAACAATTCTCCTGCATCAAAACTCCCATTTTAAGCTCTGTACAGTTATACGTCTAAAAATTCTTCAAACCATCCCCAGACTTTCTTTTGGTAAAATTCATGTATAATATCTATCTTCTAAACAAGAATCGTTCATCTAGAAATGTCAAAAGATAAACTACATATACACATATCATCCAATAGTCTAATTCTATTTACTAGGAGTAATCAAATAACATATAAAATACATGGCCAAAGGATAAACCAACTAGGCAAACATCACCCAGTGGGTAATTTCAGTGTCAAAGGATTGATCAGTAGCATGAAATTTAAGAACACGTTCTTAGGATTACTAGGAAAATCAAAATTTTTATGACATTAAGAAAAAATTAATGTCTTAAAACTGAGCATTGAAAAGGAAAATAGAGAGAGCTGCATCTAAGTTTTTTCATTGCTAACTGTGTTCTCAATTAATTTGACAATAAAATGCCAGATGGAGATTAAAATGGTAAATTATAATTTCCCTAGGACAAGGTGACATCCTCCGATTGTATGTTTTGCCCGACCGACAGTCCAGAACCCCCAAATCTTCAGTTTACTATCATACATAACAAACAACAGCAGGAGATTCTCACATTTGAGCTGAATATCACCACTGATTTCCTGAATCGATTTGATTTTGATTCACAAGGTCCTGATTCGATTCAATTCGATTTGATTCAATATCATTTCAACTGGGGATATTTTGTTAGACAGTGACAGACAAAAGAACAAAAAGCGTATAGTGAAAGATCAATCTCAGATCTTATGAACTGATATTGGGTCATTCAAATGAAGATCGATTTGAATCAGATTAATCGATTATTTTTAACCCCAGCCCTAGCCGCTACAAAAAAGAATGAGTGAATAAATGCCTCATCATGTCAGCTGTGCAGACAACTTATATCTGGATGTGAATTGACTATAATTGGTTGCATGATTTTGATGTCTGAATTTGAGTTTCCATAAATACCTTAGTTACTAAGAAAAGCACTGGTCTTACAGACTTACCAGTCCTCTAATGAAACCACTGCCACTATTTCTACAACCGTTGATGTTTTGTCAATAATTAGCTTTACTACCAACTAGTGGATTTTAAGATGCCATTTATTCAGCCAAGGCCAAGTGCCCTGTCTTGCAGTGCTACAAGATGGAAAAATAATTCTTGTATCCACCCTGTGATTCTGATCTTCTCCTAAATTTTATGGGTTCTTCCTCGGCCAATGCTACACCCCTCCAACTAATTTCACGGAAATCGGGCTGAAAGTTTTTCCGTAATCTTGCTGACAAATGAGCAAGCAATCTGAACAAAAAACATGACATCCTTAGCAGAGGTAACAAAGAACGCACCTTAAGATTTTGGGGACACAGAGAAAGTGTGTTATGCTGGGTTGAAACAGTGAGACAGAAGGAGAGGGGAAAAAGAGAGGAAGAGAGAGAAATGGCAGTGATGAAACGTAAACTGGATAGTGCGACCAAAGGCTGACAAACTCCTTAGCTTTGACTGCTGCTGGCCTCCAGAGATGGCAGTAAACAGCTGTCTAATCCTTCTCCTTCAGTTGTCCTCTTTTTCTTTCCCTCGCTCTCGCTTCCCTACTCTTCCTCTGCTTTCTTTTTCCTTTCCTCTCCATCCACCCTACGTCTCCGCTGTGCTCACTGCCTGTCTCTTCATGTGCCGGGGGGGTTGACAGGAGCTTGTTTTGGGCCAAGACAACAATGGCCTACACCTTGGCACTGACATTGACGCATTCAACTATGCATGCACGCAGACACACACACACACACACACACACACACACACACACTCTCACACACACTCACACAAAAAACCAAACATGCATACGCTTTCTTCCAGGAGACAATGTGTGAGTGTCTGTGTGTGTGTAGTTTGTCTGTGCAAGAGAACAACCGGGTCACCATTTACTGTGTGACTGGGAGAAAGAGAGATGTTTGTGTGTGAGTGTGTGTGGGTGTGTGTTGGTTCTCCTGCAGCAGTCCTCCTCCCTAGTTGAGCAGAGCGACTGGCAAACACAGACCTGTTTGTCTCTGTTTGTTTCCTTTTGAACTCGCTTCCTTTGAGCCTCCTTTCCGCTCCTCATACATTATTGCACAGCAGCCAACCTTGGTGCCTCTGTTAAACATTAACTAAGCTGTCTTATTACAGTAAAGGAAATCTTTCCAAGTAGCACTGTAATTTCATAGTCTTGTTAAGGCAATGATTAATCAATTATTCACTCTCCCACATTTATTGCATTATGATGAAAAGGAATAGTAATGGGAGCGGCAAAGGCACCGGCTCCACAGCAGCGATGTATACAGAAATGCAGCTGGGTAGGCATATCATTAGAGCTCAAATGATATTTGATAGTTGATTGTTTAAATTGTTTAAACTAAAATATCTGCCTCTCTTTTGTTCTATCAGAATAACATTTTAAAACATCACTATAGGCTCTGAGGACATCTTATAGAATAAATACTAGAGTGATTAATCAAAAAGTAATCCACTGTTTAATGCCTTATAAAATACAATAGTATTTGATAGAACTGTGTCTAATTTAAATCCAGTACCAAATTCAGTCTCTTTTTTAAATTTGAACTTATAGTCTCTGATTGGCCACTTGGGGGCAGCGCAACAAGCAACACAGACATATCATCATATCATAAAGTGATCGCAACACAACTGATCATTAACACATCCAGTAAATATGAAGCAATGGGACCACCCTGACTGTTTCATTCCATTTCTGGCTCTTTTGTTGTCTCTGTCAACACCTTAAGGAAATTTCTGGCTCTATAGCTGCTATATGCTCAAATATGTTCACCAGCTTCTCGCTAACTTTGTCTGCTTGTGCTTTACAGCTGGGCAGGTAAATGTCACCCTGGCAAATACTAGTACGTCACAGAACGTCAAGGCTACACCCCCTTTTCAGGATAGAAAGCAGAAGATCCTACAGACGTCAATTTAATTTGACGTGTGTTTGGATTATAATTTTTGACACGTCTGTATATATAAATACATCTTGTTAAACAAACGTTTGTTATATAGACATGTCAAATATTTGTCATGCGACCTTGCCTGAACCTGAGCTTCATGATCCATTGATCGCTGTCATGTCCCTTTAGTCTTCCCCCATCCAAGTGGATCAATAACCTAACAGGAGCAGGATATTGCTTATCTGTACATCTATACATATTTGAATGAATCACCAGGTAGCGTTGGTTGTGTTTTCTGTAAATAAGCAACCTGTTGGTAGCCAGTTGTTTGATCTAGAGTGAGATTTACCTGGAGATGACAGTCATGCTGCTGTACTGTTGTACTGCTGCCGCCTCCTACTAAATCTAATGTTAGCTGTCCATCAGTAGTGATTGTCATCAGCATTATCTAGCCATTTACCACACTGACAGTGAAAATCTAAGTATATTATGTGCCTCAAATTTTAGCATGAAAGTCTTGGTTACCTGCTACACAACAGCTATACTGCATTTTCCTGTTTCTCTCCTTATGTAACACCGTGTTTCTTTTCCCAAAAGGGGACACAGCCTTGGTAATGATGCGATGTTGGTCTGATCTATAACTTGAAGTCAAAGCCCTTTTATTTTGCAACAACTTGGAGATCAAAGTAATTGGATTTATTGTTGGTACAACCAACAACACGGCAACTTTTTGGCATGCGTTACCAATTTAAAGCGGTTTGTTAAAGTAGAAATTTGAAGACATGTTTCTACTCCCTGTGTAGCCATCTATGCAGGAAGCTGAATTGTCTTCCCCCAGATGGGGGCATGGTGATGAGAGCCTACTCTAGATGACACACTGCCAGTCTGAGGTTCAGGGGGTTTAGTGGAATTTTAGGTCACTTGTGTAACCCTGGTTCTCTGAGTAGCTTGAGTAACATGTCTCACGATGAGGGGGCGTATCCAACAGCGAGACACAAAACGAGCGCTGTAAAAGAAAACAGCTACTGCTGCGTCTGGAAACAGGGTTGATGAGACCGGTGAGACTGAACCAAAACAGTAAAGTTTGGACTGTAAAACTCAAAAGCTGACAGACACTGAAACACTGCAGAGCTGAGGTAAACTCCAGAGTCAGGTGATTGTTATCTGTGGATTTGGCACATATGTCATATACTTGTACTTTTTTGATCAGGCAAGAAAATTAAGTCTGGCAGCTCTAACGTATTTAAGTATTTATTCCAACTCAGACTGCAAATCCAACCCTAGCATGTGAGCATGTCATATATGTACGGTACAGTACAATACCATTTTAAGAAGTGCAAGCCTATGTGCTCACAAATAAGAGAGACTAACACTCCTCCGTGTGTGTCTGTTATGATGGACAGCAAAACCAATTGGGCCACCTCTCTACAGCATGTCAGATCCAGATCTTCATCCTCTGCTGTACGATCTCCACCCACAGCTCCCTGAGAATCTGCTGTAGCACTAAACTCTCATTAGAATTCCCCCGGCTGGCCTCCTCTATTCGATATGGTAATTAGCAATGACTAATGACTTTAGCAAGTGTAAAAAATGAGCCAGTAATGGCCACATTACAATGGATTAGGAATTACAGAGGTTTAAATGAGAAAGAAAATGGTCTCTAATTATGGTGTGATTCTAAGACAAATCAGGGATGGAAAAGGAGTTTTCTGCTACACCGCTTTTTTTGCTTCTTAAAAATTAGTGAGACAGCTGTATGTTCCTAATGACTGGGCACAGCCACTCCCACGTCTTGTCTCGGATGGACGCGACTTTGTGTTGTGCAAGTCAATAAAAAAGATAGAGTGAGAGTGACAGGCTGGCAAAGTGGAAACTGCAAGCAAAAAAAAGGCATGCATAGAAGCAGAAAAACCTACAGATGCAGCAGACACAGAGAGGTGTAAACACACCCTGTGTTATAACAGCGTCTTAAGTGTTAGTGAGTATGTGCTGACTAATTGGCCACTGTTGTGGTGAATTGCAGGAAATATCCTTAGCAACCGCAGCTCCCTCGATGTGAAAGAGATGACAGAGATATAAAAAAAAGCGACAACATAACACCAGAGCATTATTTATATCAAGACTGCATCAGAAAGCATCCACTAATGAACACAGCCAGATTACAGCAGATAAAGCGAGTCTGCATTTTTATGTGCTCTCACACAAAGACCTTCCTCTGAGGTCCAGCCAAATACTGTAAATACAAGTCTTAGAAAATACCGTTATCCTCCTTTGCTGGGCACATGAGTTACTTCTCCAAAAAGTTTTTGAACAACCAAGTCAGAGGCTACTGGAAAGATATTTCATGCACAGCTCTGTAGTGTACACAGTGTTCGTACTTTCATCTAATATCTAAAGGCTGTGATAATTGAGGTGAATCATCTCAGTTGCGTGATTTGTTGCACAGTGCAGGCAGAGAACGTCGGGCTACTGCTTCATTACGTTCCAATGGCATTACAGCAAACATGTTTCATAATTTATTCTGCACTCTGCACATGATTTGGGGCTAATGTGGATCAACAAAACATCAATTATCGTACTACTATTTGGCCCATACGTCTCATCTGTATTCTGGATTAACAGCCCTTTCAATTTGCTGACTTATATCACAGGGCTTTTGTTAATTAGTGTTTCCCCAACTATGCTTTAGCTGCTTGTAAATGCTATGAGTTGATAAAAGTTTTATTAAGCTCTTGATTCCCTATAGCCTCCTCAGCAAAAAACAGCCTGTTAAAAACATGCATAATAATGTGGGCATGTCTGGATAATTAACCAGAATGAAGTATTTATAAAAGTGATTACCTTTTTATGTAACTCTGCTGCCATATAGGTCACTGTGGTTCCCGAAACCACACGCAAAAGGGCAATTTTGTTCCTCCGCTGTGGCTTCAAAATTGAACTAAGCTCCGAGTAGACACGGCAAATTGGTTTGATGTGCAACACACGATGCTTTTAGTGCACACCAGGCCACTGAAAACAACAGACACTTTTTGAAAATGCACTTATCTGACGCTTACAGTGTGTTTGAAGCTTTCCACCACTTCATTCTGTCTCTCTCGGTCTCAATATTGCTAAATGAGGCTCTGGGGGATGAGAATGTGTTATGGCCAATATTGTTGCAAAGTGGTGGGTTTGCTTCTGATTTCTGTTTGCTTGGTTGCTTTTGTTTTGATAGTCGCACGGTTGCTAGATTGTATATTTTCAGAGCGCTTTCATCTTCAAGGCCAAACTAACATGCAAGCTTTAAGCAGGGGGCAAAAAAATAATGATTTATTAAAACGTCTCTCTCTCCTTCTCCCTCTCTCTCCCGCTAAAGGTCAGCATTACCATGCCATTGAGTTGAAAAGAGAATATTATGATAATGTTGTTACTAGCCTGCAGCAACCTCACCAAAAGCTCGTAATTAAACTCATTCAAGTACGCTACAGCAAATTTGACAAAAAGCATTATGATACAAAATGCTATGTAATCGTTTAATGCATGTTTGTTTCATTAAGAAGCAGCAGAGTTAAGTGCTGCTTTACAACATATGGCTCGTTTGAGTGGTGGTGCATGTAAAACACAACAATTTAGCTCCCAGCCATTCCCAGCGCTGCTGCAGAGAATCAGTGTGATTGAGATATGGCTGTAATCATTGTATCCGTGCTTGTGCACAGGGTCGCTGAGTGATATCATGGATGCTTTCTTAGCCCCATGTAACCTGAGATAAGTCAGTGCTGGCGAGCTGTGAGAGTGCTCGCTACGCGCCCACACACATACGCACAGCCTCTTAGTCACTCCAGCCAGAAAACAGGAATCCAAACACGGATACATCACAACTGTTCACTGAAAATCAATACCATCAGCGCACATAAAAACTGACTTATGGCGCGTTCAATTTGGATGCGTAATAACACAAAGAGATGACATGCATGTGTGCACTCAACTGCAGTTTCACAGACACTTGATGTGAAGCTGTACTGGCCTGACAGAAAAATCTGTGTCTCTTTACGGTTGCCATGGCAGCACACTCTGCACTCCAAACAGTACAGCTGAGCTGAGAGAGACTTTAGTCATCTCACTCCTCCTCCCCTCCCTCTCTCTGGCTTTCTCTCTATAAGGGCAACCAACCCTATAGTAGGATAGAATTGCTATTACAGAGTGAAAGCTCTCATTGCACCTTGCAACTTACAGAGCAGCAAACACAGGGCTGACTGATAAGCCTCTAAGCGTCACAGCGCACATCTTTCCAGTCAAACTATTGG
The DNA here is from genome assembly GCF_011397635.1 of Epinephelus fuscoguttatus. Taxonomy (NCBI): domain Eukaryota; kingdom Metazoa; phylum Chordata; class Actinopteri; order Perciformes; family Serranidae; genus Epinephelus; species Epinephelus fuscoguttatus. The sequence continues at coordinate 31,336,671 of NC_064760.1, read as the reverse complement.
CAATGTTTACTTTGGTCCAGGTAGATTTCCCATGCGGCCTCTGGCCTGGTGTATAATTCATGGTTGCAGGAAAGACATTCATACACTGTCACAGCTTGATTACAGCAAACTCCTCTCTGCAGCTGGAAACATATGTGCACTTCTGTGTGACTGTGTTTTAAATGCAGATTTGACTGGAGTATGCGCCTTTGAGGGGATGGTGTCTTTGTCTGTGTACAAAGCGTGATACCCCAGTGGGATCCTCTGAGGGTGTGTGTGTGCGTGTGTGTGTGTGTCTCTCACTAGTTTCTGCAAGTGAGCGTGCATGCATGTATGATCAAAAGTTGCCTTCATGCAATCTCCAAATAAATAAAACATAAGTGATGCCGTGAACTAAACTGAACCGTCTCTTTATGAATAAATAATTCCCTCCCATCAAGTCTTCCCCAACTGCTTTGACAGCAACTCACAACACCACAATTATGTAACTCTGTGGCTCGTAACACAATCTAATTTCTCGTCGTTAATGATAAAGACAACAACAATAACGCAATGTGATACTTGATATGATAAGATCAATAATTCCCTTGATCACAAAGCAAAAAAAACCCCACTTAGCTCCTCCCTGAGGGCTTGTTACACAACTAAACAGCCACTTACATTAGATCATACAACAAACATACACACTGTACTAAACCTCTTGACCCGATGACTACATTAACTTTGTAATGCAGAGACTGACTGCATTAGATGCATGGATGGGAGCATTTCCCAGATATATATATATATATATATATATATATATAGTACAGTGTGCTATGTAAAATTTGGGAAGGAGGAGGAGAAACACCTGCTGTGCAACACGGTGAGCATCTTCAAATAAACAAGCACACATACAGCATCAAAAGAAGAAATCTGCAGAAATAAAATGGATTAAAATAGTACCAGCAATGAAACAACGTTGGCCCAGAAGAAACCTCCGGGTGGCCCAGCTTACATAAATCTGATATACGTAAGAACAAATATATATAAACTACATACAGTGTCTGGATGTAGCAAACGAGTGAGACATCTCATTTCCTTTTCGTCTCTGTTGAGTTACACATGCACAGTACCTAGAACTGCCCCCTAACAGTCGGCAAAAAGTCAACCAGAGAGGTCATTAGTCAGCAAGATTTCATTGGTCGCTTAGCAGCAGTCAGACAGGAGTCAGGTTAATTTCCAGGGCTGATACCTGCGGTTATTCCACAGGCTAGTTAATAACATGTTGGGCAGGAAATCCAAAGTGTGGGATCATTTTGAGAAGGTGAAGGACGAACCCAAGGTGATATATAAACTCATCTTCACTGGTCGACTACAAACATGACGTATCATCTGAAACATGGAAGTAGCTACGTGTCCATTAGCCACTTAGCACAATCATTACTGCTTTGCCGACAACTTCATTAACAGGCGGCTCGCTCAGTGTGTGACGTGCACTTGTAGATAAAATATCGGCGTTTTGTATTTCTCTGTAATGCAGCACAGTGTTAACAATGTTACTGATACTATTCTTTCTCACACCTTGAACTCAAACTGTTGTGTTGCCCCACCCAAAATATGTAATTTAACAATGAAATTAATGTTGAAAACATGTGGGCAACTTGTTAACTAATGGCTCTAAATAACAACAAATGATCGACTAGGAAAATTCTAGCCATGACAGTACCATTGGGCAGGATGTACCGATTGGATTGGCGACACTGGCAATCATATCTTTTACAAAACGTCTCTTCATGTGACACAATTCCGACCGTGCTTATTAGCTCCTCAAAACATATGGGCCTCATCCTATGTCTTTTTCTAATCACTTTTCCTTGACCTCAATGAAAAAACAGCATGTGGTGAGGTATGTGCTTGTGTGGGAGGGAGATGGTTACTGTTACTGCCACTTGTTATGGTTCTGTGCCTTAACTGCATTGATAACTCTTTGGCATTCTGTTTCTGCACCTTGTGATGTGCCTGGTTTGAATATGTGTATATAATTTCTTAATTCTTAAGTCAAACAATAAACATTGCTGTTTTTTAAAACTGCATGCATTTGCATTTGTTTAAAATTAGTCATTACCAAAGGCGAACAATAAAAAGGGTTTCAATAGGCTGCTGAAAATGTCTAGCCCATCAACATTTTCTGGTTTTGAAATCCAGCTCAATTCAATTTGTAATTGAATAGCCCTGATTTTTTTTTATTATCTACATATGCTTAAGTGTAATACGTCTATTTTTTTGTAGATCTGACACTATTCAGACAGCCAGTGTGTTCCACTTTGAGTGCATGATGAATATCAAGTTAAAGAGAACTGAAAACTTGGCTGTGATAGATACTCTCCCACAGTGAACATTTGGGTGTCTTTGTCAAAGTTCCATTGTCATCCAGCGCTAATGCAGGTTCAAGCAGAGACCATTGTGAAAGCTCCCCGTGATGCTGTGTTCAAGGACATGCTGACATCTTAAATATCAAAGTTTTTCAAGAAGCTGCATGTGACATTCAGAGCACATCTATGATTCAGAGTCTGAGCTGGGATTGCCTGCACATGGCTCTTAACAAGGAAGTGGGTGAGCTGGCGGCAAGCAGCTGGCGGTGCCCACAGTGCGAGCAGTGCTAACAACGGCAACAGTGCTTATCAGTGGTAACTGCTGTATGAGTGTAGAGTGGCGGCAATTAGCTAGCCAGTCGGACACACTCAGTAGGACTCACATGCACTAACATCCATGTGTGGCCGTATCGTCTACCACAGCAACGAACAGCTCAGATTACAGCACACACTGAGGGAACGTGACTTCATTCTGTGCTCAGGGCGCCATGACTCCACCATATCTTCACATAGCAAATAACTGTTTGCCACTATATTAATACTCTGAATGTTGCACAGAGCTCCTTTAAAACAGCAACTGTTCAGAATGGAATTACTACAAGCCATTATTGACAAAAAATAAACAACAAGCATCACTGTATGATAAAAACCTCACCCCGTTTACTACAATACACCAAGTACTCGATCCATTATTGAATGATTCTGACTGCCCGACTGAGAAATTGCTGTTGTGGCAGGCAGGATGTGAGTGACAGAGCTGATTTATTTCAGTCTAGAATCATGTAACGAGAGCAACACAGGCACAGTGGAGAAGAGACAACTCCACAGGGCCATCAGACACAGACACACCTGGGCACACACACACACACACACACACACACACACACACACACACGCAGACTTCAGGCACAGACATAAACATCTCAAAACACATTCACTGGAGGAATATCATGAACCCACGCCCTTTTACTCAAGTTCTCCTCCTGCCAAGAGCTCCCACCCGGCAAGCTTCACACAGAAAGTGGGAGCCAAGTTTAAACCCACAAGGTCGAGTACGATACAGATCGTGCTGAATGTATATGCTGCTTCTTTTGCAGTTCGTTTATACTGTCTTACCCTCAGCTAACACACAGGAGATATGTGCCATGATTCATTGGTGCTGTATGGAAGTAAATTCCTCACTTGCAATGTTTAATACACCTGGGTTAACAGGACCTTTTGTACGGCTGCTGCTTCAAAGTAAAAGCGTTCCAACAGCGTGGTGCTTTTATCAGCAATGGTTACCTCAGAGTTTGGAATATAAAGGAGAAAAAACAAATGTGTGAGAATTAATCAGGACTAAAACACCTTGTTCTTTAGATACTGCAGAAGCTCATGAAATCAAAGCCCAAACTCCAATAATTTTAGGGTATCTGAATATGCTTAAAGGTATACTTTCCTCATACAAAAGTAATCCCTCTCAATCATCACTTATAACCCACTAGAATCATGTGGCGGTGTATTCTTAATTTCCTGTGGTAGGGACATTTATGGGCCCCAGCCAATAACAGCGTGCAGTTGGCTTCCAGACTTTATACAAAGGTAGGGATCAAGTGCCAGACCGTAAGAAGCATGCATCCAAGAGGAAGCTACAAAAATTGCAGACACAGTGTTGAAAAAATGCTAATACAGCGAGGTGAAACGTCATGGGGCAAAACTTGTTCCAAAATGAGAGTGTATCATGGGTTGGCTTTCACTTACACTGGCGAACAATGATGAAGAGGATGAACAGCAACGCTGAGTTGGTCTGTTTGCTGTTGGATAGGTAAGTGCTGGTGGTTAGTTCAGTTAGCTTGCTACAGGATCGGCTTTTCCATAACAACAATTGTTACGTTCCTACAATAGTACAGCAGCTTGAAGTGTACGTACAAGCAAGCATAGGGAGGAGGGGCCAAGTTTGAATGCTGTGTGAGCCCGGTCTCACTCCAAAGTCGTCAAAATCTGTTGCTTGGGCAGTGACTTACGGCGTCAGAAACCAACAAAAAAAGGTGTTCTTTAACGCCGGCATGATATGCGGACGATCTGCGTTATAGTCAGGGGGAAACATGATGGGACAAGGACAAAAATTAAGGCAGTGAAAGTCTGACTGGGGCGGGTGGGAGCGGTGGTGGATGGGTCCAACAAATACAGACTTTCACCCAAGAGAGCAGTGTTCATGCCCCGTAAGATTCTAAAGCCAAAAAAAAAATGTCCATTTGTGGTGTTGTACCGACATAGTACATTTATTTTGAAAGAGACTCTATGTAAACATTAAATTTCCTGTGAAAACGGAAGTGTGTTTTGAAAGAAGACAATGCAAGTAACAGGCACAACTTGACAGGGTGTCCCAGAACGTCTACAACCAACACACCCAGGGTACCTTGCGCGTCCAATGTGGATGTGGAAAGTCCATGACCAGACATCAATATGTGACAAGGTCGGAGTGAGAATGTGTTGGCTGTGTAAAAAACAGTGACTGAAAATTCTCACATAGCAGAGGTGGTTTAGACACTTCAGAGTCATTTCCTGTATCTGTGTCATGTGGATTTTGCCACTTTCCTGCCCCTTTAGGAGAATAGCGTCACATCCTGAGTCTATTCAATCCAATGGGAGAAGTGAACATGAGCACAGAATATAACAGATTATTTCAGCCCAAAGTCTCTGAGGAAACTTTTGGATACATTTTTCAGAAGCCGCTTATCTTCCGAACATTCTGACACTAAAAGGGTATTTTTCCTAAAAATCAGGAGAAAATTAACTTTGTTCACCTGTCTCTGTCTCAGCAGCACACTCTCACAAGCTCTGGCTACAGCTGATATCACGTTGTAATGGGCTGGTATCAGATACTGGGCTAGCAGATAAAAATGAGCAGCAAACTACGGAGGCAAGTTCTACATTTGTTCTGTATCCAGTGTCTTGTATTGTGTTGAATCTGCTTTCATTCATTCACATGAATGAGGTGCAGGTCGGGGGTAGAGGTGACTGCGCCCACCTAGGTGACATGAAGTGTATAGCATTTCATACAATTGGTGCAGCTTATAATGCGTCACCTTTTGTTATAGAGCATCTTTGCTGCACACTATACCTTTTGTCCCCATGGAATTACCATTTCTGATTCTGATCTCAGAGGTTACATGAAATGACTACTGTACATAAGCTATACAATAGCACATATTGTTATTACTGCGAAAAAGATAAAATCACACTTTTAAATCTCCCAGTGTGGGAGGTGTGCCGGGTGAAACAAGGTGCCACAGTTGAGCAATGAGATGGGAGGGTATGTGCCACACATGACAGATTCTTTAGCAAAGACCACCACTGGAGGAGGGATCTATAAATGGTGGACAGCAGAGAAGATGAGAGGAGAGGAAGTAAATGGATGGACGGATGGATGGATGGATGGACGGAATGGTGTGGTATCACTCTCACAGTCCACCTGTCGTCAGAGATAAACACAGGGAGGACCCAACAGCACGGATTGGGGCTTATGGGAGGGCCTGACTGACAGTGCTGACATTTAGAAAGAGCACGGTAAACAAGGACTCACAGAGAATAAATAGCAGGGGGAGCAGGGGAGGCTTATACGCATACACACTTACTGTACACATTAATGCATGGACATCAGTGTATGAATACACTCCTACAAGCATGTATGACAGCCACTGAATAAGCACATGCCATAACTTTAGACTGGAAAAATATAAGCGATACTGTTGGATAGCAGACATAGAAAATGGCAATAAGTGCTTGCTTTTAATAGAATCAGTCTATACAGTACACACACACACACACACACACACACACATGCACACACACGCACACACAGATACAGGCAGACGGGGAAATTAATCCAGGACAGAGTGGATCGTCAGTGTTGTTCCTTGGCCTTTTGTCTCTGATTAAATGGAGAAGCATAAAGAGTGAGGTGCTTTGAGCTGCCTACCTCGGAGCTGAATGCACCTCTAGAACATTTTGTTCTCACCTATTAGTGACAAAGACACAGTGACGAGAGGTTTACAAGCACCTGCTCAGAAATGTCAGCTAATTCAGAGACAGAATGTCTTTTACACGGTTTTCTTTTGCTTTAAGATTTTATAACAAGAGAATAATAAGCTACCAGAGGTTATTAGTATTGAGCTAAAATGTGTTTAATATTATATAAAAAAAATAATTAGATATGAAATAAATAAACACATGACTGAACCAACCACTTGTTTGTGAAGTAATGTCAGAAATGATTAAAACTTAAAAGTCTTTAGTTCAATTTATTCCATTCAGAATTTTTTTATTTCATAATGCCTTTTTTCAAAAGATTTTTTAACTGTGGCAATTTCCCCAGTGACATTTGTATTTCATGTCACATTTTACTTTTTATTTCATTATGTCTCTTTTCATGACAGTGGTAAGTGGCCACTCATCTTTTAGCCAGGAAGCTAACAACAACTGGCACCAAAGTAAATAAGCACAGCACACAGACACAGAAACTGACCTAACACACTGTTTAGTTTGACAAAAATTGCAGATGCTACCTAGCTAGCCGGCTAACTGTCTATTCTGTCTTGTAAACTTGGACAATTAGCATTAGGGTTCCACATAAGTACCATTTACCCAAATACTGAATTTATACTTAATTTTAAGGTACTTTGACATTCCAGGGGGAAATACTGTACATTCTAGGGCTGGGGTGACGAGTCAACGTTGTCTACGGTGTCATCGACTATGTAAATACGTTGATGCGAATTATGCGTGCGTCGGGGCCGAATTCTGCCATGCGCGTTACAGAGAGCAGAGGAGAACTGTAAACGTGCGACCATGTATAGACAGAAATGGCATAAGATAAATAACATAAGGCTATTTACTTTGTTTAATAAAAGTAAATGTTCTATGGGAAAGGTAACCTTAAATTACTTCTGTTGTGATCTGGTGCTATATAGAAAATAAAATTAGCTTGACCTTCAAGGGGGGGGCGGGGCTAATATAATGGTGGGCAAAACACTGATGTTAATGTTAATAATAAATGTTTTGATGTCCATATTGTTTAAATTGCCTCATTAATCAAATGATGGAAAAATAATCGATAACCGAAAAAATAACCATTAAACTAATCGAAAAATGAATCATTAGATTAGTTGATTAAGCAAAAAAAATAATTGCTAGATTAATCGTTAGAAAAACAATTGTTTGGGACAGCCCTAGTACATTTTACTCAACATTTATTTGAAAGCTGTTACTTTTCAGATTGAGATTTTACATACAAAAGATACGATCGAAGTACTTGACCAGGTGACGATAAAGTACAGCCTACATGATTTGTCATAATTATTTGTGTTCAAATAATATAATAATATATTAGTTTCTGCAATAGTATAATTGTTGCGTGATATTTAAAGGTATACAATGCAGAATTCCCCCCACCCAACTACTGTTGCCATAAAATAAATCAGTACAATAAGAATTCAGTAATCAGAAGACATAGAAAAGGGTAATTACCAAAAATTTCAGTTTCACATTAAACTAGGCTTTACAAAAACACACCCACCACACCTGCTACTATGATGATATAAGTCTAATCACATACCTGGAAATGGATTAAAATAAAGTGTATAAACACAGGTTGTGCATGAGTTACTGACAAAAAACATCTAAAGAACGAAGTACAGGCTCACATTCGAAAAAGAACAAGTGTTCTCACAAAAGTCTCTCTGGATAAAAAAACTCATTCTCTCAAATCCCAATAGCCCGAAGGCAACAGTACACTGTGTTCATATGAAATCCCAACAACAGAACATGTGAGGTTACGAATACTACTGCTTTCATCTGACAAAACACGTGTCCCTTTTAAATCTAGCAGCCGCTCTTTCTAACGCTTTAGGAGATACATCAACATGCACCTCCGTGTGTGAATACAGGCTGTGCTAACTAGAGCAACTAGGTCACCCAAATATTCAAGGGGAAGATGTTTCCTTAAGGGCAGTATTCAGTGGGGTGAAACATTCACTGTGTTGGTTTTCAAGACACCGAGCAGACTCCACCATCTGAATCGTTACACTGTGGGCTGCTGCACACGCTAACCGACTTGTGGTGTTTTTGTTTCTTTTTTTTTTTCATAATGCTGCCATACTGACTCCCAAACAGTTTCTGTGTCACCAAAGACACAAAAAGGGACAATGAGAGTCACCTTGAAAGGACACTGTAAGAAATGGAAGACATTTGAGTCAAATCCTTGGAGGGTAGGAGCCCTTAAAGCCTCACGGGTTACACTGAGGAAATCTTCTGTTCTATTTAAATAAGAACATACAAAAGTACCAAAATGTTCCCGTTACGTGCTGCCATTTCACATCTTTTTTATCTATGTCAGAAGGGAAATGGGACTTTAGGCCAGCAGTCAGGAGATGAAATGCAACATGTCTTACGTCTGGTTCATTTGCAGTCAAAGGTGGCATCAGCAGAACAGCCGCAAGTAAAGAAACAATCGGCTTTTTCCTCTTAAACAGTCAGTGAAACGTCTTGCATCAGCAGAGACTGCTCCCCTCCCCAGGCAAAACAAATGCAAATCTGCGCAAATATGCATGAACCCATGTCGGGTCAAGCACGCATACAGAGACATACACATAAATGTACACACACACACACACTCACACAGAAGTGTGTGTGTGCATACAAAGAGAGACCACAGGGAACGGACAATTTGCGGATGCATGGTGACATTCTCTCTCTCTCTGCGAGGCGTACGAGGAAATCAATAGTTATTGAAGATGCATTTTCTGGCTGTAAGACAAGAGCGCTCGGACAATAGGCTTCATCCTGCAAGAAGCACAGCGGAGTCTCCAGGCAGAAAATGGTAAATGTCAGGTGAAGGCCCGTGGGAGAGGGGATCCAGTACCTACATCATGTACTGCTGAGCATCTACAGCATGCAGGCCTGTAGGTGCTGAGATTTCCTCCCTTTTGATATTTGTGTAAGGTAAGCGCAGAGTGAAAATACATTTTAAAAATGTCACAAGATGGTAGCCAAGATTAAAAAAAAAAATGGACTGCTACACATTGCTGAAATTTCTTTAACCTTCAGCTGCTCAATCAGAGAAGGTTGACTGAGCACTGCTGCCTGCATTCAGACCGGGGAGCCTTGCAAACACAACACATCTTCTGTTGTCGGTCACTGATCAGCTTAGTTGATGCAGAGGTCAGATCACCCAAAATACAAGAGAACATGCTTTCTAACCTTCCTCTGGTGGTATCCAGCCGTGCAGATAGATTTGGTTTTATTTTCTCAGGCTTATCCATTATCCCAGATACAATACAGGTGAATAAAATGTGTGTATGGTGCTCACAGCATTGAAAAGTTATAAAAGAGAGTTCAACAGTCACGTTACACAGTGTCCTGAACACTCTGGACTTGTGTCAGATGTGACTGTGAACAGTTTTCACTGAAACTGCTTTTCCACTGTTGGATATTGTTACAATGTCCAATGTTCTGGCTGATGGTCAAGCTTCAGACTATTCTGAATCATCCGTTGCCAACGTTTTTTCTACTTAAAGCCCAGTTCAGACCAAAGATTCCCGACGAGACAAAACCATTTTAAACCATTGCAGAGAAAAGTTTCAGCGTAGTGACACTGATGGTGTCACCTGCAACTCAGTGTCTCAAATCACTGGCATCTGGTTTCAGAGTGCAAAGCTTGTCACCTGTTTCAACATCCAATCAGCTTGTAGTGAGGTCCACTGGTCAAGTCAAAATGACTGAATGTTTGCTTGCTACAGTAGGTGCTCCATCCCGGCTGAGCCCTCTCTTTCCATCTTCACCTGTGCTGGTGTGGGACAGTGGGTCACTGCTGCTGCTCGCTGTATGTGCTTATGCTGCCCCCACCACACACACACAATCTCACTGCCTGATTAATTGGAGCTGCTTACTTATATTATTGTGGTGTATTTATTATGAATACAGTCGATCCAATGCTTGTTTTATTCATGTTTTTGCTGTTTCATCACTACTACAAATGCCGCTGCAGCCAGTATCTCACTATCACTATCCTCATTTATATTTTAAGACGCTACAAATCATATTCAACCACAAAATGAGCCTGAAAAGCTGGAAATCAGAATCCAAGTACAGAGAGTTGTTGCACAGAGATGATACACCATCTCCTCTAATTGCATTGGTGTGAACTGGCAGGTTTTTAGAATGTTGCTGAATGGCGCATTGCAATTAGCAAGTTTCAACTTGTCTCATCGCAAATCTTTGGTCTAAACTGGGCTTAAGAGACATGCAACACATGACCAGTTTCTTTATATGGTCATCTACTTCAGGCACACTACTGCACGTGTTTACGTTACGTACACTGCTATATATACTGTAGGTATACAGGCTGTTCCTATACCTACGAAAAGTAAAAATTCGTATATATCCCACGTAATCACGAGCCAGTAATTTGTGTATAACCTATGAATTTCAGAAGGCTGCGATCACGTGACCAACGTGCTGACAGGAGTAAGCAAGGAAGTAGTCCACATAAAGAAGCAGGGTTGAGATGGTGGATGGGTCACAAAACACGACTTTCCCCCAGGAAACTGATGTTTGATACCGTGTGAAATGAACCAGGTGAACTTTGAGTCATTAAAGTGCTGTCACCATGTTTCTTTTCCTTTCCTCGCACAAACCTAACCTACATAAATTTATGATAAGTACGCAACATCATTCATGGGGCGCTAACTCATTTAGATATCATACGTATCGTTGTGAGGGCATTTTCATAACATATCATACAAACCATTGAGATACGTTGAGCTGCGTGCTTATTTCAGAGTATAGTATATTCCTTCTGGAACATCTCCAGTTGTAAAGATTTTGGCTTAGAAGCTTTTGTGGGTGATTTTTCAAAGTAGAAAGTGTTGCTACTTCCCATTACAGTCCCTCGGCTGCAATGACACCAAGGTACAGAAGAACTGGAGACACTGACCAAACAGTGCAGACTGAGCTTTGTTTGGAAGGGGGGTTTATAGAGACAGGCACTTGAACGGAGCGTTTCAGACATAGAGTGAATGCAAGTGTTCCAGCACGGACAGTGAAGGAACATAAAGTGTTCTTTGAACATTAAAGCATGTAAACACATTCTAGTATAAACCCAGAATACAAGTATGAACCTGAAAATGAGCATAAAAGGTCCATCACAAACTAAAAAATGCATTCATCTCCACTGTGTTGGGGTAGAGGCAGGAATCTTAGATATTTGATCATCTGAGCCCACTAACAACTATTCTTCGAAGCAACAGTATCAGCCGCTCTATCCTCACAGTATAGTTAGTAGATGTATTATGCATACTTTCACCACCACACTGCACGTATACATAATGTATGTGGCTTAATGTTTAAAGAGACAAGACGCTCTGTGTCTATCCATGACCCAGCCTGTCTCTGCTGGTTTAGAGCTAACAGTGATAACACTGACATTATCTTCTCATCTCCTCCTGCTACTCCCTCTGGAAAGCTCAGAAAGTCGACCTCAGTGTCTCTAATTTCAAACACTTAATGAGATTTTTAATTGGTGACCTTTTGAGAATGGTTTCATACCACAGCTCATGAGAGCACTCGAGGGGAAGCTGACACATACCACTCAATACTCACGCCAGAATCCTTCATAACAATCTCCAAAGGCTCTGATATTTACCTTCACCCACAGACTGACTGATCGATACACAGACCGGCGCACTGATAGATAGTTTTGAAAACTGGAAAACATTGGAGAGAGCTACCAACAACAAGTTTTTATAGTACTAGAAGTTCATGGCATGTTTATATCACCACAGGAAGTATCTGGAAACAGGAGGATGAAAATACAACACTCTGCAACATGACCACATCATAAACTCCCTCTGCTGCTCTTCATCAAACTTTTATCGTCGCTCTGTATGACAAGTGACTAGCAAAGAACAAAATCTCAATAAACAAAGCCCAACTGAGTTGAACAAAAAAGCCACACACAATGTTGAAGCGTCGGTGTGGCAGACAGAAATATATTGTACGTAGGTGGCACTTAGTGTCTCTTTGTGTACCAACAAACAAAAGCAGAGACTCAAAGCACTGTGGATGCAATACATCAAAATATGCTGCCTGAGTTTCTTACCGAGGTGAGATATCGCAGCCCTGTTGCATGAAGGCCCCAAGTGAGAACCAAAGGGAGTTGAAGATGCCGAACTCATTGGTCTGCTCGGGACTCTGCTGGTTGGTGTTCTGTTGTGTTGGAGTCTGGCCCTGCTGCACCCCGTTGGATGCTGATGCTGCGTCGGGAGTCTGCGGCTCAGCGCCCTCCTCATAGTCCTCAGCGTGCCACTCATACGGGCTAAATCGACTGACAAGGAACAGAACGACGCTGACGCCGATGTAGGCAAACACAATGCACATCCAGATCTCGTAAGCCAGCGGGTCCAGGAACGAAAACACGCCAGGTTTGGATTTGGTGGGTTTCTTGATCATAATGGAGATACCCAGGGACATGAAGGGCTTGGAGAAGTCGATCACTTCTTCACGGACCAGGGTGATGGTCAGAGGAGCCACAGCCACATCTGCTTTCTAGGGAGGGACAGAGGCAGGCAGCCATGTAAAATGACGTATACATTGTTTTTTTATGTTCTAAAATATGCGTGTGTTAATGGGGAAAGCACAAGATTGTCTTCACCAAATCACTTAAAGTAAAGAATCTAAGTAGCAGAGTTGATTTCAGGATTTTTCAAATTAGGTGGCAGGAGGGGGACCAAGAACTAGTCGGGGGGAGCCCCTGGGAAATCAGAAAATTCTATCTGAAATAAATATAGCATTGAAAATTGGCTTTAAAAAACATTAGGCACGATTTCAGGCTCTTGTGCAGTGTCTTGTGCCCCAAGACAGGAGGTACTTCATGAAAAGAGGCACGGCACAAGGGCCTGAAAATCATTTTGTATTGAAGGACTGTTTTGCATGGGTAGGACAACAGAGGTTTGTTCTATTAAATACAAAAACATCACATAAATTATTCATTTAACTTGTTATATTTTTACAAATGCTGCAGCATGCAGATTAACAGTGCTCTGATCCAATGACATTGGACACTGTCAGACTCACAATATTTACAGTAAGGGGTTAGTAAATTTCTGTCTTTAATTACTATTAAAATAAAAGTCTTAGTCTCTTTAATTTATTGGATTTGACAATGTTCACATCAGCATGTTAAGGCTAGACAGCATTCACATTAGTCTTGTAGTAGTTTTTGTCTGTTATCCAGTTTTAAATGGGGAATAATCCCGTCCACTCACCCCATACACCAGTTCTCCCACCATGCCATTCCACATCTTGGTTTCTGGATCCCTGGCTCCATATTTGCCATCTGAAACAATCTTCAGTTTGTACTGGTAGCCCACATGTTTGGCTATCTCTGCAGCCAGCTCCACAATGTAGCCCTCGTACTTGTCATTTCCCACAAGCTGCTCGTGGTTCTTCTTCAGCATCACATATGGAGACTCCTGTCGGACGTAGGGCAATTTTAATGCAATTACACCCCAGTGTCAAAAATAACATACAGGAAATTACAGAACAGTTTCTGAAATAATCACGAATTTGCTGATGTGAAAACAAAATGTGCAGATACGCATCATTTCTTGTCACAAGCTGTTGTGACTGTAAGTAACATTACTTTACGGCTGGGCAGTTTGTTAAGCTTATCTAGTCAGAGACAGCATTATGGGTGATAATAAAGCTTTAGCATGTAGTTACATTTTATATTACTATTCAAAAATTTGGGAAGGGACTATGGGTGCATTTTATGCTTCAGTGCCATTCATCACTTATCTTTTTTTTTACCTCTTGTTCCATAGCTGAGGCTTTTGAAAAAAAAAATCTTAATGGGCCAAAAATATAATTGTTACTCTGAAAGGTTTGAAAGAAAAGATAATTACATGAAATTACAAGATATTATTTTGGCTTTGTTCCTTGGAGGTATGGTGTGTAATTCAAACACAAAAGGTGCATAAGTATCATCATTACGACAGCGTTTGCCACATTGAAAGGTGCGCTATTAACTCGGAGCATGTTGTGAGGAAGCGGAGGAATTGGACAGGGTTATTAAAGCTGAGAACACACTGTATCTGAGAAGAAGGAGTCCCTATGTGTGTGCATGTGTGTCTGTGTTTGAGCCATGTATATCGCTGACCTCTGCTCCAGGGCCAGGCTGTTATTCTTGTTATATTGCACCCGCATTTGTACATCTCACACTGATTGGGTGTCCTGAGAAATTACAGCTGACATGACACCTGGGGCCCGCTTTACCTTAAGAAAAATGTATTTCATATAGACTCCCAGTCAACTCCGTCTGCACTGTCCACCAGCACTTGGAGGACCTCAATTCCCACAAGTTGTTATGTGTGCCTGCTTTTAGCTAAGGCTGTGCTGAGCGGAGCAAATCCTGCCATCATATTTCATCAGGGTCCAGTGTGTGTGTGTGTGTGTGTGTGTGTGTGTGTGTGGTGGGTGGGGTGTTCCTGTGTGTGTTACGGTTATGCGGGTTCTCCTACTCTCTATGGTTGAGGTGAAGGTAATCATTGTTACACATGGAAACCCGAGGCCCACTGGTAGGGAAACGGCACCCCAGGGAGACAGTGGTGAGAAAGGTCTGGCGTGCTGCGCTTTGACAGGGTATACACTTGCACTGGCAGTCGCAGACAGATACACACACATGTGAGTATGCACGTGTGCCCTCACACACAGACACACGCGTGCACACTGAGGCATGTCATGGCATACAGAGGGTCCTGCAGGACTCAGTCTCATTGCCCTCGAACAGTTCCGCTGAGATCCGCTGTCAGTCAAGCATGTTGAATATAATACAGAGACACGCAAGAACACATTTCAAACAAACATTATGCGCACACATACAGATGTATACAAAATGCATGGGAATGAGTGTGTTTGATTAGTTTGACCATATTGCACAAATCAGCCTCTTTTATTCCTTTGAGAGCAATTTAAACAGACCAAATTATATAATTTGCCTTTTAATGCTGCCATTTCTCGCTGAAAGCCTAATAAAGTAACTATTTATATTTTCATGGCTACACACAAGGTGTATACCAATAATAACCAACATCTAGCATGTTTACAATAAATCTTAAAATTCCAGCCGTGGCCTGGTTTAAGTGTAAAGCCTCGATCGTGAAGACACCAAGCGCCAATTTCCCATTAAACATGCTCTGCTTCACTCCTCCGAATCTCCCGTTAACCCCGGCCTGGTCTGAAAGCAGCGGCTGGGACGGTAGGGATTGTGGGAAAGCACAAAGTGAAACCTTCACATTGGCAAAACAACACACTCCCCCAGGCAACGAATCAGCGGCCACAAAAGTTATACGGTGTAAAACTCCACTGCTACCCCGCAGCCCAATAACTGTTCACACCTTATCTCTTCTCTTAGGTTCCAAGACAGAAAACCAATTTATCTTCCAAGAAAAGGGGACACTGATAGGAGATTATGTCAGAGAGACTTATTTTAGGTCCGTTCTCTTGGGAGACTGCAACCGTCGGGTTTAAATGAGGATTTTCAAGTTTTTTTAATTAGATGCCAGTCGACTACATGTTAGGATTCATGTACTGTAGCATGCCCAGTGCTCTGCATCAGCTCCTTTTTTGTCTCATGTATCACCAGAGTCCTGTCAGAAAAACTGAAATACCCCTTCATCAGCATCACCTGTCATTTTTTGTAAAAATGTGCTCAATTGACTAAATTTCAAACTGAATGTTATTTATTATTTATATTTATCAATTACTTTCAGCTATCTATTTCACTTGAGTATTTGTACAGAAAACCCTGCACACTGCTGTTGCTCAGCTTCGCAATTCATTAGTAACGCTAACATTTCAGTCTTGCTGGACCTTCGTCAAGAGTGTTCAGCACCATTATTTCCAACACTGAGCTTAAATAGTAACTGCTCCACCTACTTCATAGGTGTGAACAGGTGTGGGGGAGTTAATCAGATGTGGGTGTGTTTCTGAATAACTGACAACAGCCTGTGCACCATATGTCACATATCCCACAAACGAAAGAACAAGGGAGCAAGAAAAACAAGGGAAAAGCCTCGAAAACTCAAGCTCCTTACACAACAAAAGCTATTTACGAGATTTGTCGGTGAAGATTCTCAGTCATCCAGGTCATGCTAATCAAAAGTGCTATATCGTAGGCAACTGGACTTGGTCAAGACAACTGAAGAAGCCTCGTGGATGAGAGGTGAAACATCTTCAAGAAACTCAAACAAGTCCAGTTGCTTACGATATAGCACTTATATTTACATTTACACACAATTATTTACAAAAAAATGTTGAGAGAAATGTTGAAAATTCTGAGAGAACACATCAGCCTTGCAGCTTTCATAAGTCACTCAAAATGTTCAACATTGTATACTGTCATGCCCTGTATCATAAATTGGTCTTTGGAGATCCTCAAATCCATTATAGCATGACCTGCCATGGTATCTCATCATTTAATCCCTTGGGAGATAGAGTTTGCAGATTAAATATCCAGTATACTTCTCTGCTGCTAAGTACTTCCTCCATCTCTCTCTGGCAGAGTAACTTTTTCAGTGCCCTGGAACCTAAATGATGAGATAATATGTTTGAAGTCATTGAAATGTACTGCTACTGTGTAATCTCTATAATTTCTCCTTATGGAGCTCTTGTGTTCACTTACTCTCTGCTTCAGTCCACATGATGTTTCACTAACATAGCATAACCCACAAGGAGGTTTAATCATATAGATTACATGCATGGTGGAATGTGTGAAGACAGTGTGTGGATGAGTACAATTATTCCCTTTGACCATATTGTTACAGTGAGCACCTCCTTTGCATCTGTACCACCGATTTGGAAGAGGTTTTAACAAAGACCGTGTACTTTTTTTTTCTATTTTATGTACCAAGCTGTCTCTAAGATAACATCCTCTTAGGTAAACTATGAGTGGTGGTTCTTTTAATGGATATTGTTGGGTCTGATGATAATCTGTGCCAATGTTTTTAATAATATAGCCCAGTCTGTGGCAACTGGAGTCATATGTTGTACTACACATGAAAGACGGTTTCTTTTCCAACGCACCTCCATCTGAGACAGTTGGATGGGCAACCTTTAGCTTTTTGGACCATCTCTTTCAACCATTTATCCATTCCATTAAACTAACTGCACACTGTACACTGCTACCCTTGTATACACACCAAATAAATGTCAAAGTAGCCTCAACTAGCTAGTTTCATTGTGTAACATATCTCTTGCCCTTTTCCATTGAGTTAAATCAGATAGAAATAAACAGTGTCTACCATGTCGCTCTTTTATAATGATCTGAATTGATTGTATTAGAGTAATTGCTGGGGTGTATTTAAATTGAACTACTCACTACTGCAGTCACTTTAGCACCAATTTGTTATCACTTAAGCACTTCTTTTCCCCGGGTGGGAAATACAGTTGCCGTCATGAATTTCTCATATCTTAATTATCAACTAAGACGTTGATGTGAACCGTTTTTCCCACTAGGGTGCTTGTATTTATGGTCTGTAAGATATGACATGAATGCAGCGTTAGCAGATGATTGTTTTTGGTAGTGTCACAATATATTGTTGTGTTCAGCTGTTTTCTGCTGATGCTACAAGGTCCCTGACTGAAAGCTTGCCTCTACAAAAAGATTGCTCAGATTGGAGTGTTTTTTTCCATTATTCTCCATTGTCTCTCAGCCACATCACCTCCACCAAGCCTTTATCTGGTGAGCGGTGAATTTCCTCTTAAGGGAAGCACATACTGTAGTTGAAATACCCCATTAACCCTCGCGGTGGAGATCAGCTGCACACATATTGCCCTGCTGGACCTTAAGTCTGCTGCAGAATTTTTAAAAAACCAGCTTGTGTTTCAGTCGTGCATTGGATAACTATATTTGCCTCAAGTCCCACAAAATAACATGGTGGCGGTGATTCGCAGATAAAAGACATTTCCACTTGAAAAACAATACCAGGAGTAAAGGAAGAGCCAGCGCTGGGCTCCAGGCATCCTCAGACATGGAATATTCTCTGATATTAAATTTTTAGCAAGATGCAGACACTGAGAACATCCTGTACCTGTGAAGATATACTACAATATTTATTATCGCCTACTATATATGAGCCAGGCACCGCCAGTCATGTTTCTTTCTTTTGAGAGAATGTCATGATATCCTAGCTGCCATGAGAGCTGATCAGATTGAATCTTTGCTGCCATATTCTCAAATCCAACCTCATTCACAGCTCCATCTCAGTAATGTTGGCCAGGACACTGAACAACCTGACCAAGTCGTGTTGAACGACCTGATGGGGAAAGTTGAGCCAAATAAATGGCATTGTAGCAGAGAGGAATGGAGGAGACACTGACACTGCACAGCCTCACAAATGAGTGTTCTAAGTACAGGAATAAACATAAATACACTATGGGTCACTTCCAGTTTTTCTTTTGTTTGTGTGCTGTGTCCTTGTGCTCTCTCTTAAATCTATCGTAAGTATGTGCAGTGGAACTCCGCGAGTCAGTAAGCCAGTGTCCCCAAGATAACATTCTGTAATGCACTTGCCAAATTAAATGATAACAATTGTGATTCTGAGCATGCACGAGTCAGACAGAGGGAAGTTAGCAGAATAGAGTTGGTAAGGAAAGGAAAGGAAAGGAAAGGAAAGGAGGAGGAGATACAATCATAGATGTCGGCTGAATTCTTTCTGGGGCCCTGAACTTTTGGGAACTCTATCATAAAGGTAAAATGGAAAATGTTACACCTCCCGTTCTCTGTCTCCATCTCAGCACATCTCACCGGCCCCTCCTCCCTGAAAGTCCCTCAACCTCACTATTTCACTTACCAAGATAGTGGTGACTATGTAAGTTCTGTTCTGCAGTCCGTAAGTATCGTTGCTGCTTCTCGTCAAGCTGGCGGTAGTCACGTACTTTTCATCCTCATTCCAGTAGCCAACCTAAGACAAGGATAATATATGTCAAAAAAAGCTTTAAAAAGTACTTTCAGTCACACTGAGAATAAATGCTATTTATCTAATTTCTTATGACATTTGAAACAAGGGTGAGCACACACCTTCTGAGACATGTTTTAATTATAAATAGGACTACTGCGGCTTCCAAATGAGTTCCAAAATAGCTGCCCACAGACGCCATAACGGGAGATATGATGAACTCACTGTCAGTCTTCGGTTTAGCTTACTCACTGCTTAATGATCCAGGGTGCTTCAGCTGGTTTAAGAGTTGATAAGATTTGATTTGCAGGGTGTATGGAGAGTTGCAAGATGAGGCTATGAACTAACTGTCTTGGCTGTTGTTTGTAAAACAATGAATACAAAAATCCCCAAACAAGCATCCCCCAAATAAACAAAGTACAAAAGCAGAGTTGAAATCAATGGGGTATTAAATGACTTCATCAGACAATGAAATACTAAGACTAACCAAACAGGCAGCGGTGAAAGAGTGTAACCCCGTGGTGTCTCCCACGCTTCACACTCACTTCAGCACACCTGCGTTTAATTAAAGGTTCCCCAGATGCCAGGTCAGGTGGCACATTAAAGTGACTCAAAAAATAATAGGAAACTAGGACATGCTAGAAATGGCTCTATCGAGGACATTTGATTTTAATATTTGATAGGATGTTGATGTTTCATAGAGGTGCTAACAACACAAATAAAGCTGACGTTGTCACTTTATGTGCATCTTCACTTTTTACACTCCTTAATGTGGTAACAAATTGTTCAAATTATTAAATTTCTCTGATATACGTTGTCCATCTGCAGCAGTATTGGTTTTCTTTTTGTTTTCCTTTCAGACAATTCCCATTTATGTCATTCCTACTTATATAGTGACACAATTTACAATAAAAATATTACATTGTTGCTGATTTCACATGTAAATTGGCAACGGAGATATGCAGGATTTTTTAAAGGATGTAGGATAAATGTAGGATAAATCCTTGTCTCTGATTAACTTTTCCTAAATCAAATCAGATCAAATCAAATCAAATCAAATCAACTTTATTTACATGGCACTTTTCATACGACAGTAATACAAAGTGCCTCACAGAGGTTAAAAACAACAAAGAACCAAAACAGAAAACAAAAAAGAAAAGAGAAAACCCAACCCTCCCACCCTACACAGAGATACATAAGCATACACATACACACACACACACACACACACACACACACACTAAAGAGACATCCTACTCAAAACATACCTGTGATTAATAATCTGATCACTCTACGATGCTACTCCTTATCTTCAGTGTAAATAGAGGTAAGTTACTTGATAAATGTGTCTGATTTTTTCTCTTGAGAAGAACTTCTTTACTTTCAAGGAGTCTCCTCAGAGCATTCTCATGTGTAACTCTCATTAGTTTGACAAATACGAGCTCAGACCTTTCTGGATTTATTGAATACTGTGTAAAATAAGCAGGCACAATTTTTAAACAGAGTCCTTGAGCAAGAATAAATATATTAAGTTGGCGCCTCAGGCAACAGCCTTACCTTCTTTGGTCCAGAGGGGGCCAGCTCCATGACGCTAACAGTGTAGTTGGTTCTGCGGCCTTTCTCATTGAACTGAATGTGACCAGTCAATCCATCTATGCGGACCTGTAATGGAGTCACAGATATTGAATAAGTAATTCACAGGCTCTGACGGATGGGTAAATAATGGCTGCCATGAAGCATGATACTCCTACAGTCCACTTTCTTCATGTCTGCGTTGGCAGCGAGGATTTGCATAATACGCTTACACGCGATGCATGTTAAGCATAGCTCACACGTGTTCGTATAAGTTTTCATTTGTGAAAGTCCACAGCGCCTGGTCCCCATGGAAGTGAATGACAGGCGGTGTGCGTGCATGTGTACAGTGCAGTGTGTTTGTCTTGGCTGTGTGATGGAGTTAATTGAGCGAACACAGCTCAAATCTCCAGTCCATCCGCAGGCAGATGGCTAGATTGACACTGAGCAGGCCTCTGCACATCCACTCTGCAGACAGAGCCTCAAGCTCTGCACACACACACACACAGACACACACACACACAATTACACATATGCCTTCACAAACAGTGCATTTATTGTACCTACACACTGAAATGCCGTTTCAGGGTACAAAAATGACATGTGTGACTCTTAATTGTGTTTTCAATTAGCAGTTGTATTTCTGCAAAGTCACTTTTTTTAGAATATAATTTTAAATATAATAAAATAATTGACCTTGTTCCTCAATATAATTGGTCTTACATGCATGAGTGTGTTTGTGTCTCCATGAGACACTGTGAAGTCTCAAGGCCAGTACAACATTTCTCTTTCTATCGCCAAATATTACATTTCTAAACTCAATTGCTGATGTCATATTCCATGATGATCACTGCTGAGCATTATTGCCTGCAGGTTTTGTTTACGAGCCATGATGTCACATTTGATACTGGAGAGCTCTCCTACGACTTAATGTGAACTTTACACGACAGAATGAGACCTAATTTGTTCAGCCAGCCCCAACTCAGGAGCTGTTAGCCAATGTGTCATTCAAGAACTTGCGTGAGTGTGTGTGTGTGTCTATGTATTTGCATGTTTGTGCACGCAATGGTGTGTATCTTTGTACGCGCACAGACCTGCTGCAAGGCTCTCTGGATGTCTATGCCCTGTCCCCAGGGAGCTGGTGGGTTGGCAAGACACTCTCCAGCGTTGCCCCTGCGAGAGATGTCTATCCTCTGTCTCCTTAAATTCTGAAAGGCCGTGGACATGACTTTCACTCCGTCATATGTTAAAGCGCCTGTGTACTGTAAAGAGAGAGCAGACAGATAACACACAGGTCCAGTGTTAAAAAACTAATAAAGGTCTTAGTCGAGGAAAGGCAAGGCAGCAATGAAAAAAAAAAATTCAATGAATCCCAGCATTCCCCAGCTTTGAGTTTACACGAAAAGACATCATTTCTTTTGCTTAAGTTTTCTGTTTATTTCTTGACCCTGCAAAAACAATCCTTTATCTCAGCTGGCTGGACTGTTGTTATGGCTAAAAATCAATAATCATTTAATAGCAGAAATCCCACATCTGAATCATCTAACTCAGATAAGATCAGGGGTTATCTGTCCACCAAATTTAATAGAAACCATTTCATAGCTTTTTTGCAATATGCTGCTGACAGTCACAAACAAACTGACTGACGAGGGAAATAACAACTTTCTTGGCTTGACCTCACACAGAAAATCAGTTATTACAACTCCTCCATCATGGTTTAGTTTTACGTTACTTTAAATGTGATATCTTAGCATATGCTGTGCTGCTTTATGACTTCTTGTATTAATACTTTGAAGATAAAGGAAGGAAAATAAAAGATGGACAGTTAAAGATGAAAAACAACAGGCTAGCTCCCTCAGTGTAAAAGTCCATAGTACAGACAGGCAGTCCAAAAATGCATCCGAGGCACCCTGACTGTAGTTAAAGATCCTTTAGTAATACATAGATTACCAACACGTTTCAACTAGAAAGTCTGTATTACGCTGAGTGAGCTGGCCAGTTGTTGTTTTTTATCTTCAAGTGACTGCCCCATCCTTGAAGAGCACCTGATTTTCTTTTACAACTAACTACACAGAGCCTTAACCCTGCGCAGCACTCCCTATGTTGTCCCTCATTATCAGTGACTAAAAGACGGAGAGTTCAGAGAGCAAAGCAGTAGTACTTTGAGTCCACTCTTGGGCACTTTGGAGTCTTTGTTGTCAAACTCCATCCACTGCTGGACCACACGGCTGACGGTGGGTTCAGAGTTGTTGACGAGCTGGAAGCCGGTGATGTTCGCCCCACCTTTCCTCAGGTCCGTCAGGTCGATGTCCAGGAAACCCTGAGAAAGGAAGTGGACAGGCAGAGAGATAAACTGAGACATGCAGGTAGGTAAAAGATATACATACTGGAAATATGCAAAAACAGTTGCAAACAAAGCAGAGTCCTCAGAGGAATTCACCAAAATTCATGGCAGCTGACATTGAACCATATTTTTTTAACCATATTGATTTTTATTTTAATGTTGGCTGGAGTGACAATCCCAAATCTGAGGTCTCACTAGATCAGATCAAAACTTTCTGGCCTGTGACCCCTTCAAACAAATCAATGGCTGCTTTGTAGCTTCTTGTCACAGATTATGCCTCATGGCGAGCTGCAGCTTTGAGCACTTTAAAAGTCAACAGACCGATTATTCCTTTATAGATTCTTTCATTTGAAGGATTTTAAAAGGCCTGACGAGGTCAAAGTATCCAGCGTTTTACCGAAAGAAAAAAAGGGGGGAAAACAGCAGGAAAAACAAATGTTTTGTGAAACTGAAATTTGTTTTATTTTCTGGGTCCTGCCCTCAGGTTGTGAACCACTGGGGGATAGGAATCACATGAGAGAAAAGAAACCTATTTATGCTGCACCAAATCTCGGAAGCTGTTGCCTACCATCTGACCACCAATATTTTGGGGGTTCCAGTGTAGCCAGCAGATATCTGCACCAAGACTTATTCTTTCTGTTATCACTGTTTACAGATCAACTGACCTTATGCTAAGCCCCGCCCCTTTGTGATGGTCCAACAAGCTGTCGGAGTAAGCACGAAGCCCACACTGTAACTAACTGCACTCCCTGAAGAAATATTATCGTAGTTTTGGAAAAATGAAACAGTGATTCCAGAGAGAAGCAGACAGAGGGGTCTACAGTCTGTGTTTGAAGGATATATCCAGGACGTCAAACTGACTCAGCAGCAACAACAGGTTAAAAAGACAAAGACAGTTAGAAGCTAAAGCCGAACTATAGGCTACAGATCACAGTGTAAAAGTGAACCACCACATCACTGCTGATCGCCACAGAAGACAATGAATATAAAGGGAAACTTTGCTGATATTGAACCAGCTGTGTGGCATCGCAGTGTGTGCAGATGAACGGTGTTTGGCTTCACCCCTGTGCTACTGCCTGATCCCAAACCTCTGCCGCCGGACAGGCAGGGATCTCAGAGGGAAGTCAAACAATGTTTATCTGCACACAATGCGATGAC
Source organism: Epinephelus fuscoguttatus (assembly GCF_011397635.1). NCBI lineage: Eukaryota > Metazoa > Chordata > Actinopteri > Perciformes > Serranidae > Epinephelus > Epinephelus fuscoguttatus. Next base: position 31,312,270 of record NC_064760.1, on the reverse strand, counting down.
ACAGAGCTGGTTGAATATCAGCAGCAAGTTTCCCTGCTTCCCTTCACTGGTTCCTGTACAGCAGGGTCGATCTTTTGTTCATTGTTATGATCATTAAAAAGCAAAAGCAGCATGTGTATACATTCAGTAGGCTATATCTTCAGTAGCTAGCTAGCTAACCCTTCATTTTTCAGGGTTTTTGAGGGAAGAAACGTATATCTTTTTCCAACCTCTCCAGGTAACGACTATCATTAATACACAATGTGTCCCAGGCACAACATTTAGCTCGATGCCCACAAAACCAGCCTGGCCATATTTGAAACGACTGCATTAGAGTCAATGGAGCACAGCTGTGTTGTTGTTGGACCCTGGTCCTACCTTTATGCTACATTATGATTGGCCAGTCTGTGTCTGGTGGTGGGACTTAGCGAAGGGTCAATTAGCAAATTGAGACAGGTCCAGACAACATTTAAGCCTACCCCTCTAAAACAGATATAGTGCAGATATAGAAGAAAAAATACAATAAAAAGCTAGATAGTCATCAGACAATAGCTGATCGGTTCCTAGACTGCATTTTGGCCAATGTGTTCCCCCTGTTATTGCTCTCAATACGGACTGTTTATCTGCAGGCAACCAAAGCTCACTCAGACATGATTGGTCAATACTACTCAGACTACAAATGGAAACCAGAATGCTTCTGATATCAAAATTTTGTCCTGTTGCCTTCAGATACTGTATACATATTCAGATATCTATTTATAGAGATTATGCAACACCAAAGCATGTTTGTTTTGTTTCTTTAACCTTTGCTTTTATTTGTTGTGACTTGGCAGATAAGTCTAACTCTGACACTTCAAATAAAACAAGGGAAACAGGCAGACATTACTTTGTTTCAGGAGGTCACGAGTCTAAAAGGAACCAGTGGTCTAGTGGTCACTTGGCATTAGAGGGTAATCCTGCGAAATGTGCTGCACTCTGGCTACTGTTTTAACTCTGCCATCAAAAGTGCAAGGGTTAATATCATAATGAAAATGGCAAATCCTCCTTTTTCACTTAGAGAGGTTATCCCATTGAGCATACTTCATCCCCGTCTTTCCTGAGGGGCAGCAGAAGTGAGAAAGAAAATAGAAACCTCATTTCATGTCTGTGTTCAGTCCGGAGCTAATCTCTGATAGACTGAGTCCTCATAGGCTACTGTTAACAATGGAAGGATCAAAACCTTATAGGCTACTGTGAACAATGCAAAGGATGCCTCGGGCAGAGCAGAATGGAGAAAGAAGCGATTTACTGTAATGGTATCATGTATTTTTCCCCCTGACTATTATGTGGAGAGAGCAGAGCAAGAGAAAGGCAGAGAGGCAGATTCGGTCTCTCAGCAGGCTGCCTGTCAGCGCCGGGAAAAGGAAGAGGCAGACAAGTGGGAATGGGTGGGAGTAGAGACTGAGCAGGAGTGGAGGAGAGAAGATTTGTCTGTGATTTGTGTAAGATTTAAGAGTAAAGTTTTGACTGATGAAAAGAAAAAGGTGTCTCTGGTGTTTCTCCTGCTCGCCAGGCATATATCTGACAACACAAACCTTTCTATCCTTTCTCTTTCTTCTCTGCCCTGATGTTATTTGTTTCATGTCATTTGAAGCTTTGGCTCTCTCTTGGCCATATGTCTATCTCAAACTCTCGGTTGTTTACTGTCTCTGATGAAAGACAAATAAGAAGAAAAGACAAAAAAAGAAATGGATGGCTGTTAACTAGTGGTGGAAAGTACCTACAAGTTACCCAGTAATATATAAGGTTTAAGATGGTTGCTGATTGCATCCAGCTGTGCTGTAGAAGAACTACAATGGCTGACACAAAAATGCCAATGGCCCTGTCTAGAGCCAGAGCCAGTGTTTGATTGTCTGTTCTGGACTACTGCAGAACAAAATGGCGGACTCAGCGGGAGAGTTCCCACTGTATATGTGGATATAAACAGCTCATTCTAAGGTAACAAAAACACAACGATTCCTAAGCCCTGTTTCCACCAAACACTTGGTACCTCTGGAATCAAAAGTAACCCTTCAGACATGGTACCTAGACCCTAGCATTTCCACTGTAGGCTGCAGTGTTTCTCGCTCCTGCCAGATCTGTGTGTGATAGGTACCCCAACAGAAGGGGTACCAAAAATGGGCACAGTACGGAATGGTCCCAATAGGCCCGTTTCCACTGCAGGAACTTCGGGGTAATTTTACGGGGCCGGGGCCGTTGGTGTGTGTCTCCACCGCAGGAACCACCCCTGAAGGACAGAGTTCCAGAACTTTTACAGGAGCTAAACAAGTCTCTGCCTCGGAGTAGGTACTCAGAACAGCCCCGAGAAACCCCTGGCTGGGGCTTGGGGATTACTTGGTGCTGATTGGATATACTCAAGGCGGGATATGACATTTTGTAAATAACAACATGGTTATTGTAGATTAGCTGGGCTAACCGTTAGCTGTTAGCGGTGTCTGTAATAACTCAATAAACGGTCCATGAAAAAAATATTTTTTCCAGCGGATATCTTAGTTACAACATGATTGAGCTAGCAAAGCAGTTTTGTGTTGCTATGTGTGGTTTTTATTTAGTTTTGGGAAATCACGATGTCTAGAAAGCATCAGCTGACAGGGACAGCTAACAGCAGCAGCAAAGCTAACATCAGGAAGTCACCTCTTAAAAGCCTCCCGTTGTTGGATACGACATGAAACTACTCCAGTTAGCTCAATCATGTTGTAACTAAGACATCCGCTGGAAAAAATATTTTTTTCACGGACCGTGACCGGAGTTATTACAGACACCGCTAACGGCTAACGGCGTCCCTACGCCCCTATGTCGCCCCGGTCAAAATGGTCACGCAGCGATTACATCACATCCAGAGCCCAGTAACTTTACAGGAACCTTGGGTCCATGTCATTGGTCCGACAGCCCATTGGTTCGACATCCCATTAGTCCAACTGTCTGTGGTGCTGAACGGCTCGCGGCAGGCGTATGGTGCGCCGCAACCAGCTCTGGGTCAGCTGGGAAAGGCTTGAGGCGGAGCAGGCTCACGGCTTATGTGTTTGTCACTTTCTTTTTCATTTTAACCCACACCTTGATCTTTTCCTGACCCTAACCAAGTGGTTTTTGTGCCTAAACCTAACCAGACCTTAACCACAGGGCGTCATGATGATTTCGGAACGGACTTCGGAACAGTGGGTTTAATATGGTCGGAACAATGGGATATCGAACCAATGGGCTGTCGGACCAACGAGCAGTTCCCCTCTGCTCTCTCAGTGGAGACATGGCGGTTGAGAGGGCTGAGCGTGAGGATGTTCCTGTAGTAGTTCCTGCCCCCCAGATAGTACCAGGAACTTCTTCAGTGGAAACGGGCCTATTGGTACCATCCACAACTTTTTACAGTGGAAACAGAAAAATGTGTACCGACCAGAACTGTACTGTACCGTACTGCTTGGTGGGAATGGGGCTTTAGTTTCAGCAGGTATTTGTACACTAATGAAAACATAGTTATGAATATTAGACATCATTTCTGCCAAGAGATGCCCCTAAATCTTACACATTGGACCTTTAATGAATCAACAATTATAATACAATAATATAATATAAAATACTCTCAAATGGGCCATTTCTGCATAATGAGTACTTTTACTTTTGGTACTTTAAATATAGTTTGATGGTAATAGTTTTGTTCTTTAAGTAAAATTTCGAGTACAACAAAGCATTGCTACTTTTACCTAAAGAAGTATTTCACCAGACCAACAAACGCTCTCATCGTGGGTGACATAATGCAAGCTTGGATGGTTTTCTACAGGAAACAGTGTAGTAGCTGGCTGGTAACAAACAATCTCTAATTATAGTTGCATAGTTAACTAAAATATGTTTCTAAAAACATTTGAGGTGAGACATAGGCAACACAGTAACAGAATCTTGGTTCATATTTGATCAGCACTGCCTAGTTTGAGCTCAGTATTTTCAGCCTCTGCTTTTACAACACAGGAAACAGTTTGGCACCCACTTCCTGTTCACAAATTCTCATGTAACAGCTAAACAGTGCACTAAAATATGTTTCTGAACACATGTTAAGTGAGAAAAAGGCAATATCATCACAGAATTTATATTTGATCAGCACTGCCGAGTTTTACCGTTTGATCTGTTTGAGAGAGAGACAGAGGTGCTGGGTCTCATTTATGAAATGTTAATAAATCTGTGAGTAGATTTGCACATAAAAAAACCCTTGGTACTAAAAACCTACTCCGGATTCATGAACGCAGAGGAAAACATTAGATTTGATTGTAGGCACGTGTGAATGTTCATGAATGCCAATCAATCATAAATTGAAATTGCGCTCCCGCTTGTCAGCAATAAACATCCATCCCCACCCATAAATAGCCAATGGCCACCATAAATGTAGGTGATAATTACTATGGATAGGTTCTGCATTTGCTCCTGCAAACACAGAGCAAACAAAGAAAGAGAAACAGAGAAAAAGAAAAACATCCGTCTGATGCTGAGACTGAAGTTATTTTAGGTGAAGTTGGGTTGATTAGTAATGTGACAGAGACAGGTAAATCAAAGGCTTGGACGGAGGTAAACGTTAACTCAGTGTCATCTGTTGTAAGAACCATTCAAAAAGTCAAACGAAAATGGTTCAACATAAAGCTACAGGAGGCTCTTCCCAGTCACAGCTCTCTGCTGCAGACCAGTGCAATGCTTGCATCATTGGAGAGACCTCTGTCAGTTTGTCCTCAGCACTGTTTGTCACTGTTGTGAAAATAAACCACACTAACCCAACAAGTAAGATAGTCTGGTGTGAAACCACATCATCTCCCTTCAGCTCTCCCTCAGATTCAGCTTCACCAACTGCCCGGAGTGAGCGGAGACAGACGCCAAATTACTTTCCTACATCCACAGGTCTTATTAAACCAAAACTCAATTTGAAATAATGTTTACATCTCCCATGTCGCGTCTCTGATATTTAACAAAAATGACATGCAGTTTGGGGCTGCATCATGTAAACAGGGCAGAGGGGTAGAACAGTGTTTTTCGGTTTTGTATAAGGTCGATTTAAATACATGTTTCAAAGGCATCTGTGTACATAAAAGAGCACAATACAAAGTAATAGTAATTTCTAATAATGACAAGCATCATTTATGCGCAATATCTTATTTACACAAGCACTGCAAGCAGTCAGAAGCAGGTGTAGATTTTGTTAGTACCTATGAAAATATCGAAGTTACTAACACATTGATGAATGTTGAAATACAGTTTACAGTTTACACACAAATTCTTCTGCTCATATTAAATGAATGAGACCCTTTGTGTGTATAGTGGAAAGCATACAACACGCGGGAGTAAGATCTGCAGTATGAGCAACAGCCCTACAGCCAGTGCAAATCTATGTTTCACATCATCCAGCGGATTTAATCTGGAGGGATGAGCAGGGAGATCTGGGTGCTGGTAAAATGGAGGGAAGGTTACCACAGTTCATTCACTATGCACATGGTTATGATACAAAGCTGGTAGAAAACTGTAAAAGTATCCCTTTAAGTAAAACCTCTAAGTACTTCCTTCACCACTGCTGTTAACTAGATCAGAGTTCAGATTGTTTCCTTTTGGTGCTGAGGAAGGTTGGTGGGGTGGCGGGTACAAAATGAAGGCTAGCTCAAGCTTCAGGAGACAAAAGCAAGTAAAGAAGAGACATAGTGTTCAGCCTCTCTCCCTCCTCTCATTGCCGTCTCCCTAATGTACCTGTGTGCTGCCAGGTGTCCATATTTCTCAGCTGAGCAGACAGACTAGTGTCTTTTTTTCTGCTCCATGTATGAGCTAATGCAGCGCAGTGAGCTGAAGAGGTTACTATAGAAACTAGCCTTTGCTAACACTGAACATGGAGGGTGGTATTTCTGACGGATATTTCATCCACATTTTAACCACTCAAATTCTTTTGTGTATGGCTCTATCACACTATGTGTTCACACACACACACACACACACAGAGCTGCAAATGTATTCACACATAAGTAAATTAAGAAAATTCTGAAAAGGTGCAAGGACATAGAAAAAGTAATTTTTGTACAAACCTTTTAATGGGCCCATTATAAATGACTGTGGCCACTTTGCGTATCAGCTGTTATTACCGTCCGAGCCTTATCATTTAAAATTAAATCTGGCAAACTGGCCCGACAAGAGAGATTGAGCCAATCTAAAACTCCAGCAGTGAGAAATTGTTCAAGCCAGCAGCTGCATATTAATGTTGTTATTACTACAGCTTCAGTTGATGTCAATTTTCTCTTCATTTGGTTGCATTTAGTGAGTCTGAGCAGTGCTGAAGGGGTCCACACACCATTTGCACTGAGAAAATGGCAGCAGACAAAGCGAGCTAATGGATATAAGCTTGCATACATTGGCTGCCTGACCTTTTTCTGTCACTGTGAGTCTGCATAGATTTCTGACTGTCACACATTCCCCTGCCTGTGCTTCACTGTGAGTCTACCACTGTGCTGCTGTTATGTCTGCAGGTCTGACGGCGCAGAGGAAGAATATATGAAGTAGCTGAAGAGGAAAATGGGATGAGAGAACATAAAAGACATAAAACCAGATAGTTTTAGGCTAAATTATTCGGCACATGCAAGTCCATTAAACTGGCAATAAAGCAAGGAAAGTCTGGAATCCTGTTAAAAGCCACATTTAATAGCAACGCAAATTCATTCATCGAGGCATGAAAGTGTGCAGACAAGTATGGACATTTTTCAAAGACAATCTAAACAGATAAAAATGCTGTGATATAATGATGATTCCTTACCAGGTTAGCCAGGATGTAATGGTAGCTCTTTGCATTCTTGCCTTGTTCAACAATCTGCAAGACAAGGTCAGAGGAGATAGAGAGAATAAAACGCCTGTGATCCAAACAGACTGTTGGTTTGTGTGTGTGTGTGTGTGTGTGTGTGTGTGTGTGTGTGTGTGTGTGTGTGTGTGAGGCTTTGACAGTGTCACAGCAGTATACCTGGTACAGTGCACAGTGCTCGACCTTGTGTAGGACAGACAGAGAGGAGGTTCACACTGTATCAGACTAAAAGGACTTAACACTTAACATTAAGAAGAATACAGGTGAGTAACTTAACAAAAATCAGCTTTAATACGAGTAACAGGTCAACATGTCAACAGATTACGCACTCCATTTAATAAAAGACATCAACGTAGCTTCAAGAAAATGACAGTTATGGAGTTTGTTCAAAAAACAATTAATAAAAAATGCCATCTCCTTTCCTCTCAATCGTTGTTTCCTCTTCTCCTCCCCTTGCTCATGTCCTTCTCTCCTCTATTCTCCCATCTCCTTCCCTCTCCTCTCCCATATCCTCCTCTCCTCTACTCTTGTCTCTCATTTCCTCTTCTCCTCCCTTCTCCCCTTCCTTCTTCTTTTCTTCTCCTCTTCTCTCCTCTCCCATTTCTTTATCTCATCTACCATCTGGATTCCACCTCTATTCTCCGTTCTCATTTTCTCCCCTTCTTCACTCCCCCACTCCCCTCTCCCATCTCCTTTTTCTCCTATCTTGCTTCTTCCTCTTTTCTCATTTCCTCCTCTCCTCTCGTCTCCTCTCCCTTTTCCTCCTCTCCTTCTCTCTCCTTCCCACTCCCAATCCCACCTCTTTCTCTGCCCTCCTCTGCCCTGCTCTGCATGGCATTTCTTACAAACTGTTTGACTTTGGCCTCTCCTCTTCTTTCTCTTTTCCTGCTCCTCTCTCCTGTTTTTTTCCCCCTTTTATTTCTTTCCTCCCCTCTCCCCTCCCTCTCTCGTTCCCTCACCTCCTCTGCTCTCTCATCTCCTTTCCTCTCCTCTTTTGCTTCCTCCTCCTCTCATTTCCTCCTCTCCACTCTTCTGCTCTGCTCTCCCGTATCCACCTCTCCTCCCCTCTCCTCTCCAATTTCCTCCTCTCCTCCCCTCCCCTCCCCTCCCCCATCGCCTTTCCTTTCCTCTATTGTGTCATCTTTTTTTTCTGCTCTGCAGGGCTGTTTTTACAATTGTTTTGCCTTTGGCCAGACACTCACTCCTGTAAAAACATATTGTCTACCGCTCACAAACTCACCACTTCTAAGAAAAGCAACTAAATAAACAAACTCACTTAAATATTATAATTATGATGTGCAGCTACAAATAAAGGCAAAGCATGCCCTGAAACAACCCGAGCTGAACATTTTAAAAGCAAGAAATTATAATTATTACAATTAAGTGAAAATAGGAAGGATAGTCAAATGACTTAATAAAAGGATCAGAACACGAATGAACAAATAAATGAATATTCAACTCTTAAATGAAAGGAAACTATACATAACAAATCGCACTTCACATCCTCTGGGCTTTTACGTGTCACCGATTTGTAAGTGCTGTATATATACTATAGTATATTTGCCTCCCTCCTCCTCCACCTCGTCTGTGTTCCCCTGAGGGCTCAGATTTGATCTTTGATCTAATATTGAAATAACTTACAATATTCCCGGAACTCCACCGCCAGCTACCAAACGTCAAATAATAACGTCTGTCAGTGCTGAACTGTGCACAAGCCCCTCTCCCACGCCTGTATCTCTCTTCTGCCTGGGCTGCTGTCGTTCTCTAACTGCAGGCGTCACAGGTCAGCCGAGCACCGAGGGTCAGCACCGTTTGAACATCACAGAGAGGTGTGTGCCAGAGCTGGTTTATTTATGTATGAAATGGGCACATTGGACACAAGTCTGACTGACGTTTGACTGTAGATGTGGTGTGAGATTAAAAGAAAAATCCCCGTTGGTGGCACTCAGGGCAACTGTCTAGTTCGCCTAAATAAAGAGCCTGCTGTACTGTACAACAAATGCGTGTGTCATTGCAGCATACTGGGCAGTCAGTTAGAATAAGGCAGAGCGTGCAGCGCTTATTCAAAGCCATGCACCATCCAATTAATAGCCTTAGGACAGCGGATAAGAGGCTCATTCCACAGTCTCTGTTCAGGCACTATGCATGACCTCACACATTTTTCACTCCTCTTGCTCTCTGCAAGCATTTTCCCTTGCGTATACTTCAGGGTGTGTACTCATTTGTTTCTGTGTTATGTGTGTGTGTCTAATGATGCTGTAGGTCATGACAGAAGGTGGCATTTGTTATTAATGGTGACCCCAGCACAAGGCGGGCCCCACGGCTGAGCCCTGGGCAAGGAAAAACTGAAGGGAAGGAGAGACACCAATTCACTCGACACCGGGGGAAAACACTTATTACTGCCACAGTGGACCGTCAAATGGAAATGTTTTGGATGTGAGGAGCCTTTTAATTATACATGCAGATTTAAAGAGTCATTCAAAGTTCAGCCCCAAGAGAGCGGGTTGCGCTTTTGTCACTCTGCTGGAAAACGCACTTGGAAACGTTTTTGAGGTAGCTCTTCTGTCACAATGAATGTTCTCTAAGGAGACTATATCAACATTCAGTTCATGTGAGAAGTCGCCCTCAGGAAACTGTCAGTGACATTATCGTAGGAGAATCTGTGTACTGTATGAGATGAACGAGATGAGCACAGGAGGGGGTGTAAAGGGCAAAAGAGGCAGGGGTGTTCTGTGTGTGTATGTGTGTGTGCGTTCGCCATTGTTTGGATGCATAGGCGGGACGGTGGAGGTGGAGGCAGGGAGCAGATGTGGGTGATTGATGGTAGCCGTCTGAACGGAGAACTTCTCAGGCTCAGCTCCTGTAAACTGGTGAGAACTGATGCAATAACCTTAACTGTAGACACCGGGCCATCAATAACAGTCACGGAGCAGCCACAGCCTACACATATAGATGGGGACTGTGTGTGTGCATGTGTGCGTCTGTGTGTCATGAACATGTGTGTGCGTTTTTTTTTCTTTTCTTATCAACAACAATATACTGAGACAGAAAAGAACCATTAAAATCTGACTGAAAAGTCATAAATCACACAAGTGACATCAGCAAGCAAAACAATACAAATATGACAAATGTGTGGATATTTCTGAGGATACAATTGCCTGTGCGCATAAAATGTTGCTGTGTCTGTCAAGCTCCTGTTCTTGCACGGTACATTTCAGTTTACGAGACCTTTTTGATGGCAGATTTTGACTTATCATAGCAGGAAAAGCTCAGGTGAAACAAATATTGTTTTTAAGGTGGCTCAGTTCCAGTGTTCAGAAAGGAACCGTTTATTATTTATGAGTAGGGACGGGGTGGTGCAAGATGGGGAGGCACGTCAAATAATTATTATCGTTGGCTTTTCAAATTACTACAGGCCTTGAACACATCATGTGCAATGAAGGCTTCCGTCATCAAAATCCTTTAATTTAACATCTCATTTAAAATTTCGCCAAAAACAAACTGCTCGCATTAACATTAGATTCTGCCCTCCTGCATGCATGACAACAGTGACAAACCAAGGCTGGATTCAGTTCCAGGATTTCATTTTCAATTTTTAACTTTTAACTTTCAAACATCAAAGGGTAAGTTATAAAAATCTCTTAACGTCTGCTGTGCCAAATTATTGATGCTGTGTTCGGTTTTTGGGTGAAAGCAGTCATTACATGCATCCATATTCTGCTGAGGTGCACACACAGCTTGTGCAATGATGTGATTTGTAAGAAGAATTTGCATTTTACTTAAGAAATTAGCTGGTTGTTTTGGTGATAACTCCCACTCCCTTGCTGTTTGCTCAATGCATTGGCTCATGTACGTACATTTGTTGTAAATATTAAAAAAAAAATGGTTATTTATAGTAGAGGGAGGGTCATACTTTCAACAAGTCAGTCAGGGAGGCTACAGGAAAATATATCTGCAGCTTCTAGAAGGCTCAAGATTAAAAATATAAAGAAAGAAGTTGCATCCCTGTCATCCCCCTCCTTCCTCCTCTGCTAAATAAAGTACAGTCCCTAGGCCATGACAGTGAGCCAGCATCATAAATACCAGAGCCCTGGAACTAGCTCACCTGTATGAAATGCACCCTTTATAAATTTCAATAATTATACCTTTGCTTTTCTTGCTACGATGCGCCAAAATGTCTGCTGTGAAAAGGCCTATAATCACAGTAGCAGATTTGCCGCTCAACATTTTTAGTCATTTTTAGAAACAATGGGTGCTTAAACTAAGACAGAGGTAGCCAGTTGGAAAGTCAACTGTCCCTGGCAGATTTTATCAGCTGTAGCTAGCTAATTAAGCTAAGGTTAGCTGCATGAGTGGGTTGAAAAAACTGACTGCGGCCGACTATTTCATGTTTCCACCTGAATCATTTTAAACAAGAAGCCTAAGGGGGGTGTAATATTGGTAATTAATGGCTAGAAGCATGATATTGTGATTAAAGACTGAGGCTAAAGCTATGTGCCCTGGGCAAAAAGTTAGCATCTTCACCAGTTGATTATAACATAACATTCTAAGCTCTAACTCTGTCGCTCTAACATAACATTCATAGCATGCATATGTTTTTGTTTTTTAAAACGTATGTTCCAGTTGTAAAAGAGAAAAGGCTTTTAGGTTGAAAACTAACGCACAGTTGAGCACGGTATGCCAGCTGCTGTACCTGGATAAGGAGTCTGGGTGAGACTACTAGCAGGGCAGAGTTGCTAACGTTACTCTAAACTCTTCCACACAAAGTGGATGTGCTATGCATGAAATTATTTTTTTTTATAATGTAACCTCTGACACCATAAAATAATGTCGCAAAATACTTCTTTGACTTTGGAGTAATCCTCTTTTAGGCTACTTCTGTAGGAAGCACACTAGTTAGCCTGACATGCTAACAACTGCATCTTCTCTTAGAGCACACAAATGCTATTTATTCATTTTTCACACTTTCACTCTCATGATTTTGGTTTTGTAAACTATACAAAAATGCGCCACCATCAAAAGTATTTAAAGTGGAAACAGACAACTTTTCAACTTCCTCCACCCCTAGCGTTTTTCCAGGTGGTAGCCTAGTATTGTTGGCTCAGTGGCAAATACAACCAGATCACTTTACATTTCCATCAAAGCCTAGCAACTACCAACAACACTGGACCCACTGCATTTTGTTTTCTACAGTGACTTTGGTTGTTTCACCATCCGCCATTTCTGCTACTGGAGACAGCTAAACAAAAGCTCTATCCGCTTCCTGTTTGGTTGCACAATCATTGATGCTCTTCCTTTGAGCTGTAAAGTAAGCCTTCATTTTCCTGGGAGACTGTTCCCGCTGACAGGCAGAATTACATAGTGAAAGTAAGGCTTAGAGGAAAGCAATCTAAACGCTAATGGTGTCATTATTCTATAGCCATTACATTGTGCAATCAACACTGATTCCATTATAATAAGTTAAAGCAAAAAACATGTCTATTTCCACTTTAAATGCTGAGTCTTACCACAGCTCCCTGCACACTGCTTCAGTGTGCAGTAAAATCCAAAGCTTGACAGGCCTGTCATGCCTAATTACGGTTGCTAAGCTTGTGATTGGGCAAACTGTGTTTGGGGGAAGAGGTTTAGCCAACAGTCGATTGTGATGCCAAGATCCGTCTCCTTCCAACCACACAGAGGTGAGTAAGTGATGATCCTATCACAGAAGAAGTGCCGACTCCAAATGCCAATGCTGGGTTATTTATCTCTCCTGTCCTTGACGCTCCAGGAGACTAAACACCACAGCAGACCCCCAACCAACCCCCACTCTCCATTTACATCCCCTCCTTTCTCCTTTGTTTGTCTGATTAAAACATGCACAGCCTTGTCCTACAGTGTGTGTATTTTGAAATTCTGAAGAAGTCCTTTAAACGTAACATGCAGGCTAATTACTCAGTTTATAATAAGCTTGATGTGCTGATCATGTAAGAATCGCACTTATGTTATTGGGAGCTACAGCATTACATGCATGGTTTTATTATGAGGTTGCAGCCTTTCAGCTGAAGTTGCATTATATATTGCAACATAATTACATAATCCTGTCTCATTGCAAAAACAGAGAAAATCTCTTCACCTTTTTCAGGATGCCAGTGAGCCTCTCTGTCTCACAGTCGATGATAATCTGGCCCTCCTTCCTCTTGTCCAAATCCTGGAACACTTTCAAGAAGGAGGCCTCCGTCATGGTCTCCACATTGACTGAGGTCACCAGCCAGTTCCTCTCCGCTGCTGTGTCCAGGACCTTCTGCAGCACTGACAGGCCTAGACGGAAGAGTGGAGAAGGTTAAAACTATCAGTGCAAGAAGTGCATTCTGACTAAACTGGGAAAGAAAAAAAACTGCGCAGGTGTTTGCAGAAAAAGTTCTGCAAAGACATTCAAGACGAAGTGATGAATGACTAGCACGTACTGTACCGAAGGTGATCCATATGTGTCTGTATTTTGTTAGGCAGCACGAGACATAAATTATGTGCAGGTTAATGTTATACAGTGTGTGGTTATATTATGAGCTAAAAGATGAATTAAAACAATTTGGGAACAAAACAGAAGCTGTGCAGAAAACCAAACTGCTCTTGATAAGCTTATCCATCAGAACCTCCCCTGTAGCCTCGGTGATAAAGTGTAACGAGTGGGACAGTCCATTAAGCACTTTGACACGTACAGGTGTGTTTTTCCACTTCGTACAGCGTGGGGCTAAATAATCACCACTTTCACACTAACAAATAACCAGCCCGTGCATCAGCGCAGACGACGCACTCACAGCCAGCTTTACGTCCTCCGAGCACCAATTACAGGTGGCATTACTCGATTACACTGTCGCTGCGGAGACACTTGTGCATCACAGAGGCAGAGGCTGAGCAGCCAATGAGCTTAAGGCACATGCTCAGACAGTAAAAAAAAAAAAAAAAAAAAAAAAAAAAAAGGCGATTAGAGAACACATTGATCTTGAGCTCTGATTTACAGTCTGACTCACTGTTGTACTCCTTTGCTGCTGGCGGTAGACCAATCAGATTCCTCTCGAGCTGGCAGCCACAGTTGTTCCACCGAGTAAATAAAGTAATTTCACCCGCAGCAGACTGGCAGACATCACCCAAATGAATTACAGCAATTACAAAAATTTAGAAAATGTAAACTAATACTTGATTTATCTGTGTTTGTTTTACCACCGCTAAGCTGGCAAACACTGCTGGAGTCACCGTGGGCCTACACATAATGTGTTTTGTATATTCCTCCATGCTTGTTTGTTCATGTTCATACAGGCATTTTATGCATATTGAGCAAATGTAAATATGGCTTATCCACAACAACAGCAACACAGACCCCGTCAAAAGAAGAATGAGAAAGGCACTCGCAGCCTTTGAAAGATGATTGCCTGGCCTTATTAAAATGCACACCAGCTGCTCTCCAGGCAATCCATGCTGCCGATTTGACACCAGGTCATTAAGAAATGAAAAGATGGATGCTGTTTCACCTCCACACATGACCACAACACAGTACATGTAAATAAATTAGACACCCCCCCGAAAAATGATGTTTGGAAATGTACATGGAGACATGTAGCTCCTTCCGTGGTGTCTCTATCCATTCTCTGTGGCTCATGAGTGAATAATGGTAGTCCTTGGTGTTGACAGATTCAGGAGAAGCTGTGAAACAGATGATAGGCATGGGAACACAGGGGGCAGTTAATCATGGCTGTGAATAAGGCCAGTGGGCTCTGAGGAGAGTGGACAACTTCCTCTGAACGGAGTGAAAGGTTTCAGCACCATGGACAGCACCGTGCACCGTGATCTGAGGAACATAAAGCTCTCTCTATCTCCTCATGGCTTCTCTTTTAATTATCTCACCTTGTCCTAATGTCTCTGTGTGTATTTATTTGGTAATCTGGTTTTGCATTATGTACATTATGTTCCAGCACTTGAGCAAGACCAGCTAAAATTAGTGCTGGAATCTCATTAACGCATGGTGTTGAGAATGTTCTGCACTGTAATGTAATACAGCGAGACCTGGAGTCAACTTTGCTTCAATGCTATCTGTGTGGCTGGTCTATTACATTTTTTATCTTCCATCTACTCTTCATTCCTTCCCTGCTTTCTTCCCTTTCTTGTCTCACTCTGTTAGCGCTGAATATCCTCTCGCCTTTTCAAATGTAGCTATGTGGCTGATGCACCCCTATAAATCAGAGCCAGCCTGACAGTGAGGCTCGTGAGACTGGCCAAGGTAAAAATGGTCCTCCAAAGGCATCCTGGAAGAGAATAATATCATAATGGAATCTGGCTGTCATAAGCATCCCTCTGGCCAGAGGCAATACATGGAGACCCGGGCACCAGGCAATCGAAGGTAAAGAAAATAACACTTTGGGGAAACCATTTCCTGAATATTGTTTATGATAGGTTTAATGGGCTATCAAATTTGTTTTCCCATGCTTGGCTTTTGAAAATAAAAGGAGAGGCACTTTTATTAGCAGTAAGACAGCAAGAAAGATGTTAATAGAAAAAAAAAAAAAGGGGGGGGGGGGGGGGGGGGATATTAAAGTTGCTGAAGTGTTAGGAAAGTGACACTGCATGTGGTATATTTTTATGTCCTTGTCCAATTCACATAATGGATAAAACACTGAAAAAATCTCAAGTATGAATGCATATAATATAAATATACAGGATATATATATATATATATATATATATATATTAGAGAGCTTTTAACCTTTTTATGGGAAATATCACCAACGAGCGCCAAATACAGATACTTGGAAAAAGCACAGACTATAGGGGGCGCTAGTAAGAGGCTAAAATTATAATTTAAAAACCCTTTACCATCTGTAAAGGAGACAACACAGAAAACTACACTATGAAATGCACCGCCGCTCCGTCAAAAAAAGACAAGGTGCAGGAGCAGAGCCAAGAGTCACTTCTTGGAAGCTTCTGAAATGCACTGTTGCACGACTGGTGGAATCACAAGCATTGCCTAGAGCAGTGGTTCCCAACTGGTCCAGCCATGGGGTCCAGATTTCTCCTTAGTCATTAGTTCATGGTCCACAAAGTTTAATACATTCAGTGTCATATTCTTGTGTTTGGGCATGTCGTCAAGCTAGTTTGCCGTCTCTGTCAAGTAGCTGTCCGGTAGTCGCTCACTCTACAGGAGGTAACGGCACTTCAAAACAAAAGCTCTGTGCTGGAAATTCACTGTACTTAAAAGTAAAGTGGCTTTTTACAAACTTGACACATTAGCAAGTCACTTGTGGTCCATTCAGAATGGACCACAAGTGACTCACCGGTTGGGAACCACTGGTCTAGAGTGGCCACGATCAGCTGCTGCGACTGTGTTGCAGATGAAACGCGATGCAGCTGTGCCTGGTGGAACTCAGAGCTCGCGTATCTGTTCATTTCATGCTTGCTTTGTTTCATATCTGGTGTACTGTCTGCAAGATATGTGTACTACCCGGTTGTTAGGGTAGAAAAAAAGCTATGATTATTTTCATTTTCACCTTGCTATGAATTATTTCTGTTGTGTTGGTAAAATATATTTCTAAAAAAAAGGTCATAGTACGTACGGGTTTGAGATCTGTGTAGTCACAAACAACCTTTTCATTCAACCTCTTCATTCATATGAGCAGTGACTGATCCTCTTAAACAAATAACAATAACAAAACAAACATCTGTGAGTGGTAAAGCCAAATTGACCTCAGGATAAATGAATGTTAATCTGTGTGAAGAATGATAATGGGAAAATTGATTGTAATTTTGTGCGAAATGCTCACAGTTGATGGAGCTGCCCATGGCGCGCATGCGCACATGCACACACACACACACACACACACACACGCGCATGCGCCAAACAAATTCCTCACAACTAAACATGATTTTTCTTAAAGGCTTAAAATAACCCTGTAGGAAGGGTGACTACAGCGTAGTATCCAGGCAACAGAGGACTACTGATATGGATTCCACTGGCTCCATCCCACCACTCAATCACACAAGGGTGACCCTGCACACACACATTCACACACACACACACACACATTCACACACACACACACACACACACACACACACACACACACACACACACACACACACACTATCCAACAGTTTGTCAGTTGGTAATGAAAGGATCATGGCAGATAAAAAAAATCAGTGGGACATGTGTGTCGCTACGGCCATCATCAATCAATAGGGCTAGAGATCTCCCCTGTCACTGCGAGATCGTGTGCTTTGCAGAGTGACATGATGGCATCTGTCTTTTAAAGCTGACTTAAGTCTGCTTATGTCTCTCACACAAGTCAAAAACTCCAGGAGGGAAAAGTTGCAATAACGTGCATGTGCAAAATGTGCACACAAAGCATGCACACAATATACACCCACACAGTCATGCTCCAAAACCCAAAACACCTGGGACAGATGGCACGGCATTATGGGAAGGGTACAGCTGATTGGTTAGAGAGGGGAGGAAGAGGAGGAGGCTGACAGGTGTGCTGCTTTATCTCTGCAGAAATGTTTTGAAGATGTTTAAATTGTATGCCACAGCAGTTTTTGTGCTTTTCTTTTTTTTTTTTTTTTTAGTATGCGCCTAATAAAGGGACAGTTGCAACAGGAGTTACTGCTGAGAGCTGCTCCATGAAAAGCTTAATCTTTTGTTCCATTGTGTGATTTATCTGCTACTCAGCGCAGGTCAATGTTTCTTTTATGTGTTCTCCGTCTGCACAGAGACGGTGGTCTGAAATAAATGTTCTGATGGCAGCTCATTGCAGCACAATGGCTATGATTGACCCCATTGCTGTCGCCATGGCAATATGAAGACGACTAATGGTAGCTGGTTTAACGACTGGTTTTGCCTGTGAGTGTCTTCATGTGCATGTACTTGAAATGCTTTTGAAAAGAAATCCCAGTGTGAAAAATGCTGATATTCAAACATGAATGAGGATGATGACACATTGAAGATAAATGCACCTGTTTATAACTGACAATCCACTGAAAACCTTCATGTGAAATATTTGCAAAAATAACCTACATGTACATCCAAGTGGCTTGGTCCACCTCACAGTCATTTTCATTGTGAAGCGGGAAAGCTTAAAGCATATACGCTTATCAAACATAAAGGTGTCCGCTTAAAATAATATGCTAAATACATATTATGATGTGAAATTAAATACACGAGTTTCCTACCTGAGTCAGAGCTGTACATGTAGACAAACTTGGTCCACCCGTAGTGGTCAATCACTCCCACCAGGGCGTCCTGGAGCTCAGGCCTCAGCTGGATGACAAACTGGTTGGCCGTCTCGATGGGGAAGGATGGCGTGACGAAGCAGACGTGCAGCGCTCCGCAGAAGGACATGAGCATGTTGACTGTCTTCCTGTCATACAGGCCGATGATGGCGTACACACCTTTGGAGAACTGGGAGCAAACTGCAAGAGAGAAGAGAAAACGGGGAGAAAGTTAGTTTCTGAACTTATCTGATCAAATGAAATGAATGCAACATATTCTCATCAAGTAGGCACTTGCTACTTTGGTGGACCCATAATTTTTTGTACAATAAACTACAAAATATAGGAATTTTCAACACTGGAATTTACCTGCGATTCACATTCTGCACAATGCAATAAAATGTTGGTCTGATTATCTGTACTGTCTTGTCGCTTGTAAATAACGTCCCATAGATTTCCTCATGTAGGAAAAACAAAGATGTATTGAATTAAAGCTAAAATGATTTGTCAGATCATTAGACAGTCGATTCCAGCTTCTCCAGTGTTAAAATTTGGTGCTTTTGCTGCTACAGTTAATTTGATATTTTTGAGTTCTGGTGTTTTGGCCAACAGATTCTTCCGCACTCTGGGAAATTCTGAAAAAAAAATTCTGAAGAAATTCACCTTTTTTTGATACTTTTTTGATACAGACCAACTACTAACCACTGATTCAAGAGCGTAACAAACAGTTGATAGTTAAAGCCCTGCATTGAATAAAATTGAATTCTAGATCATGTGGATGTTTCATTTTTCTTTTTTCTCTTATCATCCATCACCTAAATACCCAAATGCATATAACAAAAGCCATCCCTGATGTTTTAAAAAAAAAAAGGGAGATTCTGAGAGAGAAATCTGTCTTTATTCACAATTTGTTTTACCCATTCAATTAAAACCTGAGTCATCACACGGTGCTTCTGAATTTTTGTTTAAAGTAGCTCTTATAGCCTTGTCCTCACCTCCATTCAACTACTCTGTGGCATGTTTATGTAGAACTGGCCAGTTTGTCCATCTGTATACCACCAGTCTGTGTGTTTGCCTTCAGTGAGTGGTGCAGCGGGTAAAGGCAGATTAGAAGTGGAGAGGTTAATCAATGCATCCCCAGGGTTCCATTGACATTTTACTGGCAGCAGGAGGCGGTTTGCATCTCTCATTTCCTTTCTCTCCCTCCGTCTCTCCATTTCCCTTTCTCTCATTGTCTGTTTGTCACTCTGACTTCCTTCACACCCTCTAATACCTCAAAATAGCTAATTTATGTTCACAGTCTTCTCTTCGGAAAAAGGTATGTCCTCTCCATGCTTTCGGCATGGCGTGCTATCTTTGCACTCGCAGGTCTGGCCTGGGCTATTTTCTGCCACGGCGATGGGTGGGCCTTACTTATCTCAGTATTTACCAAACAGATTGAAGTCGCTGCCTGTCCCCGCGCGAGGGCCAGCTCGCTGCTAGGAGCTGAAGGCAAGACAGAGAGAGGATGGCCCGTGCCCAAAACGCCTAACCCGTCACAGACCTGCACCCGCGGGGCAGGCACGTGTGTGTGTGTGTTTGCGTGTGTGTGACGGAGATAGAGGGAGAGTGAGAAATTCGGCGGTATCACATAAAAATACGTGTGCACACACGCATGAGCACACACACACATATGCAGTCTCTAGTGCTCCAAAAGCCTGGTGACTCACCCTACTTAAAGCAAGCCCTGAAATAGACATTTTGAGCCTCGCCACACTGACTCAGTAACAGAACTATCTTTCCTTCATGGTCTGCACACGCTCTTGCTATTAAATCGACACTCTCTCTGCTATTGCTTTCCACTAGCACACATTATATTTCCCCTTACAATTTTCTAGGACCAATTTCAGCGGTGGCCTCCATGTTCTGCCTGGATGAAAGGTAATGAGAGCTTGTTTGACTTTTTGTGCAGTGTCCCATTACTCTGCCCTGCAGCAGGTTACCATGTTTCACTGAATATGACTCATTTCTCATACCTACAGTATGTCTGTCTGACAAAAAAAAAAAAAAAATAAAACATGCAGCCATGTGGCACGGACCTCCTGCTCCGAGCTGGCAAGAGAACCATGTGCTCGTCTAATTCGACAAGAGCATGACACAGGACATTAGTGTAACTCAGCAGTGTCGGGTCTTGTTCTGATAGCAGTATAGAGGAGCGGCGTATTGAGTTTGTTTGTGTGCGAGGGGGCTTGTTAGCGCGGCTCCACATGTGTAACGACATTGGAGGCAGTGCTGAGAGACCTAAAGTGATCTCGAAGACCCCAGCAACACCTGTCCACCCTGGCACTCCGTGTCTCCTCGCCACAGTTACAGCTGCCATGGCGGCAGAACTGAGGTTGCCCGGGCAACGGTCTGTTTCTCTGGCAGGGATTACAGTAGCTCAGAGCTGCTAAAGGACTTTTGGAAGATGAAGTGGGAATTGTGAGTGTTTGGACATTTTGTCATAATTAGGTTCCCCCTCAAGGAATTAGCAAATTTGCAAAACCGACTTGGCTTTGCAAAAATAAATCCTTAGATAATGTCGGAAATAATGGAAGATTTGCGGCGCATTTCCACAGCATCACATTTTTTATTTACACTCAAAATAAACCATAATCATTTCCAAAAGTCAACAAACCCTTCAGCATATGCATACAGATGATGCAGGGGAAACTCACTGGAACTGTCTTCTGTTTTTTATATTTTCACCCTTTGTAAACTTCTCCTATGAATGAACAATAAGTTGATTTGCATTTGGCGTGGTCAAAGAGTTTCGGGCCGCAGGAAAAGAGAGGAAAAACTCAAATCCTAAAGGGACTGATACTCGCACAACAGGAGGAGCTGTCAGAAACAACTCACGCAGCTACTGTCTTCCCTGTTCTCTGTTTCCTGTGCCCTGCAGCTGTTCCTCTGCTTAGCATGAGCCAAATATCAAATGACAGACGTGTCTGTGCCGGCTGCACAAAGAGGGCGTGTTAGTGACAGTTGTTCCTGCATCTGAAGTTGTGGATGACGGGAGGGTGATGCTAGGGGGTTGGTAGGCAACGCTGCATCCTTCAAACTGCCCATGAATGTTTATAGCTCGGTACAAAATCACATACTGGACCACTGCTGGTTTGCTCTTACAAATAAAGTCTGACTTTGACTTTATGATTACATTAATGATGCTATAAAATATATATGTATTTGAAATAATGATGGATTCTAAAAATGTATGAAGGGCTTAGAGTGCAGCCTGAGCCGTATTTGATAAATGCTCTGAAATAAATGACACATAATTTATAAAAATAACGCTAGATTTTTTTTTTAAATTGTTGACAAGGAAATTATCCTGAAATCACACTGAGACCATTTAGACCGGGCACAGTGTAAATACAGGTTGATGGCAAACTGCATCAGTTAAGGGTGTCAAGGTGCCCTTGTGCCTGCTACCTGCCTCCCAGCTGCTCCACTGGAGCACACACTAACCTGTGTACAGGACTGTGGTATTGCAGAGCAGCTCCTTTGTGTGGGTGTGATTCTTTCTTCAATAGCTCTGCATTGCTTGATATGTCAAAAAAAAAAAAATCAATAGAAGGTGAATTTAAATGTACCGGGTGCAGTCACAAAACAATTTTTCAAATGCATTTTTGGGGGAAGCCACAACCATGTTTGCGAGAATCAATTTGAGGTACGTCGTCTGAGCGTGTTGGCTCAGTAAACACATGTACTCTGGACTCAGGGGTTTACTGCGGCCTCATGCAAACCACATATTCTGATAAGGTTGTTATATACATTACATGCCTCCACAAACACACACAAAGGGAACACGGGGCTTCTACTATTTTTCTCCCCTGGGACTTGCATGCCATTATCCTGTGCAACATTAAGGTCAGCAGTACAGAAGGAATTTCACAGCAGCAGGAAGCTGGGTTCAGCTGGAGGGAACGTTCTGATTGGAGGGTTCTTGCTCAGCCATCCATAAAGGTCTTTTTTTTTTACCACTGAGGAGAGACATATCAGGTGACTCCACAAAATAGGACATCCAATTAAGTATCTCATCCTATCCACTGATCAACATATATGTACCCTTCTCTAGTCTGAGTATTTCTTCCTGTGAAACTCCAAAGAAAATAGTTTTATTTTCCTCTGGGCATCGATGGACAAAGACTGTGGAATGGAAGAGTGAGCAGCTGAATCCAGCCCAGCTTTCCTCCACCACAGCATAACCCTGCCAGATTGACTCCCAGAGTCACACACCACCCTTATTCAGTGAGTCTCAGTTCTACGAACACACCTGGGTTTATGTTGTCTATCCAATGTCACCTTTACACTACAAGACCGCAGATCTCAGGCTGATGCCCCAGGAAGTCAAATGTGTTTTCACTTTCAGTCAAAATCAGTTTATAAAAAGGACACAACAAGGAAAACCAAGGACACTAGCCTATATTAAAAGGCTGGAACTATTATTTCTTATGATCAGTTTATCCTTTTTATTAAAATTAATTATCATTTCCTCAATAAATATCACAACTTATTGACAAATGAATGTCAATGCAGGTCCAGATGAAATATCTCAATAAAACTGCCATAAAATTTTGCGCAGACATTAATGGTGCCCGAACGATGAAGCCTTTGGTGATCATCTGATATTTTCTGTAGCACCACCGGCAGGTTTTCATTTAACGTCTAAACTAATTACATTCCCATCAACCTCAACTGTACGTTGTGTTTAGTGCTAGCATGCTAACACACCCAACCAAGATGGTGAACATGGTAAACATTACCTCAAAGGGGCTGTATATGACATTCAGAGCGTTAATGTAGCAGGAAACAACCATGTGCTATGTAAATACATAGTGGAGTAATAGCGTCCTGAGCAGAGACTTAAGTCACATTACTTCTGAATGTGTTATAATTCGAGCTTCTCTGTTGTTGTGGTATACGGTCCGGCCAGGCCTGCATGTTAGTGCATGTACGTCCCTCATGTGTATTACTGCTGATCACGGCTTCACACCCACCCTCCAGTTTCCCCAAGGTTAATACTGTTAGCTCTGTCAGCACTGATGCCATTGTTAGCACCTTTTTTGCGCTATTAGCACCATTAGCTACTAGTTGTCAGCTCAGCCACTTCCATGTTGAGAGCTGTGTGCAGACAGTCCTCAGACTCCAAATCATACATATGCTCTAAATGTCATATACAGCTCCTTTAATACCATCATGTTAGCATTGTTCGTGTTAGCATGCTAGCATGCTGACATTAGCATGTAACCCACATTTTTGCTGTCTGTTGCTGCAGTTTTACTCAGAGAGCTGCCAGCATGGCTGTGGACTTCTAGTCTTGATGCCTGATAACAGCTAATCAATGAATGAGCTTAATCAGTTGTTCCAGCTGTGTTTCCAGGAGTCAACACATTATTTTGTTGATAATTTTAAGTACAGCGTAATGTAAAATGTTTGTCACAAATCGGGTTTAAGCAGGAAGCCAAACCCTGTGCTGCCGCACAAATCTTATAAATGCTTAACATTAATTATTGCAGGTGTAGGCCTAAGGGTTACGGTGCTTACTGTGAACTGGACAGTCTCTAAACTGTGTCTGGTCTTACACCTTTGTTGCATGTCATTTACCATCTCCCTTGCCCCTCACCCATCTCATTTCCTGTCATCTGTGTACTGTCAGATTTTTAATAAAGGTACTATAAGGCACACATTCACACTGCATGCTATAGTATCTATGCCATACTTAGTTTAAGGTATCCTTTTGAAAAATGAGAAGGATGACAGGAGCAAGGAGGTTCCTGTCACATCAGGCAGTAATATACACCACCTCCACAAGGGTGAAGGGTCACTCAATCAACCACAGAGCACTTTGAGGGGAGATAAACACATCTGACACCAGACACTGCAAGATGCACACAATCATACTCCACTCAGCCACCCATGGCTAATAACTGTCAGATGATGTGTGTAATAAAAACAGAGAGCATGTTGTGGTCCCTCTGGTCCCATCCATCTTCCAGAGAGCTAATCAGCTACATTAATGAGAGCCTGGGCAAAAGGAGTCGATATCCGATTCGCACATATGAATACATTTAGAACTTGCCAGCACCCCCCTCAAAAAAAAAAAAAGAAAAAAGAAGTCTCGCTGGTTTTGACAAGACAGCATCTCACACACAGCTTGTGCTTGTGAAGAATCCCTCAGGTGATGGGTGGGGGTGGCCTACACCATGAGCCCTCCACCACAGAATGACTCACGCGGTGCAATAAATCTCCTGCTATTCAGAGGACAGGGACCCAGGGGACCGAAACGCAGCACCAACAGGGATCTGCATAAATGCCTGTGTAGGAGGGTTTTTACTGCGAGGACAGTTTTCTCTGGGATCTCCTGCGAACGACTTGAAATGTATCCTGGAGAAAATGATTCATTCCGTGATAATGTGTCAATGTACTGCAGAGAGATTATTTCATCCATGCAGACTAATACCAAGTCAAGAAATGCAACAGGTTTAAGAGGTTTTTAGGAGGGGGTGGGCTTTGCCTCACTGCTTTTCTACCTCTCCAGAGTATCCATATGCCCCATGGAGTGTTGCGCTCCAGAGAGGTGCGCTTGCTATTCCCTGGTATAAACAGCTTTAGCTCCTCAAGCTTAAGGGAGATTTACTGCCTGTGCAAGAGCAATAAAATTGTGTTTATGTCAGTGCTGTTACTGGTGTGTGTGTGTGTGTGTGTGTGTGTGTGTGTGTGTGTGTGTGTGTGTGTGTGTGTGTGGCAAAAGAAGAGAGAAAATAATAGAGGGAGAGAGGAAAAGACAAATGAGGAGGTGAAGATAGAAAAAAGAAAAAAATGGGGAACTTAGAGAAATATGGCAGACAGAAAACCTCTAAACTCTTAAGCTTCCACCGCTGGGAATAGCAGTGATCAGAGCAGCTGACCAGCCAAACAGATCTTAGATTAATGTCGGGAAGTGTTGGATACTCATGAGAGATTACATTAGTCGAAACGGGGGTAATGGAAGGTTAATAAGGATGAGCCAAAAATCAAGCGTGTCTTGAAAATGTAGGTGAGGGTGGACAGAAGGCAAAGCTGGTTTCTGGAGAGGAGAAGAAACAGAAGCATTAGTGTCTACGAAAGGAGATGATAGGGAGACTGCTGCGAACAAAGGGAACAGATGCCAGCCTAGCAGTGGGAAACACAGGGACCACACGGCGAAATCTAGATTTCTCCTATTTCCTCTAAGTAATAAAACAATGGCACCGCATCGCCTCATTAAATGGGTAATCGAGGGTGTGAGAGCACTCCCCTCAGCTCCGAACACATCTCTCTCCCTTCCTGTGTCTCACTCTCTAACCTTCTCACGCTAGGCCATTGTCTCCCCTCCTCGCTGTTTCTCACCACGTTTCCAATCTGGTTTGCTGCGGAGCCCTGCAGCCTGCTGAATAAATGCTTACCTGGGCAGCGGGTCAGAAACCCAGCCCAGACCAACTCCTGTCAGGGGGTATGGAAACTCCAATTATCTCCTTAACAATCATCCCTTCGCAATTATCTCCCCATCTGCGTATCGGTGTCGACAGGTGCAGAGGGACGGTCCCGATCGCACACTTTCTCTGACACAAAAAGTGATGGAGGTGGATATGTGGAGCAAGAAGAGGCGAACACACAACCTGCATGCTAATGCAGCTTTATACGACTGTAAAAATTAAAAACTGTCCTCAACAAATTCCAGCTGAGCCACTGGGAAATAAAATGTTCGTAATAGACCTGAGCAGAATGTATGAGTACAACCAGTAATGTTGCATTCATTTGCTTACAACAAACCAGAGCTGCAAGTTATAATTACTGTTACTGCTGATAAACTGTTGTTTATTTTGGGATCATTTGTGCTTCATCAGTTGATTCCAAAAATCTATCAAATGTAAGAGAATACTGAAAATTGGCCGCACAGTTCCCCAAAGTGATGTCTTTATATGAAAGCAATGAATTCTTTGATTTAAGATGCTAACATTTGTCACGTTTGCTTGATGCATGACTGAAATGAATGATTGATCAACGTTGTCAATTCGTTTTCAATCACTTGGGAAACTGTGTATAGATGTAGTGACCAGACAGTCTTTTGGTTAATACAGTAAATATTTGACAAATAAAGGTACTTCATCACATTGATGTAAAAACGGACAATTTGCTGAGCCCCTCACCCGCACAACAAAAATCCAATCATAGCTTAGCAACTGTAACCAGGCACAGCAGGCCTGTCAGTCTTTGGCTTTCTCCACGTTGAAGTGGTATGCATGAGGCTTTTAGCAGAAGCAATATCTAAAACATTTGGAGGGTGCTGTCCTATTTCCAAAACCAAAAACACAAAAAATACTGAGAGCCTGTGTCCACATTTTTTGTCTTCTGAATCATAGTGTCTCTTTTTCAATTCATTCCAGTGAAGACAGAGAGCGTATGCAGCTGCCTCCAGAAAAGGTGTAGCGTCTTTTTTCAGAACACTCTGCCCTTTTTGTGCAGCCGCTCAGAGCATTTCCTTTGAAAAATCTTAGAACTTCTCAGAGAGGCACTGGTGTCATCCCTGTCGTTCCTTTTCATGCAACCTTGTCATATGAGGTGGGACTCCTCACCCGTGTAACCAAGACAACCGAGGAGAAGCTTGTTCTGACCGTGTCTATCCAAGGTGTCCCATATGTCGGACAATAGCTATCATAACGGAAACAGAAAAGCTTATTTGTGGGAGCATGCAGGGTGCTTCCATCACTGTGCTGATAAGGTTATACCCTGTACAAGCTTGTTAGCTATGTGGTCAATACTTTACCTAGCATCTTAAAAGAAGACACTGGGAGCAGCTTTTTTGTGAAGCGCTGAGATGAAGAGCTCTGCCACCATTTTCCTGCCAAAGAAAAACGCCGTGTGGACGCCGGCCATGTGGACACCAGCCGTGTGGACACCGGCCCTTTAGAGGTGCAGAAACTGTTGTACATGCTTTTACCTCTTTGCGACTTAATCATTGCAACAGCCTTTATTCGTGTCTTAATCAAAAAACCTTGCAACGACTTCAGATTGTTCAGAGCTCAGCCGCAAGACTTTATACCAAAACCAAGAAGCACGACCACATCACACCAGTTTTAGCCTCTTTACATTGGCTCCCTGTTTGTTTTAGGATTGACTTTAAAATCTTATTGATTACTTTTAAGGCTCTTCATGGCCTGGCTTCAGATTACATTTCAGACCTGTTAGTACCTTATGAATCTATGCGTAGTAGAACACTGCAGCACATCTTAACATTTTTCATGCTGTAGTGCCATTTTTGGAGTAGTTTAATATGCTATACATAAATACAACCCTTATATCCCAAATTTTAATAGTATGTACAGACTTATGTCCATGAAATAAATTGCTAAAAAGTGCAATAAACTCCCAAAAAAACACATATTTTTCTAAATACACGCAAGCAAATCAGTTCATACTCACAACGTGATGACGCTTATTCCAACGTAGGAAGTGCTGTGAATACCCGTGGTCTGGATTATAATGTTTTTGTTGTGTACGCTTTTTACTGGATTTCTACAAACCCATTAGTGCAAGGAAACAACGCTCTGGGACACGATGAATGCGTGATATGTTAGTGTAACTCCTCTGGTTTTATATGCAAAATAATAAATAATTATTGCTTTCTATTGCATCTTATTTGGTTGCAATTCTACCAGCATTTAAAAATAGATGTGCAAAAGGGAATCGCAGGCGCTCCCACTGATGTTGAAGGGCTACGATCCACAGGCAGAGGTCTTTTGCTTGTTCCAGACTCCAGGCTGAAGACTACAGAGGACAGAGCTTTTGCCACCAGGGCCCCGAGGCTCTGGAATGACCTGCCTGAGGATATAAGGCTGTCCAAGTCACTGGCTTCATTTAAGTCTCTCCTAAAAACCTACTTCTATCGGAAAGCATATCCTGACTTTATCTGAGCTGTCTGTCTATTTTATTGCTACCTTGTTGATGTTATTTCCCATTTATTATCTTGATTTTAGTTTTGGCTTTCCTTATTTTATCTTTTAATTAGATGACAGTTTATTAATACTTACATATACCCTCCACTACATGACTGTTGACCAGTAGCCTCATGCAAATGTAGCGTTATTTCCAAAGCCGGGCAGTATAGCATTAGCTGAGTCAGAAAAAGAGGAACATTTTAAAAAGAGTCAGGCAAACAGTAGCAGTATGTAGCTAGCCACAAGAAAATATGAATATATACAGAATTAATTAGCAAAAACAGATCAAAAACATCCTTTAAATGAATAAACAAACTCTGGTTTGATTGATATTTCCTGGACTGCAGACACAGAAAATATAATTTAGAGAAAGAAATACAAATGGATATCTGTTTTTGCAAATTAACCCTTCAATGCTTGAGACAGTGTCATTTCAGCAACAAAAAAGACGATCACCAGCCAGAATTTAAGAGCTTTGGTCCACTTTCGTTGGAAGTCAAGGACCCTTTGTTTCAAAATGTCTTAGAATTTCAAATAAATCTGCTACAAATATTTTTGTAAACTGTGTATGTCCTGCGCAAGAACAGATAATTTGATGTAGCACCAGTAACCTGGGGGGGCTGGGCTGAGCAAACAGTCAATTATATACATTATAGATCCAATATCATCTTGTAGGAGTCCCTCCCTCCCAAATTTCAGCAACTGTTGCAGGTCTAGTGTCATGGCAAGGCAGTCATTTAGTACTACGAGCATCTGTGCGACTGTGCTGTCACTGTAAGAGCAGTTACACTATGTCACAGTGTTTAATATGCTTGTAGGCTTTGTTCCTCATTAAAATACACAGAAGCTCCGGAGATGCACTGTATGACAAAAGAGGGACTCGCTTCTGTCTTTGCCGCAAAAACATGACAGCTGCCATCATCCGGCGCTCGTCCCTCCACCCCGCAGCACAAATCCTGGTCTTCATCCCCGAACACATTGTTTTCTAATTGCCAGCCCCACATGTCTCAGCTCAGACCTCCACGTCCCAGCTGCCATTACCTCCAGAGACGACAGATTTGTTTTAAATACTTGGTGAGCTTGTATGAATACAGAAAAGGATTCGGAGCAGGCTTAGAAAGACAATGAGGAGAACAAATAGAAACAGAGCGGACACAGTCATCAGCGAAGGGTGTGTGTGTGTGTGTGTGTTTGTGTGGTGAACGAGAGGCGTATGTGTGATAAAGACCAGTGTCTTGTCAACACGATGGAATTCTTAAACCTCAAGGCACTGGATGGCCGTTGGGTTACTTTTATGTGGCGAGTTGTTCTTAGAAAATGGTCACACAGCAGGTGAGGAGATTAAATGACAGGTTGCTTATTTTCTCCTTCCTAACCGTTTCTCTCTTCCCTCACCCACAATCCCCCGCCCCACGTGCACATTTCCTCTTCCTTTCTTTTGCAAAGCAATGCCGGCACATACAACACACAGAAACAATCTCCATCCCCCTTCTGCTCCACACTCTATCACTCTGCTGCTTGGGGAGCAGTTTTGGCTGATCTACATTGATTGCTATGGGCCATTCTCTATCCCTGGCGCTCCGGAGCAAAAAAAATCCAAGCCGTCTCATTCATCAAACCAGCACCTGCCAGACTCTAGCCCTAAGAGAACAACCGTCAGTTTCTTTTCTTTTTTTCCCCCCTTCTCTCCCATTCTCTTTGTTTTCTCCTCGACAAATAACTGTCATGTCCTGAACAGTCAGGAGGGAGCGGTGATCTGCTATTCGTCCGCCTTTTTCAATAACCCATTGAACATTCGGTAATCCCTCCGAACATGCACGCACTGTGGAAGTCAGTCACCACAGCTGTACCTCAATGACTGACACAGTAGCTACACAAAAAAAATACAACACCCCAGAGCCTCCCTGACACCAGCCACGGGGTCTGAAATTGCAGCTTAACCTCCACCCCCCACCCTCCTCTTCTTAACACTTCCATCCCAGCTTAGACTTTTCTTTCTGGGGTGTTGTTTGCCCCTGTAGGGGGGAAAGATTGGAGCAAAAAGGGTGAATGTAATAAATACAGACATAAAGTTTCCAGGAGATGACTTTTTCTTTTTAAGTTTCTCCAGGCAGATCCTTGAGAGCTGCGTATTTTTAAGCATAACAGCGCTTAACAGAGTTAGTCCAATTGTCTTTTTTTCTGTGGAGTTATTATCACATATTTATGCTCATAACTCCATGAAGTGATAGCATTAGATGTGCTGCACTGAATAATACATTAAATGCATCTGCTCGAGCTCCGTCTCTTGTTAGCTATTGTGTGTGTGCAAGTGCGCGAGCGAGAACTTCATAAAGCAGTCTCACATGCTCGCACACATTTCTGTTTGGTAGTCGGAGCAAGAAACTACTCTGATGAGAAAAACTTACGCAAGGTGCTTGTAGCAGTAGTCGGACTCCAATTCCACTACTCTAATCTTTGCTTAGAATCACTGGATGATTGGTCTCTTTAGGCTCGTAAAAATAAAATGAACAGACAGACAAAGCAGACAAAAATGGTGGTTGACCAGGTCAAAACTCACCAACGTATGGAAGCAGTGATGATGGATCACACATAGATGCTGCTTTGACTTAAGGGGCCACAAGTCCAAAAGGTTGGAAACCACTGCACTGAAATACTTTATTGTATAAGGTAAAACTGAAAGTGATGTGAGTTGAATCAGGAGGTCAGTTTGGGTGATTCATTTTTAAATTTTCCTTCATTTTCTCTTTCAAATTGGTTTGATAAACTTGTGGGTATGTTTAAAACCTGCCCGACTGACTGCTCATGTTTTTCTTTCTCCGATTTTTTTTAGGAAGAACACAGTGTTGCCAGGTTCAATTAGCAATTAACTTTGGACTGATATTATTACTGATAAGAACATTGGACAAAACTACACAAATAAGTCATAATAAAATGACATCACTCTTTTCTTTCATGTTGAGTCACACTTGCACCCCTCTGTGAATATTTCCTCTGCATCTCAGGCCACATTTACGCCGATACGTTGCCATTTTGAAACTGTGTTTTAAAATGGAAACCATCTCCATCCACATGAGTGTTGTTGCACCGTCTTTACTTACACACCTGAAAAAGAAAAATCGCATGACCATTCAAGTACAGTGCACATGCACGTGAAGAGGAAGCAGATTTTCTACTCTGCAGTTGGTTGCTTAGCTACAGAAAATACTACGGAGATGGCAAAAAGTAAGATCAAAAGTAACACTTCAGGCGATCGAGATTTAGAGTCATCGCAAAGCAAATACAGTGACCTATTAGAGCATTATCAGGAGCATTACCAGGAGCATTATCCATCGCCACAGGGAGCCATGGCAGTGGGACAGCAGCTACGCTACCCACACAAGAAGGATGAAATCACAAGAGGTATGTAAGCTCAGTTATAATGTTTTGGCTTGACACATCGTGACTGTTAAGAACCAATCTTGAAGCAAATGTGGGTGTCTGCATCGTCATTTTCAAAAGTCTGTGTTTATACTTGTCCCAACTAAAACGCAACCGTGGAATTTTCAAATTAAAACCGTGTCAGCAGCATTTTTAAGGGTCTCTGTTTCAGGGGCTCCAAAATGCCAGAGTAGTGTTGATGCTAGGTGTAAATGTTGCAATCGTTGTGTTTTAGAATAAAAACATATTAGAGTGGATCCAGCCTTAGACACTTCGACTTAAGCAGCTGCTAGTAATAAATTAAACAACTTATTTAATAAACTTCAACTTGCAACTTGGCATTGTGTGGGAAAAGAAGTCACACCTATTTTCTTTGCAAACACCCAGCTTTCTGTTGTGATAATTTATTCTACCAGTGTCCATAGTTGTTTACAACATTAAACTATCAGACAAAAAATGCAGCATTGCTTTGCTCAGAATTTTCTGATTATCCATGTCAGACCTATGACATCACATCCTGTTTCTCTGGGACCTGTGCCTTACACCATTCAACTTTATCAATAACTTAATAAATACATCCAGTACCATAAAACTTGGTTATAACTATAATGTTTATGCTCATTATTGAACAGTAATATCACTTGGCCTCACTGATATTATAGTCTTGATTTACCACAAACATTTGACCACCCCTGTACTTGACCTCAACCTGTACACTCCCTCTGTGACATAGACTTACATACATCCCATCACCCGACAGTAATTCATAACTGTCCTCTAGGCCCGCCCGAAGGGAAGCACCCCCCAGCCTCTCATCTGTTTGGTATCGATTGGCTGGGCAGGCCTCTGTGCGGTGCTCAGTTCATTGATTATAGCAGCCTCATAGATCCTCTTCCAGTTCTCTTTAACCGACCCACAGAGACCTGGGAAGACACTGCTGCCTACATCACAGTGACAACCCGAATCGTCTTTTCCATGAACACTAATTAGTTTTAATGAAAGCTTTATTATCGCGACGTCTAAACCGGACACAAAATCAAATGCGAGTTAGAGATTCGCAAAGCTTAAAGTACGTCTAATTCTGAAATGTTAAATTTTGTTGCTAGGTGCAATATCCTGCAGACAGATTTCAACCCAAAATAGCCAAAGCTTAGCCTAAATCTCACCACACATATGCAGGAAATCAAAGGGAAGGGTAGATGATATAGGCGTGAGCCTGCAGGGGATTTGACATGAAGCTAGCGATTCACTGACGTCCTTATTACAAACCAAGTCAATAGCAGATTATGGTAATGTGAGATCTAACTGAGGGGAACAGTGACTAATATTCTCCATGTACACACACCATCCCTGGCAGTTATTTTTAACCACTGGAAACATGTAAAATAAGCCAGTCCAGCAAAGCGCTTTCACCGCACATGTAAAAGCAAAGGCACGTATAGAAAGAGAGCCAGGATCCATAATAATAAATGCTAAAAATACAGGCACTCTGCCACTTTATGACTTGGTTTGTATATGTGAGCGGAAGAGAGAAGACAGAGAAATGCAAATTAGCTCCAGTATCCTGTCTCACATTATGCCAACAGTGTTGCCATCGTCATTACTTCCCCAATGACTCCACAGGCGGGAAATAAAATGAATCACATCGCCATTAACATTCAATGTCTCTGTCTATTATGTTTTTCCTTCTCTCTCCTCTTTATTTTCTCCATCACCTTTGCCCTAGTCCACCCAACCCCCCAACCTCTCGCCCCCTGCTCTTTAGGCAGGTGCCAGGGAGTGCGTGTGAGCATGTGTACGGGTGTGTTTTTGTGTGTGTGTGTGTGTGTGTGTGTGTGTGTGGTGGGAGGGCTTGCTTCTGGAGGAAGTGGCTAGTCATAAGAGCCAGCTGATGAGTATCACCCTCATCCGGAGCTCCATTCATCTCCATGCACAAGGGCCCATTCACCCGCTGCTTTTCACACTTGCGGACCCCCAAGAGCCCCGAGCACATTCCCACACTCACACACGCTTACAGAGGTGAACTGTCACTCACTCAAGACATCCTACACAGATGCCAGAATGGGCACCCAGATGCAAACACGCGCAGAAACACACATGCACACTCCTCCACACAGGCATACTAAATAGAGACCCAGGAATAGGCTGCTTTTATCATCTGACTCATTATAAGCGGGCCCTAGGGCCCTTCCTTACAAACATGTCTCTATAGCCTCCACATCCAAAAACTCTTTCAGAGCGAGTGACACACAGCAGGCAGAGGTGTCACTTTCATTTTTGCCGTCTCCCTCCACTGTGAATCTTTCTGACACGCTTATTCCACAGCCCACCATCATACCCATGAACTGCAGTGATATGCGTGGCACACTGAAGAAAAGATGTCATATTTGATGGCATGGCGCAGAAGACTGAGAGGGTTGACTGGATGAAGGGAAAATCTGTAGAAATCCTGTAGTGCTGAGAGCTCCTGGATCTAGTTAAGCTCTAGGAAAACCTGAATATTGGCAGTGATCCTTGATCAAATAATCAGTTTCAAGTAGTTTTCTGAAATGTTTTGGACAAGGATATTTGATCTCTGTCAGTTTTTCCTTTGCAAAAGAGCTGCTTTTACAGTTTCATCAATTTCTGAATGGATGATGGAGACAATTCCACCAATCAACTGCTTACAAAGGCAGAGAAAAGGCAGTCAACAGAAGGTGCGCCATGCTGCATGTTGGCCATTTGAGTCCAAATCGCCATGTTGTTCTTTAACTGTATGTGTGCTGGCGCTGCTGTCTTCCCACTGGGTGCACGCTGTGACTAAGACATCATTCTACCCCCCCCCAATCCCTCTCTGCTGCTTTAGGCACCATGTTTTTTCCACAAGCGACATCCCTAGAAACGTCAGCTGCAGCCTGACTCTCATATTCAAATAACATTCCCTTCTGAGCAGAGGACCATCTCATTAATGAGGGCATCTTGGGTGCATTTGGTTTCTTTTTGTCGGGAGGGGGAGCGTGACTGTTTTCTGCAGCTCTTACTGTGGTTTTTAAATGCATTCCTGCAAAATTTACCACACTATAAAGCTGAGGACAGGACGGACTTCATAAAGTCTGTTTTTATGAACAGGTAGGGGAAATTAAACTAAATAATGTGCAATGTGTGTAAAGTGCGGGGATAGGGAGCAAATTTCCTTTTAGTGACAGTGTTCAACATTTGCCAGCCGCTAGCCCTGAATGTCTATAAATCTGCATGAGGGCTGTTGCACATAATGCTTTATTTCCAATCCAATTCAGAGCTCATAACTAAATGTCATAACAACTACTACAACCACATTACATTAAACTTGTGTGTGGGAAAGGCTCTTAGATTCCTAGATATGAACGTTAAATGGCCACTGTCAGTCTACCAGCCACGTTAGGTTTGATCCACACAGATCATAGGTATTTTGGAAACAGGGTCTTCTCCTCCTTCATTTTCATAAAAATTTTCATCCACACGCACTGTTAAAAAAAAATCTCCATCCAAATGAAGATCGCAAAAAACTCTGAAGCTATCAAGAACATGCCAAACCAACAGGCGGTGATATAATCATAACCCTAAAGTCACACAAACAAGACGAAGATGTTGTGTAATCAGAAGCCTGAAAAAAGCTATTACCAGAGGGTTACCTGCAGCAGTGACCGTAGCGCATGCTGATGCCTCTATTCCTCAGTATAGTAGAACAGTAACTGTACATTTATGTGTAAACACATAAGTCCTGGTAGCTATTTTAGAACCAGCACAACAGCCATGTTCGCCATTGCACAAAATGTCGCCTCATTTGTGATGCCTCCCAAAGGAGGTGATGGCGCACATTCTGAGGTCTCAAGCCAGAAAATCAGTTTTACCTATCAACACGTCAACAGTGAAAATTAAGTCTCTGCAAATCTTCACCTTGAATGGAGTTTTTTTGTGACCTAAAACACAGCTGTGCTGATGAAAGGCCAAAAAGCATTTTTAAAAAAAGGGCTGTCAAATGTACGCATGCACAC
Organism: Epinephelus fuscoguttatus; assembly: GCF_011397635.1. NCBI lineage: Eukaryota > Metazoa > Chordata > Actinopteri > Perciformes > Serranidae > Epinephelus > Epinephelus fuscoguttatus. The sequence continues at coordinate 31,276,808 of NC_064760.1, read as the reverse complement.
ATGGACAAGGTCTTAGTTCACTAAGCTAGCTCTGTAAAATAGTTAACAAGTAGTGTTCCATGGATAGCCAGGATGGACTTGTAGTTTCTGCAGTTGAAGATACAGTTCATATGGAGTTTTTAAAAACTAATTGGTGCTTTTATGTGCAGCTATTTGTTAGTGCCAAACCTTTGTATTAGTAACTGTCCGTTTTATCATTTAGCTGTTCGTCCCAGTGTCGTATATTAGTTTAAATAAGAACATAGTGATCCATTTAGAGCGTATGTTGTTAAATAAATGCTGCATTTATTTCACTTAATATGTCATACCCTCCATTGCTGCTAATAAACGTAAGTGATCAAAGCTGTCATGTATTTTAAATTGAACGTTTTTAGTTGTCCATTAATCTGCTGCTGATAATGTTTATCTAGTCATTGTGTGGATATGGAGATTTGCTTATTGTTGGGGTTTATTTACATTAGGATGAATCTGCATGGTTTATAACATTGTTCATCTGTTATTTTTGTGTAGAGACATACACTAACCACCAAGTGGACAAGTGTGTGGTGACTGGTGTGGTGAAAGTATTCAGTAAAACTCCTGTTGGCTATTCAACACACTGAACCAGAGAAGATAAAGGTTATTGAGAGTCAGTTCCCGAGACTGTTTTGTTTTCTAGCAATCACCATGAATCAAGATTAGCCTGCAAAGGAGCCCTCAGTTCATCCAAGACCCAGCATCTGTTGACCTAGTTATTAAGCCCACTACGACCTTAGTGAGGGGCAGCGCAGATGTTTGTCACCCACTGGGTTACACACTACATCGGGAAGCTAGTGAATCGGACTGTTCAGTTTCTAGTGCACCCATCAGCCAGCATACAAGCCCTCCACGCTGGATAGTGGTGCATTAGTGGAATCCCATCAAAGATCTTCAAAGAGAAAATGATCATCATCTTGCTATCTAAGAGCTGACCAGCGACAGAGGTGACTTGTACAGGAGCAACAAGGAGGAAAGAGACTGTGGAACTGCATCAAACAACAGATCATTTGCCTATGGTCCTTAAGGCATTCGGAGCAATTAAGCAAATGATGGAGCAGGTCATAATGAGCACGGTTGATGAGCAGTTGAGGGTTTCAACACTGACAGAGCGGGAGTTAAACCCAACCCAGGTTCCTGTCCCCAAATCACAGTTCCACACTGCGGAGGGCTAGGATGCGCCATATGCACTGCAGAAGCACATTTGTTACCACAGCCAATCATGAGAAGATCATGAGCTGGTGGAGAAGTCCTTTCATATAGTCAGCTGTTTCCAGAGTTTTGGTTCAGAAGAAGAGGCGAAGGCTCTGGCGGTGAAGCTTTGCAACCTCCGGGCTACTGGAGGATTCGACGTACTATAGTGGGCAAGCAATAACTTGTCTCTCATCAGCCATCTTATTGCAGATGCCAGATCTACCTGCACTGACCTTTGGATCAATCATGGCCAACCACACTTCTATGAATCCCCATTTGCTTCACATTGGAATTGTTGACGTGTTATCTCACGAGCACAGCCCCACTGATGACACCGTGATCACCATGCAAAGTATCTACCAGACTTAGGGTATGCTGTCCCTTTTACCACCCAAGCTAAGATTTTGATCCAAGGTCTTTAGGACAAGAAAAGAGAGTGGGATGATCCAAGGCTCCCTGACAACCTCCTACATGCATGATAGACCCAGCAAGCAGAGTTACCTGACCCCTTGAAGATATCACCGCCACACTGTTATATGAGCCCAAACACTGACAAGTCAGAGAACAAGAGAGACATCTTTGTCTCTCTCATTGCATCAAAGAATGTGTACTGCTCAGTGGCTTATCTGGTCACAGAGAGGATAGACAGAAGTTGCAGTCCTCGCAGGAAGATCTAGGATTGCACCAAATTCCAGTGCCACAGTTAGAACAGAATGCTGCGTATTTTCCACTGCTGCTGATAAGGGTGAGCAATAGTACTGAATATTTTAAAGTAAAAAATTGTATTAATGGTTTATAGCTTGGCTTTGCTCTTTTATAAAGAACCATGCACTGAACAACATATGCATACGCGAGTTGTGTTGACTGGTGTGGCAACAGCAATACGGAAAAATCTTTGAAAACAATTCAATGCCCCATCCCTGGGCAGACGTCTGTCACTATTCAATGTACAGAGCAAGAAAATTTAAAGTATATAGAGAATTTGTTTCTAAGACTTTCCCTCATTCTGAGTCAGAATGTCTTTCGTGTCTTAAAAACTGCATCATGTTTTTTTCCACTCCTTTGTTTAGTCTGTGAGCTCTAATATATCTCTGCGACTGCATCCAAGCCAGTGGAAACGGAATAAAGACCAGTATTTAAATTCCAGACGCGTCTCAAAGTGGAAATGCTAAAATCAATGTCTGAAAGAAGTAATCAAATGTCTGTCACTGAAGCACACACCTGGCAGAGAGTCAGGAAGGCGCAGTTGTCAAAGGGTATCTCCTGGAAGTGTGCGACTTCGCCACAGTGAGTGTGAGTGAGCCACAGGCAAATTCAGAGGAGCCGAGGATGGAATGAGAAAAGCACGGCTGAAAAGCCTCAAGGGCGACAAACTCTTGTCAGAACACAAAGAGGGGATAAGTGCAGGGTTAACAAAGAAGAAACAATTTAGACTGGCATTTCTTTTGTCGAGCTAAGACATGAAGTTATGTTTGGCTGGCATAATGGCACACATTATCACCCACAGGAGTATGGCGTCCTCACTGCTCTGACCAAGGACTCTGCAATGATTTTTTTCAACTTCCTTCTTGACCATAAATCTCACTTCCCATCACCAGCATGCTATGATCTCCATTTAAAATGCAACACTTATCCCTCACATCACTAATTAAAGAAGCTCTTTCTGTTGAACATATATATTAATGAGGATCAGATCAGAAAGATCAGGGTAATCCCAAAGTCCTAAAAGTTGAAATATGTATTGTGCATGCGTGTGCGCATGTCTTTGTTAAGGTTTTAGGGAGGGAGGGTTTAATAGTGTGTGTTCTGCCAGAAAAAGATAATCGGATTGTGATCCGTGGCTAATTAGAAATGCACTTAAAGAGTCGTTTTTTCTTCTTTGTGCACATCGCCTGGGAGCCCTGATCTGCGCTCTGTCTCTTTGTTTTCTCTCTCGGCTAAGAGAAAAGAAAGGCGCACAGGGATCAGCAGCAGCCGTTTTCAAATTCATATAGCTGTAAAAGCTGATGTTATATGACTGCTGGGTCTGATGCTGCAGAGGTTGCTTTTAAATCCCCGTGGCTTCTCCAGAGCGCAAAATGCACGCTGCAATTATGCAGAGGGAAGCAGCAGAGAAAACAAGTCCTTCGCGGTCCCACGCAACAGTTACTAAGATAACCTACGAACAAACGCGAGTCTTTGCAGTAGGCCTATAATATATGGCACCAACCTGCGCAGGTTTTATACCCGTGGAGTTCCAAGCGCTCTTTATGAAGTCGATAAACAGATTAAAGGGAAAGGGAAAGGGCTGCAGGGAGAGAAGGGGAAATGCCAGTAAATATAATCTGCTTCCAGTGAGATGATACTTACAGGCATATGTCATGGAGAAGCTATTCCCCATCTTGACCATATCCACCTGCGGCACCAGTTTGGGGATGTCCTGGTGGTGAGAGAGGGCGAAACGAAAAACCTCATATTCGTGCGATTCGGTTGGGAACAATCCTCCTGTTGAGCAGCAAAGAAGCAGCAGTTAATGTTGGACACACTGGACTCAAATCAAGGGGGAAACACACAGATATTAAAAGAGACATGAAGCAAACTTGCATTAAAGGTTACAGTGCTGAGACCAAAGGTCTGATGCCTGTGCGCCATTCTCACCTATATTGATGTTACTTGGAAAACTTGAGCTTGATCCCAAGCACATCCCCAGTAAACTGGTGTAGAGAATGGTGAAGCTTCGCTGCATATTTCCTTTTGCATTGGCGAAGGGAAAAAGAGCCGAAATCCACGCATAGGTTTGTCCGTGTGTGAAGTTAAATCCCCCGCGTCTCCGCCACTCCTATCGCCTCCTGTTAGAGCAGCACGGACACCGACATCGATTCAACACCGAGACAGTTATCGCAATGGCGAGAGGAGGCACCTTTCTCTCTCCTCTTTTCCCTCTCTCTGCTGATGCTCTCTTGTCCTTGGCTGCTGTTGTATGAGACGGAGAATGACTTCAGCATTAGCCGCACTGCAAAAAATATGCCTGGCTTTTGAAGCTGTTGAGCCTCAATGTCAATTTTTAATATTTCTGTCTCTTAAAATAGCGGATTTTCCCCACAATGCAGCGAGATGATTTCTTGTTTCTTGCCTGCAGGGACATTTCGGTTCTTTAAAGGAATGTCTGGAAATAAGTGTCAATGCAACAAGGTGGAACTGAGCAGATCGCTCAATATCATCATCGATAAATGAGAAACATCCCAGAATTCTGCAAAGAAAACAAGTGATATCATTTCACATGACTGAAGGATGTCTTCGCTTCTGAATCAAACAAAATAACACTTTAAATGTCGATGCCTGACAGAAAGGACTCGCGGACTGAATATTTTTTGCAGTGTACACCCTCAGAGCGCACCCACAGGTCCCTCAGGAGACGCACGGGATTTCATGGATATCCATTCACTTTCCTGCCCTGCAAAAGTATGCACAATACTTACCCACAACGTCTTTATGATGTGCTTTTATTTTGTAGTAAATTATTTTTTGCATTTTTTTTAAACAATTTAAAAGAAAGGGGTGTTACTTTTGTCCATATTCTGCATCTTGAAATTCTTCAAACAGTGAAGTGATTTAAGGGATATGAGGAGGCGTTTAGTATCTGCATATATATATATACAGTACAGTAGTGAGTAGTATAAAAACAAATAATATAATATGCAATCCAGTTTGGATGTAAACCCCCACATTTCATTTATGATCTTGTCTGTTTTTAACCTTTCCACGTTTGCTTTCCTCAGTCATCTCTGCGCTGGATCTGCAGCCTCACACAGGTCAGGTGACGCAGGGGCGTTTCTAAGCTTTGAGGACATCCGGGGCTGACCCAGGACCTCTGTCAGGGGGTCCGGGAAATCTGCAGCTTGGTCTTTTGTCGTCTATTTTGTGTCAGTCAGTTTATTTTCATTGTAAATTAGAAAATGAACAGTGGGCCACCAGGCTCCTTATCTGGCCCATGGACCATAAGGTCCTGATCACACAGGACACATTTTAGCAGCTGGGGGCACCTTTTTGTAATAGATTTTAATGAAGCTTTTTGCTTGCTGTTTCTGCGCTCTAAGTGCCTGGCGTTTTTGCTGGAGCACTCTGAACTCCTCAAGTTGAAAGAACTTCAGCTCAGAACAGAACAACGCCTCACATCATCTCCGCTTTATCACCATTGTCCAACAGATGACTTTAGAGGCGGGCCTTCTGTGGTGGTCATGACAACAAGTTAACAGCTGGCAAAACAATGGAGGTGAAACTGGTAGTAGCGATTGCTGGATACCCAAAGCTATACGGCCCGCCGATAGACAGCAGGTTGTCAAACTGCCCCCGTGTCATCCTAAAATGTGCCTGGAGACAGCCATCAGCGAGGTGAAGCTCCTGGACCAACTGGTGATACTCCCCATGATCCTGCCTCTTTTTTAGGGTCTCATGTACCCACACAGATCTCCGTTTCCTTGTGCCTGACAAACTATTAACTGACAGCCTCTCACCCTCAACCAGAGCTACAGCAAGTCTGCCTGAATAATTTAGGGACTAGATACTAACTACTGTTAAATAACTAAAAAGAACAAACACTATATTGATTACACAGGAATGCTAGGAGGTGATGGAGTGGTTGCCTGGCAACAATAAAAAGGCACAGTAGGCTTTTTTTTTATTAGTGGCATTTGGTTAAAAAAAAAAAAGGTAGTGCAGCATGCATCGTCCTGTGTGATCAGGGTCTAAGTTGAGTATCACTGTTTTATACTATTCAAGGATATCTTTTCCTAATTTTCTAATGTTTCCATGGTCAGCAATCATCTTTGAATCTCAATTTTCAAACCAACCTGGTTAAAGCATAGAACACCACAAACCCACGGTAACTGGGCAAACTCCATCTGCTGATGAATGAAAGAAAGATCATGTGACCAACAGCTCTAGACAGCTACTAAATGATCCTCTGTTGAAGATGTTAGTAAAGATTCTCAGTCATGGTAATCTTAAGTGCTATATCATAGGCAACTGGACTTGCTTGAGTTTCTTGAAGACGTTTCACCTCTCATCCAAGAGGCCTCTTCAGTCTTGATATGTTACATCTTTCTTTCTCTGAGAACTGAAGAGGCCTCTTGGATGAGAGGTGACACGTCTTCAAGAAACCCAAGCAAGTCCAGCTGCCTTCGATGTAGCACTTAAGATTACTCTGTCGGTGTTTTCTCAACGGCTGTTTCCAAAATCAAGGGTGCATTTTTAACTTTTAATTTCATCTCCCATTACAAAGAGAACCAAGTTTAATTTCAGAGGTCTGTTGCTGCATTGAAAACATTTGATGGAGATGGTTTTTTCTGTACTTCATCTTCAAAAAGGCAGCTTTACTTTGGCACATCTAGTATTAAGGGAGTCTTGCTGTATTATTTACATCCAAGCTGACATAAAACGATGGCAACTGATATTTTACACCTTTGTGATGCCTATCTACTGGCTTTTAGATGAGATCAGATGATGCAGTCAGTAGTAAAAAGACCAAATATGATTTTCTTGTTTTTAAAATGCTGCTGCTGCTTCCACACCCTACAGTTTTAGCATGGTAAAGACAATGCTCAGATGAGTCATTCTTGCCTTTGCTTGGTTGGTTATACAGGATTAGAAAATAAAAACAATAAATGGATGGCAACATCTCCACCAGGGATAACTGCACTTTGGTATCACGGGGAGCTGAAGCACATGGGATTTAAATTGAAGGTAACAATTTCAAAGATTTAGAAGTTCTAGTAAAGGGGATGTAAACTCTGGAAATGGGTTTAATATTGCCAGGATTTATTCTTTAAACTGGCCAGTTTCAATATAAAAAAATCTTGAATTCTGAATGTGGAAGAGGACTTTTGCTTTGCATGCTCCCCCTCCCTCTCACACAGTGCAGGACTGGCAAACAGCTGATAAGGAGGGTTATGATTCATACCATGTATTTACAGACAGCTACAGCCAATTATTTCCTGAAGAAAAGGTACAAGCCCCCGTGCTTTTGTACACAATGAAAAATTAATCAGCACTGGCGATATTCACATGAGATTGATTGCAAACCACACTATGGTGCAATGCCCCGGTGCTTGTTTAGACAGTGAAGTGGTAAATCCTGCCTTTGACACAATTAGGATTAGGGATGAGCTCACTTATCAGACCAAGGCAGGGCTCTTGCTCTGGTTAAAATCACTTTCCCTACTTATTGTTTCTACAACATGAAGGCAGCCATTAACACATTTCTCCCAGAAAATGAAATTTAGAAGATTAGGAGCTTATGGTGAATTAGATTTTTAGTGTTTCCAATTGAGCAGAAACATTTGTGATAAAAACTATGTCTCTGCGTGAGGGGCATTGCACACTTGAGCAATACAAATGCAGGAAGTAAAAGGTTATCTTATCTATGAATGATGGACGTCCTATAAATACAGGCAGAATGGTCAATTTTCTTCGCCTTTGTTCAAAATGATGAGTGGTTAGCTGAAACAGAAATGGTTGGGCAGCCTTTCAATGCAATACTTCAGTTTTTTCTCACATCTTTTTGGCATTTTATTCTCTGTGTGCAAGACCACATCTGATTTATGCATATTTTACCAGCCTGTTTCATAGTGCATATTTCAGTGTTTGGGTGCGCTTTGTGTGTGCGCGCGTTTGCCTGCAGTGCCCCATGTGTAATGAATGCCATGCAATCTTTTTTAAACTCCTGATTAATGCAAATAGATCTCAGAATAGCATTAGTAACGATGGCTAAATATTCTATGGTGCTAAGTGGAGGAATAACAATCATGGTGCTTGTTGTTCGAGGTAAAAATATCATCACCATCAGACAGACACTATGTAACAGAAAGAAGGAAATACGCTGTCTTTTTGTTCCTGAAGATGTCTTCATCATGGATCATAATGTGAGTGTCTGTCTGAGGGTTTTTAATAGAAGTCTATGTGAAGAGTATAATGAGGCTAATCCGTCAAAATCTGCTGGTTCCACTCCAGTTTGAGTGAGGGGGGGGGGCGAAGAAAAACTCCCCAGCGTGTTACTCCTATAATTGAGCCACCACACCACTTGTGCTGTCAAGTACTTGTGTACGTCATACTGCTGGAGGCAAACTATAAAAAGTATGTTGTTGCAGAGGTGACAAAGAAACAAAATATGTCAAACAGGCCGAGGAGTAGATGTGAAATAGCAGAATAATGTCAGCCTGCCATAGATAGCTCTCCAGAGACAACAGAAACTACTGACAGGATGAAAAAAAAAATAGTACGGATGATGTTGTTGGATATGGTCAGAAATTGATTTTACAACAATGCAGTCATATTTGGTTGAATACACGGTCTACTCAACCTGAATCAATCAATATGTTGGAATGAAACAACTCTAGGTAGTGTTTAGTGCTCAAAACAGAGCATCATCACCAAACTCTGAGCTCTACAAGCTTGTTAGCCTTTTATAGCTAACTGCTATGGTTTAACTGTCCCTGCATTTCCTTCATGTTAAGGTATCACTACTTACATCAACCCCAACAAACAAGTTCTCATGCAAACCAGCACTAAACTGTAAGCATACAAAGTTAGCAAATTGCTATCTTGTGAACATACTTAATATTAGGGGTAAGGGGAAATAATCGATACACCATAATATCGCTATATTTTTGTGAGGAAATATCCTATCGTCACACAGTGCCAAGTATCGATTTCTTAATTAGGTAAATTATTAATATGACAAATACAAATTAAAGTTTAGGTAACGTACTAGAATATTATAATAAATTGCTTTTCAGTCCACTAGATACATTTTGCTGAACAGACGCTGACAAAATTTTCCTTTGGGGACATTATTTACAGTTGATAAAAGGTAATCACAATATATTGCAATATATTTTATCGCAATACTCAGCATATCACTGCATTTTTAAAATCACGATAATATTGTATTGTGACTAAAGTATCATGATAATATAGTATCATGAATCCTCTGGTGATTCCCATGCCTTCTTAGGCCCAATCCCAATACCCCCCCTTGTCTACTACCCCTTAGCCCTTGGCCCTACCCCTAGCCCTTGCCCACTACCCCTGGGCCCTCAAAATGAAGCAATGAGGGGTAAGGGTAGAAATCTTTCCTTAGGAATTGGGACACCACTCACTACATCACCGCGTCGGTTACGTTCACGCATACATAACTATTTTAAACAGGAAGCTGCTGGCCATCTACATCTCCAACTGGCATCTACAATGGAGTCTCATTCATCCTACCGTTCGCCGCATTCATCATGCTTCGTTTGAGGAACGACTTCTGCTTGCTAGATAGCTAGATAACCAGCTAACATTACAAGGCAGCACAGTTATACTAACTGCCGTGTTATCGTAATGTGAAAAGTCCAACAGTTTTGCAGAACAAGACAGATGACAGACGCCAGATAGTGCAAGTTAGCTAGCTAGCTAACAAGCAACTTGACGACAGTAATATTAGCTACGTATGAACTTTTTTCCCTGTCTCTTGCTCGGTGGTAGCCATGGCGACATCTACCCCTTGCTGGCAAGTCAGCATCTGAAATCCCTCGCTCTGAAGGGCTAGTTTCATACCTACTACCCCTCGTTATGCCCCCTACCCCTAAACGCCAAAAGGAATTGGGACACCACTACCCCTCGCGGGAACGTGCAAATGTAGGGGTACGGCCAAGGGGGGGTATTGGGACAGGCCCTTAATATCTAGTTAAAGTTAGCTCAAGAGCCAGATATTTTTCTCAAGCATTAGTTGAGACTAAAGGTGTTCACAAATATTGTACTTACATTTGTGAGATGGCCACAAACATGATTTCAATTGAATGCTAATGTTGCTCTGTGTCTGCTGGGTGTGAAATCAGTTAACTGTTTGTAACATGTTAGCCACCACAACTTAAAATAGAGGTATTGAGGTTCTTTATTTCTAAACTTGCTTTGGTGCCCCCTAGTGGTCAAGGATCAATAAAAGCTTTAATTAACTTTTCTTTCCTTTTAAAAATCATACACACAAATTACACCACAAAGCCCTATGAACTTTTATTAGCTTCTATCCATCTGACAATCAATGAATATATTATTCTTATTGTTTCTTGGCCTGAAAATAATGAAGAACCAAAAGGTTAAAAGCATCAGTTTTTAATATTGGTATTAGCCTTTAAAAAAATGACCTCTGTTACCTCAAAAGTAATTATAGCCCTGATGACGACGAAAGGCCCAGACACACCAAATCGACATCAAACTCGTCAAATAACACCACTTTGTCAGTGATTTCAGCATCAGACACTGATGCAAAAAGGCACAAAACCTTTTGTGGAGGAACTAAACACAGCCTAGTGACGAATCATACCACCATGAAAGGTGTGTCAGTTTATAATGCTGCCAAACAGCATAAGTAGCAACATAATAAAAGGAGCTGGACAGTCCCTGTAGGGCAGGCGGGAGGCGGAGGTGGATGGGTCCAATAAACCATGGACTTTCACACAGGAGCCTGCTGTTTGCGTTCTGTGTGAATGTTGAGCCAAACCATGATGGTTTTTTCAAAGCCTAACCACATACTTTTGTTGCACAAGGAAATAAATGTAAATACAAGGTGTTTCAATGGTGTAGTAAGTTTGTTTTGAAAAATACTGTATGCATGTCACAAGCAGAAACTGTACATTTCTTGTGAAAACAGAAGATAATTTTGAAAAGACACAATGCATCTAACAAGAATGCGTTGACGCAATGTTCAAGAACACCTAGCGCGTCATATGTAGACGTAAAGCAGCAATATTTGACGGGTTGGGATGACGTGTTGAGTGCAAACAAAGGCCGACTGTTGCATTGCCTCGGACGCCTTTGTCATATCCAAAATTTACAGTTGAACTCATGGCAAAAACAGCAGCCAACAGCCAAGAAGCATGTTGTGTTCTGAGACTGCGTAAGAGGAAATAACTTTGCATACCAGCAGGTGGTGGTAGTGTGTATTCATTAAATAAGGGAAAGACTGACAGGACAGATTCAACATGCTAGTTAGCCTGTTAGCACACAACCCTATGTTAAAAAAAACTAATGACATAAACCGTGTGCTAGCAAACAAAATAAACCTTATATAACAAGTTTGTTTTGCCGTCACAGCTTCTTTACCTTTGTCATTTATTTGCTGTCTTCACTTCTATTTCTCTACTCGTGCACTGAGTTGAGCTGCCAATCGGAGTGATTTTATTTACTGACAGGTTCTGCCATCTCCAATACCAATTCAACATGCTGAATCAGCCAGAAAAACGCTGACAAGGGCCAACAAGGGCCACAAAACCTAGGGCAACAGATGCTCACATTGACCGATGGCCAGCTGTTGGCTTGGTGTGTCAGGGCCCTAACACATCCCTGTTTTGCTGATACTGTGAGGGTAGTTTTGTCAGTTGTAACAGTGGTTTACAAGATATACTGTAAATGTTTCAGTGGTAAAAATGGTAGCATATACTTTTTTGGTAAACACAATAAAACAGACTGAGAGCCTCCCAGATTTTTATTACAAATTTCATCAATTCTATGAGATGTTCCAGTCCATTTGCCTTTGAGAAAACCAAACTGTGTCAAAGAAGGCAGAGCAGTACAATTGAGTGTGCTATTGTTTCCCATCCTTTACTAACAAAAGAGAAAAAGCATAGCAAAACACAATCTATACAGCACTAGATAGTGTGAAAATTGTCCTCCCACCTCTCTCCATGTGCTCTCTCAGTTGTGCAGAAGTGATCAATCTTCATGTCACACACAGAAATCAGTAATGGATTCTGATAGTTTTGGCTTGTTACTCGCTTTATCTGCACACTTGATTACAGCACTTGTTGACTGACTGACAGACACTGTGGAAGTGCACCAACCTTGGACAAATGCCTGGCATTATTACAGAATCGATAGGAAGCAGACCGGCCTGGACTCAGTGCATGCCGGATTTCTGCTCTGTACCTTAATTGGGATGAGTTATATTGACATGTGGCTTAATTAGTCGCCCCTATAATTGATTCGGCAGGTCTGCCCAGAGAGGAGGCGTGCCTTTTAGAAGTAGGGGAAGATTGGGACTTTTGAAAGTACTGAAGTTGTGTCAGAATTCATATGAACTGTTTAAGAGGAAGATAAGGTATTTTTAGTCCTTTAACGGAACGGAACATTCAAAGCAAAATATAGCAACTATTGGCTCAGTAAAGATTTAGTGCATGAATGGTGCCCTGAGCACTCTCTGCACTGCGGTGGACAGTGTTCATACAGCGGTTACCAGTGATATCAAAACAGCACTGTCATAGAAGTGTACACCTATGCCCACCCTCTGGTTCCTCCCTGGTTAACACCACTAGCTCTGTCAGCATGGTTGCCATTCTTAGCATCGTTTGTGCTGTTAGTACATCCCACTTCCACAAACCATTTTCAGTATGGTACCTTTGGAACCAAAAGTAACCCTTCAGACATGGTACCTAGACCCTTACGTTTCCACCTCAAGCAGTACTCTTAAATGTGGGCGGAGATGTTGTCACTCACTGCTCCGTCCAGGACTGACTGTAGTTCCTCATTACTGGTGATACAGAGGGAAGTCTGCGCCTCATTTAGCATCCACACAATGAGGTTGCACGCTGACATTTTCAAAACAAAATAAAACAGGCTGCAGTGAGTCTCTCTCGATGGGATATTTAAAAATAGCGGGTTTGTGCATTTAGTCCTTCTAAGGCAACCTCAGGGGTTTAATGTTAGTGAAACCACAGAAATTACGCTCCACAACGATTTTTTTTCCAGAGTGAGGATTATAGTATGTGCAGTTCACATAATCCAGTCACAGTTAATATATATAAACACTTGAAGATCCACTCATTACTAAAAGTGTATGTCATATAAAAACTAAAGGAATGGTCAGACTTGTCACAGTGAAATTTAAGGTGGGCTGATCGATTCACGTTGTCAACTCATGCATTGAGTAACATTATATGTTAACAACCCACCTTTAAAGTTGCCGGCATTCGGCCCAGTGAATTAATTTTTTTTTCTCCAACTCCAGCTGCTGCTGGAGGCGCAAAACATCCTTTCATTTTATAGTTACAGTCTGCTAATAAAACTCTCCACAGTATGAACAGTGGTTACATGAGCCTCAAAACCAGCCACAACTCAGCCCTGAGCAGAGTGACTGTCTGCTATTGACCAATCAACAGACTGCAGTGTTCACAGCTCCACCTTTTAGAAACAGATCTGTGTGCTAGGTACCCTAACAGAAGAGTGACCAAAAATGGTAACGGTACAGAGCAGTTCCATTGGTACCATCCACAACTTTTCACAGTGGAAACGGAAAAAAAAAACATACTGAACTGAGCTGAACTGAACTGTGCCGTACTGCTCAGTGGAAATGGGGCTTTAGCTGCTAGCCGCCAGCTCAGTCACGTCCATGTTGTGAGCTGTGTGCAGACAACCTCTACATCATATAATGAATGAATGAATTTTGTATAGATCTCCTTTAAGGTATGCTTCTTTTTCTAAAGTGGTTTTGAACAGACATTATATCATGATGTTTCACATCATTACAAAGACAGTCATATGAATTTACATGAATAAAATGTAATTAACTATGTCACATCTGATAAATTCATTGACAGATGCATGATTTTTAAACATTTCTCTTATTAGGCTACGTGTCATGTATCACGTATTTCGTACATGACATACATTTATTTTATTCATAGGAAAAAGCTACTAATATTCTTTTTTTACTGTTAAAAATTCCACGTAAAGTCCAAACCTGCAATGTTGTAGTCCATCTATTAATGCTCTCTGACTTCCCCAGCCTGCCTTTGGCTTTCATCCTCAAGCCCATCCAGGGGACTACTTCAGGAGACATAAATCTTCATAAAAGGGTCACAAATGCATACTATATTTCTATTTATTTATTTTTTCAATAAAAACCATAAGCTCCAAAAACAGCTGGACTCTGTTTTAGTTGAAGTCACTCGAATCAGAGTAAACAGTGTATTTGTAGGGGTCTGGGTTCAGCCTCAGGTTTGGTGTGCTGTTGAGTTTTTACAGCAGCTGGACACTGTATGTGAGATTGAACCAAAATAAACAGTGCCTATTTTTGACTTATCCTTTAAGAAAATCCCCCTAAAATAAGGTTCAGAAAGGAACCAATCTTCATAGTTACACCGGTTACATGGCAACTGTTTTTTATTCATCACAACAACAAGATGGTTTAAAAAAAACTATTACAAGTGAACACAGTGCTTACTACGGTTCACAAATTTCAAGTATTTCCAAACTGATTTTTTTGGCTCAAAAAAGGGAAAAATTGAGAGAATACTCGTCCTTCTTGTTTCATATTTATACTGTAGTGAAATGAATAGAAATCAATCGATGCCTGTCGGAGAAGAGAAAAATTAAAAAAGGCACAGCAGTACTACTGTATTGTAGCCTACGAGCTGCACCATAGAGAAACACTGGCACAGTCTTTTCAGTTACCAAATTATGGACAGGCATTGCAGATGGTCACACTTATTTGTAATATTTGTATCATTCAGCGTCACACACCCAAGGAGGCCGTTTATACTCAGAGAGCACAGTCAATCAGATAATGTCAATTATCACACAGACATACAGTACGCACAGAAAACCATAAGTGATGTGGGGAATAAACATGCTCTGTTCCCGTCTATCCTTTTGTTGCTATTCAGGTGTTCTCTCCCTCTCTCTGGCTCCGACTCTGCCTCCCTCTCCCTCATATGCTACCTGCATAATTGCCTTTCCCCTCCACTGGCCGCGGGGGAAGTCGAGCTCTCACAACGTTACCGTGGTAATACTGATTGATGGAGTCGATACTTGTGCGGTTCCAGAACATCGAGCATCGGCGCACACAGACATGACAAATTTCAGGGAACAAATTATAATGGCCTGATTAATCCCCTCTAGGGAAATGGAAATATTGTGAATACCTATGAACTCATGGAGGACGTAGAGCCGTACAATAGGACCACACTCAGGGGGCTTTTGTATCCATTGTCTCGCTGTACACATACAGGGGGGACGGATGACGAAGAGGAAACTCATAGCTAGGGCTGTCTAACAATGCGTCAAAGGACAGCCAATGATAAATCAGCCAAATTTCAAATGGAGATTTTTTTTTTGGTGACATGATGGGGAATTCATCTCTTTCAAAATCCTTGGAAATTATTTTCATTACTCACTTCCTGATTAACAGGAACTCACTGTGAGCTCGGAGGAAATGGTACTTCAGTGTACAGACGGTGTATCGCTTTTAAAACCCAAGTATCTGTAACCTATCAGTTTACAGCCTGCTGATTTACTTTCATCACGACTCACTGACCTGATGTTCAGTATTGACTGTGCAATAAGAACACATATTACAGCAATATATTGTGTAATACATCAGGCTACAGAAACCCATATAGGGAGTAAGTCGCTCATCCAGTTATTACTGATTTGTTTACTTGTCAGGAAACTTAAATGACAAACAGTTTTATGTTAATAACTTAAAACCCTATGAAACCATATAAGAAAACTGGCAAGTGTGTATGACATGCTATTGTAAAGACAGGTCGAATTAAGCTAATTAAAGTTCAATAAGGTCAAATAATTAGAGAAAAAGGCAGGATAATGTCTTGTTAAAACACCTGTTAGCACAGTGAGGTGGTAGGTATCTGTAATTGTGGCTTTTCAGTGATAATAATCAAAATATTGCAATGAAGAAACATTTGTCCTTTAAATGAAAATGCCACAGTGTAAAAATATTCCTGTAGGTGCCCACTTCAGAGTAATGAATTATGAATTTATTAGTGTGTAAAAGCATTTTTCTTAATGCTGTAGCTCATCCAGGCAGCAGTCTAATAACTCCTTTATATACTTGCGGGTAGTTTAATCTACAAGCAGTACATTGTATTTTTTCCTGCTTATTTGGTTCAGTGTTTTACACAGATACAGTAAAAATGTTGCTAGAAATGTTATAAAAATGAAATACTCTGGTAGAATATCAGTACCTCAGAGTTAGCACATGAATAAATGGGCTTTGGTTGTTGTTTTTATTTCTCTTTTTTGTCTGTGTCCTACCTCTGAGCTCTAATAACCTGTGTTTATCCCTGATTTAAGTAAAAACACCTGTTTCACAACAGACATTTTGTTACTAATAACACTGACAATATCTCCGTCCTATTTAAGTGAGCCAGTGCACACAATACCAGGACTGAGACTGACTGTATTATTTACACCCATGCTTTTTCCCCATGACATGTCAAAGTGTCCTCCGTGGAAAAAGATGTTTTATGTAACCCTGTGTGTGAGGTCGTGTGACCTGGTGTCACTTACATCAGACTATGCATGCATGACAGCTACGGCAAGCTCCGTGTGTCGCAGCAGTTTAAAGTTTTTACTGCATGTATGATGGTCAAATTAATTATGACACCTTGGTTTAATTACAATAAACAAATTAGACCACTCTTGTTTTCTTAATTGCTTTACTGAAGATGATAAACACGTCTTGTTATTTACATAAAACCTTTTAGTCTCTCCACCATCTGCTATTGTGAGGAACACACAATTAACAATTAGGAGAAAATCATTTTATTAGCTTTTTGTAAGATGTGTTTGTTGCACATTAGTTATGATGGTAAAGGGATACATGTCGGGAGAGTGTGCTATGACAACAATAAGTTCGAGAGGCGTTAATTGATACGTTACCTAACTGTCCCACTATCTAATCATTTTGAATATCAAGCCTGACATATCTGTATGAATGTTCTGCCTCCGCTTACAAGCATTTAGGATCAATCAAAACGAATTAACGTTCTGCACAGCTAACAGGTTGAGCTCAAATGAGATCAGACACGCTTACAGGGACGGTCAAGGGGAAATGAATGATTAAGAAGACCCTGAGCTGTCAATCTCACTGACCAGTGTGACCAGTGAACTGCTTTCACAAGAAACCTTTCAAAGTAAGAAGGAAGCTGCAATAACGGGTGTCTCGGCTATTTAGCCAGAAGGTAAGAGAGAAGGAATAAAAATGTATTGTTTAAATTGTTCACATTATTTTTTTAGACAGTTGACTCTAATTATTACACGCAGCTGGCGTCAGTGGCCTGAGAGAGAAGCAGACACTCAGGCCTTGGAAATCTTTGTTTAAAAAAAAAAGAGAAAATTTTGGATGCAGAGTAATTAATTTTCTAATCATGAAATCCCTCAGAAACCTTTGAGGCTGGTTTGAATAACCACTCGCTGTCTCTTTATTCTTTTCTCCCTCTAACACTCACACACACACACAGGGTTCAATATCATGGCTCATGTGTTGCAGTATACATTGCAGGCGATGAAGTTGACAGCTCCTTCCCATGAAAGCAACCGTGCATTACATATTTGCCCAGGGAAATCACTGCTGGCCCAATCAATTTGGACTTGTGTGTGTGTGTGTGTGTGTGTGTGTGTGTGTGTCTGTGTGTGTTTGTGTTATCAGCGGTGCAAACCTTTACTGCCGCAGCTGCACGGGGTGCCATGAGCTCGTTAAATCAGCATCTCTAATGATCTCAATCGCCGCCTGATGCAGTCTGACTGACTCAATACTCGCAGAGGAAGTCTTGGAAAGTGGGAGAGAAAAGCAGAGGTGGAAAGGTCAGCGACAAGTCACTGTAGAAGAGACAGGAGAAAGAGCGCAGTCAATAAAAACAGCAGAACTTGAGACTTTTCGGCAAGTAGAAACTCTCTCACACACACAACACTCTCAGCCATTCAACAAAAAAACTCCAGTAAGCAGAGTAAACACTTCATCATTGCCCCAAACATGACTCCTAGTCAAACCATACGGAAAAATCACACTTGCTGGTTGCCTGTTAAACCTTGAAGCTTCTCTTCCGCAGTGCACATCTTTCTGCTTTGATCACATGGCAGAACTGTTTACAGCAACACTCAAAACAGCATTCCCCCCCAGGTGTCCTGCGGTTTGGATGGAGTTATGATTCAGTAGTGAGCCTGATATATAGCGGTCTGCTCTTGGGCTGCTCGAGCTGTGCAGAGCAGACAAGTGTGAGTAATACTGGTGGACATGCCCACTGTTACTGGGTCAGCCACACATGCACATAATGCATATACAAACATGCTGGGATGTCTACTGTCACAACTGTAGAATACATGTGACTGCAGCGTACTGTTACTGTATCACTACATTCCCTTCATCTTCTCGATTATGGAACAAAAGGTCAAGGTAAGTCTGTGTGAGACCCCAGTGCACTGCAACTGCAAGAAAATACATGCAAACAGACAAAAAAAGAAAATTAATAAAACTATGAATGCATTATTAATCGTCATTGACTACTGGACAGAGCCAGGCTAGCTTTTTTCCCCTGTTCCAAATCTTTATGCCATAATGAGCTAACCGACTGCCAGCTCCAGCTCCAGATTAAAAATTATTATCCTTAAAGGAACATTTCACCCCTATACATATTTTTCCTCTTACCTGTAATGCTATTTATCAGTCTAGATTGTTTTGGTGTGAGTTGCTGAGTGTTGGAGATATTGGCCATAGAGATATCTGCCTTCTCTCCAGTATAATGGGACTAGATGGCACTCAGCTTGTGGTACAAAAAGTGCCAAAAAATACATTTGAAAAACTCAACAGCAGTGACCCCTCCAAAAATCATAACCCAGTCACTTAAAATAATTCACAAACCTTGTTGTGCGCAGTTTTATTTAAGAACTATTTCCTTTATACCCAAGTACACCCGCCAACTGTGTCACCGTGCAGAAGGAAGCGTGCATCTACTGCTAGCTCACCAAGCACCACTGAGCTAGCTAACATTACAGCTCAGCCGAGGATGGCGTTAATAAGGGTTAAAACTTGCACTGTCATGAGCATGACCTTCCGTCCATCAGCAGATGCCTGCTTCCTTTTTTCCTCCTGCCGCTAACTAAGAATTTTCCTAGTCGAACAACAGTCGTCATTTAGGGCCATTAGTCGACTAGTCGCCCACATGTTTTACGATATTAATCCAAGCATTAAATGATATATTTTGGGCGGGGCAACACAATGGTTCGAGTTCAAGGTGTGGGAAAAAATAGTATTAGTAACATTGTTAACACTGTGCTACATTACAGAGAAATACAAACCGTACTAATGAACCTTCATTAATATAGGCCTATATTTTATCTACAAGTGCACATCACACACTGAGCGAGCCACCTGTTAATGACGCTGTCGGCAAAGCAGTAATGATTGTGCTAAGTGGCTAATAGGCATGTAGCTACTTCCATGTTTCAGATGATACGTCATGTTTGTAGTCGACCAATGAAGATGAGTTTACATATCACCTTGGGTTTGTCCTTCACCTTCTCAAAATGTTCCCACACTTTGGATTTCCTGCCCGACATGTTATTAACTAGTCTGTAGAATAACTGCAGGCACCAGCCCTGTAAATTAAGTTGACTCCTGTCTGACTGCTGAGCATGAAAAAAAGGGTGAATGACTCGCAATACTGCAGGACTCTCTTACGGTGCAATAAATAAAAAAATTCTGCAAAGAGTCCTGCAGTGTTGCAAGTCATTCACCCTTTTTTCATCTACGACTATCGACTCAGCACCTGCCCTCCCACGGTGAGATGTGCGTGCCTTTGGGTTGATTATATCATTTATTTTGACAAGGCACAGCTCCTAATAGAGTTTCAACTTTTTTTTTTTTTTTTTTATCTGCAACTCAGCGACGAATCAAATCTTGCCAACCAATGACCTCTGTGGTCGACTACTCTTTGGTGGACTATTGGAGGCAGCCCTCGTTCAGTGATACAGTCCAGTTGGGTTGAAAGAAAAAAGATCCTACATGAAACTGCTCACAGCAAGGTCTGTGGATTATCTTGAGTGACCAGGTCATGATTTCTGGTAAGAGACATCGCTGTTTTTTGTGGTGCCCAAAGCACCAAAAAAGACAATTTTGTCAAAATTTGTTTTACGAATTTCAACACTTGGCAGCTCACACCAAAACAATCTAAACCAATGAAACAGCACTAGAAGTAATATTGTAAATTATTGTATTGTAATAAGTATTTTTGTTTTTAGGGTGAACTGTTCCTTTAAGAAATGTGGTTACCGGTGGCAACAGCAAGTGTAATGTAATACAGAAAACAGAAAACACTCCTTGTGTAACAAATGAATGTTGTTGTTTTTTATGGAGAAGTCCCTCAAAAATAATGGTTGCTTCTTGTCCCATTACTCCCTTGCAAAAATTTAAAAAATGATCCCCTGATGGAAAAATGCTAAAAATGGCTGCCATCTTGTTATGTGGATGCATTTTTGCCTGTTGCTGTCACTGGGAACAAATAGTTTCCTGCAGCTACTTTTGAATAAATCCACCTCTTGTTTCACCAATTGAATTATTTCAATGTGAAGCAGAAGCATGGAATGTTAACTCTGCTGTAAATCAATGCATAAATCATACTGTTTCTTCTTAAGCCAATTTAAATCCAGTACAGGAATGGCAGATTCCACCGCTGACAATGAACAACTCTATAGAAAGATCATTACTGCATGTAAATACATTAAATGGAAATTGCTGGCAAAATGCTGAACATAAATAACATAAAAACTACTGAGATCATGAAAAAGGATTGTAAGTTCAACAGATTTCACTGCTGTATTTATCTTTTCATCTAACTAAGCCCAAGAAGTATTCCTTTAAAATAGCACACTAACACTGTATCTACAAAAGCCTTCATTGTATAAATAAACGCAGATTTACTGATATGTTTCTTTGTAATTTAGTAGTTACTGTTGTGAAATGGAAAAAAATAAATTGAGTGTGTGGCTACTCACAGAGATCCCCATGGCTTTAACTACAGTGAAACCATTGAGTGTCTCCATGAGGGGATGAGTCCAGAATATTGACTAATGTACTGTGAAATGCTGAAGGGCCACGGCTGCAGCAGTGGGACTTGTTTGGAACAAACAAGAGAGGAAATGTAGCTCATTCCTCATAAAGTTGTGAGAAAAGGGTCTGTGAAGGTTTGTGAAGGTCAAAGCACATTCTGGCTGCCGAGAAATCCATTTCCTATTGAGCTAAAATGCCCCTTGTGTTTTATTGACCCATATTTTTCAAGTCGCCAACCCTATTCTCTGGTCACCCAAAGTGTCTTGGTGGCAAAAATGGAGCACAGCAACGAGCCACTGAATGACGTATAAAGCAGCATGTAGTCTACTGTATATACATCCATACCTGTATATGTGTGTGATGGAACTGGATTACCTTCTTTTCCTGTTGGTGTAAATTTTGCATGTGCAAATTCATGGTATAAGCTGCATGCTTGAGTGTTCACCATGTGGGTTTTTTCTTCTATTGTGTGTGGATGCCCATGAGTGTGTATGTATGTGTATGTGAGAGAGAGCATGTGTGTCTCAGAGTGCTGAATTTGTGCTTTGCTTTGAAGGACAGGGAAGGAGGGATGGGAAGCCAATCTGTTCCTCTGCAGATTAACTCTCTCATTCCAGACCCCTCTTTTCTCCAAAACACCCACTATCTCCAGCGTCTGTCTTTCTCCCTCCTCCCACTCCTCCTCCTCCCTCATCACTCCCTCCAGTTTCTCCCTTATTGCTTTCCTCTGCCTCTCTCTCTTGCTTTCTGTCAATCAGGCTACCTGCATGGGCTCCTGTGTATTTGTGTGGGAGAGCGATGGATCTGTAGCCGTGGAGGCGGTGTACAGATCCACCCCCGTTTTGAGCACGTTAGCCTCGGCATCAAAAGCTCCTCTCTTCAGAAAGGGGCAGCGCCAGAGAGACTGTGTGGGGACAGACCGAAACTGAGGCCACGGCGGTGAGAAAAGGAGCCCACTTTTCACTTCATTCACCGCGCGGAACTGAATGGGAGAGCAGGACATTGTTTCCTGTCCAATTAGCCAAGCATCCAGCTGCTTCCTGTCTATTCTGTGAGTGTGTAGCGAGAGGCAAAGAGAGAGTGATTACAGCAAGAAAGAGACAGGGAGAGAATGAGGGCATGTGAAGGAATGAACAACACACCTTTATGACCCCTGGGAACTCCTCGCATCTCCTCCTCCCCCAAGTCAGCCTGGAACTGGGAGAGAGGAAGAAAGAGGAACGATGAAATAAGGAAAGAGAAGGGTGAAATATGAATAGAGGAACCTTGGGTGGAAGTGGTGGCGGATGAAGAGAAAGAAAACCCTGTGGGGTTCTGCTACCTCTCCCACACGTTTCTCTGTTTTAAGTTTCAAGTTTTAAGTGCGTCCTTCTGTAATTGAATTCTGTGCTGAATACACTAAAAGGGAAATAGACAGGAAGACAGAGGGGGCTCGGACAGGTTGGGAGTAGATGTGCAGTAGATGTAATGTACTGTAGTGCAATGTGCAACGGGGTGGTGTGGGGTTAGATGAGAGGAGTCGAGAGGAGGTGTAGGGAAATAGTGAGGGTGCTAGCACTCTGCGTGCTTTCATTAGCACTCTAAATGCTAATGAATAAGTTCATAGCTTTGAAGATGCAGCTATGTTAAATATGCATGGGTTATCCAACACAGTGCATGGAGTGGAGAAAAAAAGGGGTGAAAGAGGAAGGGAGAGGAGAGATAAAGATGGTGGGGAGGTGGGAGAGAGAAAGGACGGAAAGGGAGAGAGGAGATAGAGTTGTCTCCTCTCATCTCCTCTCCTCTTGGAGGACATAATTCCTTTGTTAACGGCCATATGAAAACCCCAAAACATCCTTGTGGAAATACTTTAACAAAACTGATGAAATGAGAATTGCCTCCTTAATTGTTGCAAATAAGAGTTAGAGTGACTTTTCATAGTGCTCTCGTCCGCTCTCGTCCCCGCAGGGACAGATGCAGAGTCAGTCATTAGTGTTAAGTCAAAAGACATTAAGCCAAGCTGCTTGTGGTGCAGTAATGACCGAGCAGTTTGAAGCGGCGACAACAGCAACTAGGGACAAATCTCAGTGGAAAACGGATTCATTTTCTTCCTCCCTGCAGGAGAAAGGAAAAGTGTGCAGGCTTTGCACTAGACAAATACATACCACACTCTGGCACACAGACACATTAGGATAAAAAATAAGAAGACTATATGCATACTATTAACATTATCTAAATTTTTTGCACGTTTGAGGCCTCTCATTTTGTGCTTTGCTGTGATGTTTGAACTCTGCAACTCAAATTGAATAAATGCATGCATAATGTCATTTAATTGAACATTACAGTATGCTGGTCATTAACAGGTTAATGGCTTTCCATTAATACCCCTGCAAAAGTGACAGGGGGGCGGAGGAGCTTCTTCAATTTGATTTCCAATTAATATGTATGAGTGGATCTGTGTGAGAGGGATGATATGAAGACACATTATCAGAGCTGAGTGGAAGTGACAAAGCTATCTGATGACTTGGCTTAAAGAGGAAGTGACCATAGTATTAATGGTCATACCACCGATACAACAGAGCAAGGACAAAGGCAAGACATATTTTTTTTTTGTATAGAAGTAAGGCATTAAGACAAGATATTGAAGTGTAGTGCCAGATGTGAATAAACAGTCCCAGTTTTAATTTATTAAAATGTAGTGGCAAACAGAAAAGTCCTAAGCCTTGATTTAAAAGAACTGAGAGTCCGAAACCTAAAGTTTTCCGGAAGTTTGTTCCAGGTACGAGGTGTATAAAAACAAAATTCCCCATGTTTAGTTGACTCTGGGGGCAGAACATGTAGTACTTTATACAGCAGTATTGGCATTTTAAAGTAAACTGACAAATAGGAAGTTATTGAAAAGATCTGAGACCTAGAGTATTGTGATCCACCCTCCGTAGTGGGGACTCTCAGCAGCAGATGCAAATGTCTGATTGGCATTTTTAAAGACAGCATCACAGGAGTCCAGGCTACTTAAGATAAACACAGACACATTTTTCTAAATCCTGCTGAGACATATGCTCTTTAATTCTTTAATTTTATATTCTTAAGGTGATAGACTTTTCTTAATGTGGCTGTTGATTTCAGCACTGACTTCCAGTAATTATTCCTTGGTTCCGAAAACAATAATCTATTTTATCTTTGTGTAACTGAAGTGAATGTGGCATCCAATCACTGATTTGTTCAATACAGCAACTCATGGCTTGTACAGAACCATAGGCACTTGGTGATGTGTATGTAAATCTGTGTGTTGTCCAGTGTTGCCAACTTAGCGACTTTGTTGCTATATTTATCGACTTTTCAGACCCCTTTAGCGACTCTTTTTCAAAAAAGCGACTAGCAACAAATCTAGCGACTTTTTCTGATGTTATTGGAGACTTCTGGAGACTCTGTCGTGAGAGCACGTATCATTTCTATTCTTCTCAACGAGCAGCGGATACTGCCATGGGCTCCTCCCTCACCCCAAAGCACTCAAAGGCGGCCCAGTCCTCCCTCCCAGCAGCAGTCAGAGCAGGAGATGTTAACCCCTTCACGTCCAGACTGCAAGTGAATAGCACATGCGCGGAACCGCTGCTGGCTGATCCCGACCTGGCTTACAGTTAGGGCGGGATGTAAATGTAAAATTTTCTTTGTCTAATATAAATCACTGAAAGAAGGTTCATTTGTAGTTCTAAACATATTCAGGGTGTTTTTTTTTACTCAGTTTTTGTCTCTCCCATGACGTTATTCCTCTCTCCTACAGCAGCCATTACAATTACATGCATATGGACAATTATACAAATTAGGCGATGACGTCATTTAGCGACTTCTAGCAGCTTTTAGGACAGCCAATAGCTACTTTTCTTACTGAGGAGTTGGCAACAGTGGTGTTGTCCACATGAGTATAATAAAAAAAAATGTGAGCTGGTGGGAGCAGGTACATGTTAAACAGAAGAGGCCCAATAATGGAGCCTTGGGGAACTCCGGTATCATTTTTGTATGCCCAGATGTGTATTTACAGATAGATGGAAAGGTGTCCTTGCCCTTCACACAGGATTCAATCCAATTCAGTACTCCTCCACAGAATCCCTGCCAACTTTTCAGTCTGTCCAGTAATATGTTGTAAGGTAGGAAGAAAAGAAGGTAGAGAAAGGGATGGAGGAGAAGGAGGGGTTGAGTCTAAAAACAGGCATGCAGATTTCAGGACATATGGTACACAAATCTGGATAGGTGACTGCTGAAATATGCTGATGGCAAGCATGAGAGCCAGAGAATCCAGGGAAGTTGGATAAAAGGTTTAAAAGTTGAGCAGAATTTGCATACGTAGGCAGTGGAAGCAAAATAAGACCCTACATTTCAGCATAAATCCCACGGAATGAGTCGTTTTGCTGGGGGAATACTTTGATGTCAAAAATGCAGCGCTTACTGTAACATATCCTATGTAAATGATAACAGTGGAGCATCTACTTTTTTCCCCATGCATTGATATGGATGTTAATGACCAGCTATTTGTCTACTCACAGTTGACAGCATTAAAGAACATTACTCCTCCATCTGTACCCCTGCTCTCTGTGTTATGAATTATGCCGTTTAAATGGGTTGCCTCCTTTAGACGAGCTCTGGGCAGGGTCTGTGGAGAGGCATCTAATGGCAGCTAAATGAATTCATGCCCAGATAAGGCGTAGGCTGCAAACACAGCAAAGCAACAACAGCTGTCAGAGACAGAGAGGGAGGCAGAAAGAGAGAGGGAAGGGGGAGCGACAGAAGAGGAGAGAGCGAAAAGGGACCAGAGCTGGAGAGAAGTACAAAGATGTAAAAACAAATGGAGTGTGTGAGCGGAAAATGAGAAAAAATCTGTGCTGTGCTATCTAGCCTCTCAACAAGTGAGGAGGTGTGTGGGAGAGAGCAGAACAGGGAGTGACATTAGTTTGAGGAAATCTATTGATTGCCACAGCAGGCATTATTCTCCAAGTCAAGAGACTAAGGCAAATAATGGAGGGGGATGTGATGGATGGTATTTGATGTGGTTTTGAATTTCTCCTCCTGGGGACCATTGATTTGTATTGGCTGCTGCTCACATTTGGTGGCTAAAATTCAGTTTTATGGGGAAAAAAATACATTTTCCCTCATGCTATCCATTTACCAGTGGACTTTTACACTGCAGCCAGAGCTGTTGTCACTCTCCGTTAATTCTAATGGGAAGCAGGAGGACAGCGAGGCAAAAAAATAGAGATCAAATCCATTCAGTTCTTCCTAGAAAGATGTGTACTTTGCTAAACTGCTGCTGACGTGCAGTCATGCTTTAGCCCAGAGCAAGCAGAGATATGCCGGAGGGGAGAGGAAGGGAGGCAGAACATATACCAACAAATGAGTAGGGGGGTGGCAGCTTGGCGATGGAGGGGAAGGGAGGGAAGCATTTATGTATGATGGATGAGAGGTGGAGTGGGTTGCAGACTGTCAGATGTTCCCTTTATCTCTCTTATGCGTTTTTGACACACAGAGTGAGGGAAGGTCGGACAGGAGGAGGGTGGGAGGAGTGAGGAGCAAAGATGGAGGGCGGCGATTGAATAAGGGGAGGAGGGGAAATGAGGGAAAGGAGGAGGAGATGCTATCACATGTACTACCTGGCAGAATGTTGCTAGCACCTCTGCTCATCTTTAATGAGGCCAGGAGGAACATTATGCAAATGAGCCTTAATGGAGCGTGGACTGCAGCCCCAAGGCAGGGTCACCGATCACTACATCTCCCTCTTCCTCCTCTTCCTCTCTGCATCTACCCGCCCTCTTTCTCTATCCTCCTCATCGTTCAATTTGTCTGTGTCCTTACCTTCCCCCTCTAATTTTCTTTTCAATGCCCTCTCTTACTTCCTAATCTCCCCTAAACTCATCCTTGTGTTTGCTTCTCTGGCCCATCCTCATCATCCCATTCTCCTTTTCACAAAGCGAGACTGTGTCATCGATCTGCACTTCAGACATGCTGGCTGATCAGAAGATGAATAGGGCCCTCATGATGTAAAGATGAGATTCATTGCAGAAAGCCTGCTTTAAACTAGCATCTGGTGAAGAGGAGGAAAAAGGAGAGACGGTGGAAACACAAGCAATGAAGAGAAGGAAATGAGAGAGAGGGACTCGTGGAGAGGCTTCGGCGCATCTGAGATGGAATTTCGAGGGCCATCCCTGAATGATGGCTCATCAAGCCTCATTCCCCGCGTCATATCTAATTGCTTTTAGATCTGTTCCTATGGAAACTGCAGTTCTCTTTTAAGCTGCTTAGGGGGGGATGTTTCATCACCTTTTCTCTTGGGGGTTTGTGCCACCGCTGTACATGTACGGTTTGGATGAACACACTGCAGAGGGATAAGCTCACTGGGCCTCTGAGGACAAGCATGGAGAAGATATGAGAGCAGAGAGCGGGATAAAGGCATCACATTTCATAAACATGGAAATATTGAACGCATAACTCAATGTCACATGAGACAATGGCAAACAGGAAAAAAATAATGAATATGCATTGGCAGGCATGTGCTGAAACATACTGCATGTGTGTATGATGTGAACACACTCAAGCAAAGACACAATCATGAGGCAGAGCCCCCTCGGCCGACGAAAAGATGACTGCTCTACTCAGCTGCTTTTAAACAGTACAACATACTTTTAGTAGTGTGTACCTAGGAATTTCTCATTGGTTATATCTTAAAGCTACAAAATAACACCGCTGCTGAAATAAAACTGTTTGCCTCATTGTGTGTTACTTGGTAATAGTCTGGAGGTGTTATTATAGTGGGTTTGTAAGAGTAGATGTTATAGATTCTGCCATTGCATCTCTGCAAGATCATTCTTTTATGTGTTTCTTTCATTTCTCCACCACTAGCATTTGTTGTTATGCAGCCGCCCCCTAAAGTGATGGAAGAAAGTTTACTGGTAATTGTGATGCATGATTGATAAAAAAACAGAGGAAGAAAATAGAAAGAAGCATTTATTCTTCAATAATTTTTTTTTTGCTTCACAGTGCCTCAGAGTTTGGTTTCTTACTTTGCTGCAAGAATGTCAAATATTTCCCATATTTGTGTAAGCCGTATGCAGGAGACTTTGACTCTTTTTAACTATAGAAGTGACAAATTCATAGTGAGTAATGTCGGTTTAATTATAATATTCCCCCCAAAGCCCTGAAGCAATTTTTTTCAAATTAATATGCCTAGTGGGGAGGAAAACATCAGGGTGCAAATTGCAGTAATATACAGTATTGAAGACTCATTACCGAATGTATTGGTAATGGTAAGGTAGCTTCTCATTATGTGGGATGTTTGGGCTTATGGTCCTCAAGTAGGTAGTGGTCTGAGTAGAGCTGAAGAGGACCCTTAGTGGTTTTGGGGTAAACAGTGATTGTATTTGTATCCTGCCTTTGCAGCTCTCCTGCCTTAAGATTCCCATCCTATGAAACACTATGAGCATGGCTGTGTGAATCATTTGTTGTTTGACAGAGAGTAATGTGGCCGATACTTAGCCGGATTATGAATTCCTTAATGGGCATCATGTCATCCTCATCATCTTTTGCTGCCTTAGTACTTCTTGATTAATTGTGTCAACCACCAGTCAAATGCAGGAATCTTCTGTGAAAGCACCGTCTGAAGATAGTTCAGTCGAGTGGTCAGTCCTCGTGCACATAAACAACCAGATCCAAAACAGTGCATGTTGTGGCTTGAGAAAGTAAAGCCAAAGGGGCCTCCTCCCTCCCCCAAAGGGCTCAGTTCCTCCATCGATGGCCTTTCGTTCATGCCTTCATGGGAGGCATCACAGAAGCAGAAGATAATCCCTCGTTTTTGCAGCCCTCCCTTTGCTTGGCCACTATAAGCCTGAGAGGGTCATTGTTCATTGTACAGGAGCGTTTCATTTAATTCCAGCCCCCCTTGTGTTTATCTAAGCCATTGGGACCGATGATGAAGGAGGAAGCATAAGGACTTTCTAGCATCAGCGCCAAAATAGATTGCTTGCCTGCAACCTGGTTCTTAGTTTTCAGGGATTCTTAAAGTTTGCCTTCTGGAGAATCCTATAAGTGTCCTTTCTAAAGGAGGTTGTTTCTCTTGAAAATAAGTTGCCGATTACTGAACTGGAATAAGAGGACAGGAACGACATTTGCTACTCTGCTCATTTTCTGGTACCCAGGAAAAAAGGAGACAGGAGGTATATGTAGATTTTACCCACTGGATGCTTGCCTTTTGCAGAGATTTCACCTCTGGCTGACTGGTACACAAAGATACACTTGACATCCACTTTTATCATGTGTCGGTGGTTCTCAGGCACAGCAAGTTTCCTCCTCTTTACCTTTCAGGGAGTAAAGCAATTTACTGTTTGGCTACTCCTTAGTGCCTCACACTCAAAGTGAACACAGTGCTCAAGACACTGTAGCATCAGTTAGGTAACGCCTGTCTACTTCCACATGGATGCCCTCTTTATGATGGCCAGGTTAAAAGAATGAGGAGTTCTGTAGACTTACAAACTGAAGATTTCAGTGCAACCAATAAACGTCTTTGACTTTCATGCACCTCTCCAATCTGATGCTGGCAGCTCATCCTGTGGTGCTGCCTGGTGTTTTTGCACATTAGCCACATCTGCTAATGAAGTGATCCCCAAGTCCTGGTGGAAACATATCCTGTTGGCATTCATTCACACCTCCCTGGTGGAGGTGCATCATTGGGGCCCACATCAAAAGGCAGAGCGTTTAAGTACTTGGCCATAATCTCTGCTCAAATGGCAAAGATTCAGCTCCTACTGTGCAATGCCACATAACCCATTCAAGGCAGTTTTTCAAATCTTGGATCATGACAAGGACGGCTTTTTGTTTTCAGACACCTGTAGTTGTAGAACGTATTCAGAGTCAGCGGGGGATGTTCATAATTTGAATGAAGGCGGCTTCCAGAAATGGTGCAAGGAGAGAGGAGATGTATCAGCAGGCTTCTCTGTTGTTTCTGTGGTCTTTTTCTTTCAGGGAAAGGTCAGTTGCACACCCTGTTTATTCTTGGTATGATCAATGTCTGTGGTGTGATTGTTTTCACAAGACTGATAATGCCTTCTAAATTTGTTCCGCTTGGGCAAATTAAAATGTGGTCATTCCTCAGAGGCAGTTATTTCTTATGTACAATCATCCAACGTACAAGAATACATATTTTCTTAGAGGCAGGGAGCCTCTTTCGAAGATACAGGTTTAGTTACTGAACATCTCTTCTAACACACATATGTGCCCCCCCCCCCCCACACCTTTTTCTTTATTGTGTCTCTCTCATTCTTTCCCCTTTATTTTCTTTGTCCTCCTTTCTCACTTTGCTTCCTTCGTTCTCTGTGTGTTGAGAGTCTGTAGTCAACTGTTTAGATAAGCTGATGTATAAATTCGCCTAGCCCCTCATCATGCCTGGTTGCCTTATCAAGGTCAAGAGAGTGCTTCACAACACTTACAGCGTTTTATCAGCATATTATCCGAATGCAGACGGAGACGAGGAAACAGGCCTGTGGGCTAGAACTCATTGGAAAAGCTTATTAAGCCCACTATTGTTTTTGATGACAGGCTTGGAGTAAGTTCAATGGTCCTTGTGCTGAAGCTCTTACCACACAGACCTGAGGATCATTAGGGTTTAATCTTTAGCTCCTAATCCCCCTGTTCTAGAGCGGACTAGCCTCGTTAGCTGACCTTGCAGCTGTACCACGCTCCCAAGCAAATCCTCAACCTTGACTTGGCTTCATCTGTTTTTACAAGAGCCTATCCCTTGGCTTAGCTTCGTCCTGGACTTCATCATCAAAAGCAACATTCTCCCTCACTCCATCTTGGAAAAAAAAATAATAATTTTAAATGCTCACAAAAATACATGTGTGAGACTCAAATCATTTTGCATATGAACTGTATTTACTTCCTCCCATTTATTTTGCTTGAGCTGAGCATGAAACAGTTAATGGTATTTGAAGCCATGGTGATAATTGCCAGTTTTACAGAGCCAATCACGAGGGTGGTTAATGTAATGGAAATTAAAAACAAAACCGTTTCTTTGATGTCTGTCTTCTAAGCCTGACAACAGGGAGTGAAGGTTAAAACCAAATGAGCGCAGACTTTAAACAAGAGGCTCTGTAAAAATCAAGTGCCACATAACTCAAGGAAATACAACACCAATCAGGACAGAAAGGGTAAATCCCTCATAACATTTTAGAGAGCAGCACAGCCTTTGCAGAAATAAAGCCCCCGGGGTATTTGATCACTTTATGGTCAGAATCTTAGATGACTGATTTTAAAAAGGGCTTTTTCTGTGTTAACATGGGATAATTGACGTTATAGACATCAATAAAATGATCAGCATTATCATCATCACTGTCGTCACTGCAATTAATACTGTCATTGTTACATGCTTAACTATAAATTAATGATTCCTCTTTGAGTCTCTATCTTCCCATTAGTAGCCCGGGGCTTTGTCATCTGCATCAGCAGAGACCCGTAGTGCTAATATGACCTCTGTGTGGTGAGTCTACAAAGGATCCATGTCAGTGAAGTGTCAGGGCTGAGTCAGTCAAAATTGCTTGCTATGGGTCACTGGACTTGGGAATTGGGGCATGACTGACAGTTACATAACACTATGACAGAAATTAAAGGAAGGAAACACTGTAAAACACCAGATACTGTACTGATACAAGGAGCTCTGAGGCTTGTTACACACCAGGACACAAAGATTGTTGGATGGATATAAAATGGACTGTTACATCTTTACCAATAGTGCTGCAAAAATGTACCGTTAGGCTTGGGAGTGGGGTCAGAGAAAAGGCAATCTCTTATCCAACTGTGTCATCCTCTCATAAGTGGCTACTTTTGTACACTTTTCATGCTTTCAGCTAGTTAGACTCACCCTTGTAATAATGTTGTCAGAATGGCTCAACGTTCATCAGTCTTCAGGCCTTTACACACCAGGGGTGTGACAAATACACAACACATAGTGCACAAAAGCACTATACATGGAAACGATGGGGACTATCCCATAGCAGTTCATTTCAATGTTGCTCACCATGACATCTCATTACGTTTCTGTGGTATTGAAAAAGTCACTCTACCACCTTTGGGGGATGTGTTTAGGATTGCCACCAAGCTGTTTTTAATTTTGCCTTTGTTCCTCTATTTCTGTGTATAATGTTGATTAGTAACTTACTGATTTTTGGTATTGATGGTTTTGCTACTGCACCTGGGTTACGTGACTGATTGCAAACTCACAGCCACTCCTACTTAAGATGGCTTCTGTTTGTCACAAAACTGTAAGTCTGATCAAAGTCTAGTCACCGAAACGTTGCAGCAGCATTAAAATCATTATTTATGGAAGTTAGACAGTGTGCGGGAGTCCCTCTCCTACGCACCTGTTTGAAAACAGATGTGCAAAGTATTCTCTCGTTTTAAATACACAACACAAAAATGGGAAATACTCATCTATGAATATTAGTGGTGGTAGTGGATGTGTTTGTGCTGCCTTTCTAAAGGTTGAAAGGAGTTGTTTTATCGTATAATCCTAATGTTGCAATGTGATTGGTTGATGCCTTCATTAACTGTAAGAAAGCTTTGCTTTTTGCCACATAATATTTACGTTCTGTATGAAAGTACTAATTGCATGAAAATAATGCCCCAGTGTGTAAGGGTCTTCAGGCAGTGGTTCTCAAAATGGGGGGCAGTGAATACACCTTTTTTATAGCAGACATTTCTACTCTTTAAACACAAATGTATAAAATAACATAATTACAGCAGTGCATTGGAATAGTTGCTGAAACTCAGCCATTGTTAATTTTATTAGTTCAATTCAATTAGTTTCAAGGTGTTGGAGCCTGATTCATTCGGGATCGATTGAAAAAAGAAAACAAAAACGATGGTAGCAAGGCTACAAAATTGAGGTTAGCAAGATTTAGAGATGAACACACTTCTGTTACTAGTATCTCCTTTAATATTTTGTTTTATTGCTTTATCCTTCCCCAGCTGATAAAATAGAAACGGTGCAAGGTGGAGGATGACTCTTTCTTTCTTTCTTTCTTTCTTATTTTTATTTCACTTCCAGATAGAGGCATGACCAAAAAAACTTTGGGAACCACTGTTGTGAGCTGTACTGTATAAGCCTCAGTTGTATAATTTTAGATACGCCATGAGATGATTGATAGGATGGTATCACAGACCATCAGGATAACATATTTAACTTTTTGTCTGTTAAACTATCAATGCTGCAATACATTTACAGTTTAAATGTTTACATCTGGAATGCACTCCTCTGTCATTGTCATGTATTAACTGAAAAATTAATTTGTAATGTGAGTGGAACTGTACAGTAAATTATCCACATTATCAAGAGAATATTTTACCTGCTTGAGAGGAGGCAAAATGAGAATCCCCAAACAGATGCATTACACCTAAAAACAGATTCCCGTTTCATCTTCTTATTTCTGCAGGTACATAATCTGTACACAGTCCTCCCACCTGGGACCTGTCATATTTATTCCTGAGTAAATATACATAATGCATGTCCTCTCCCTCTCTCTCTCTCTCTCTCTCTCTCCCACACACACACACACACACATATACACACACATACACACACTATGAGGGGTGAAACGTATCAGCGAACACACACACACACACAGTGCATTCACTGCATACTTGATATGTGTACATTGCGTGTGCAACCATCGCAGGGGTCAAAAGTGTCAGCTCTTGAAGCAACAACGCTTCGTGTTACAGACGTGTGACACGTAGCATTACTATGCTAACTAGCTTGCTATGCTAACTCTGCTAACCAGACGTGCGTGCGTAGACACGTTATGTGATCACAGGGGTCAAAAGTGTCAGCTCTTGAAGCAACAACGCGTCGTGTGATGAATGTGTGACACGTACCATCGCTATGCTAACTAGCTTGCTATGCTAACTCTGCTAATCAGGCATGCGTGCGTACACACGTCGTGATCACAGAGGTCTAAAGTGTCAACTCTTGAAGCAACAATGCTTCGTGTCATGACATGTGACATGTAGCATCGCTATGCTAACTAGCTTGCTATGCTAACTCTGCTAATCAGACATGCGTGCGTAACACATCATGTGATCACAGGGGTCAAAAGTGTCAGCTCTTGAAGCAACAGCACGTTGTGTGATGGACGTGTGACACGTAGCATCGCTATGCTAGTAATGTATATATATTTTTACACAGTATCTATCTATCTATCTATCTATTTTCTTTCCTTGTTCAGGCACTATTTTTAACACATCAGATCATTTGTTATAATAATAGGATACTCGCAGCTTTATATCAAGGGGAAAAAAATCCTAGTCTCTCTCTCCTGGGTTGACCGGAAAAATAGTTTCCCTGCACCATGTTGGAGGAATTTCTGATCACCATCCAATATTTATTCATATTATAGGCTAATGAACTGGGGTTGAGAGGACTGGTTGCCATGGCGACAAGTAATCAAAGACAATGCTTTCACCAGTGGATCTGACAGACTCTAAACTGATCATACACAGCTGGACTTGATTGCAGGGCACGAACTGAGAAAGGAGATCCGAGTGAGCGACAATTTGGCTCTGGGAAGCGGAGCTGCCGTAAAGTGCCCGACGAAGCCACCTTTATTGCATTCTCCACTGGGAGGGGGGAGGCGAAGACAGCCAGCGTAGGTGGAGAAGTTCTGGGGTTAGGGTGGAGGTTAGTTAAGGATAGGGGAATTAGGAGTGTCCTCCCGCTTTCCAGCAAGCCTAGACCTCAGGGGAGGGTCTCGTTGATCCGGCCAGTTAAGAGTTTGTTTTAAAGTATGACATCTTAAGTGTTTGTGTTATATTTGCAGTCCTGTCAGTTATAACTGAAAGCCGAGCGCACTCAAAAAATATGGATAAAATGCGTTGCTTTCTTTCTGTGGAGTGCATATCTTTAAAAAAATGTTTGAAAGAAAAGTAACCAAAGATAAGGTGTCATATTGAAGATTTTGTTTGAACAAAATATAATTTGAATTTTGAAACCTGTTTTGTTGACTTTTTTGTAATAAATTACTTTTTTTGGACTTCAAACATTTTTCCCAGCGCATTATTGGCGAGTTAAGCCAGCCGCCACCTGTAGAAAGTGGTTCTACACACAATAAAGCCTATAGTTTGGGAAAATATAACACAGAAGTCTGCTGGTTTTAATCCACCTGTACCCTATCTGCTATTAAGTAGGCTAATAATTAAAACTGAATGACCCAAATCTGGGGATATCCGGAATATCTCTAGCCTACTTTACGTCATCCCAAAACTGAATGTCCCTCAGGCATATAGGCTTTTTACAGCAAACAGGAATAAAATATAAATCTAGATTTTACAAGTAAGGAAAGACTTGACAAGACATCAGCATGAACAGCACTGAGTGTTCCCCGCTCTCAACCTGGCAGCGAAAGTCCGAGTGAATTTAACCCATTTAAACCCATTTAAGGATGTCTGAAAAGCTGTTTCCATAAACAGTCAAATTCGCAAAAGGGCAAAATGTGAAATAAATGTTTATGAAAACACAGCTATTGATTAAAAACATACAGATGGAGGTTTGCAGCATTTAGGATCCAATTCAATAATCGGCTATATATTCACAATTAGGCTGTTGTGGCCTATATATTGTCTTCGTTAAATATTTTTAAACCACAGCCAGACATCGAGGGTGGTCAGTAGTTCTGATTTGTGAGGATAAAATAAAAATTAAAAAAAATCATGCGTGTGTATATGCAGGTGTATGTCTGCAGCGACTTGATTCATTTATTCATTACACTCTTGCGAAGCACACACACACGCCTGCCTGCACGTGTAAACTATGGAGACAGACAGTTTGCCAAAGTAATTTGATGCGTTCAGGTATTAATGATGTGTACATGCACTGTGTGTGTGCGAGATGCACACGCAGGTGTAGTGTATGTGCGGCGTTTGTAATGCGCTGTGCACGCATCCTGAAAAGACGTGTGAGTGGAGCGAACAACGCCTGCGCGTCATGTAGCGTCCGTGCGTGTAACACTCGTGTCTCCATAGTAACCCTATGTAAAAGGTAGGCGTGCGCTCACGCAGTTTGATTGGATCTGATGTGTCCTAAGTAGGCGCAAGTTACGCATTGTAGTGTGGTTGGGTGAAACGTTTGACCCCTCATACACACACACACACACACACACACACACACACACACAAAACCCTCAATTATCTTGAATTTCAAGAACAAAAAAGCACATGTGGCTTGGAAGCTTTATGCTTTTCTTGTATCAGTATTTTTTAAGTTAGTGCTCAGTGCCTCATCATGTGCATTATCCCGACAGCACAATAATTCAGTTTTACCTGAAATTAAATTCTGCCAATCCACTTATCCCAGGGACAGCATTTTTTGTTGTGTTGGTATGGGGCTACACAGCTGAAGGTGCATACATCAATTAACGTGGCGAGGACAGGTTCCAAGAGATGCTGGTAAGTTCGCAGGTTCAGCCAAACAGCGCTTATCTCCAGCTGGCAGCTGGACGTGGCAGAAATAACTCAATTTAATACCCATGGCTGTTGCGTGATAATGGCCGCACTCCTGTCACGATGGGAGACTTCTCACCTCTTCAACCCTGCTGCTCCGCTTCTCTTCTGCAAGCTGCTGGCGTTTAGCTGGAGGAGGTAAAATTCATATTGTCTGTCCCTCGTCCCTCGCCTCATCAATCATATCAGACGTAACATTTCCAGCGCTTTCCTCTCTATTATTTTCCAGTTTGCCTTAAGACAATAAAGCTGAATAATTGCCTTTTGAAGCTAAAAGTTACTCGTCTCACTCACTGGTGTCACAAACCCATGACTCAAAATCATGCTGGCTCTAAAACCACTTGGGTTCCGGCAAAGCTTTCATTAAGGGACCACAATGAAACCTCTCAGGAAGAAAGACAGCTAGGTGACTCATGGCCAATCTAAGTCTGTCATACAATATTTGGCCAGTCGAAAGGATTTCAATTCAGTCACTCTCAGACATGAGGGCTCACCCACAGTACGGCAGAGAACTTTAAAAAGCTACAGATGACAAGTCTGCCAACTCTTTGTGGCCGAGTTTCTCAAAAGTTTTTAGTTGCAGGGCCTTAGAGTGGTCATGATATGTCCTTCCATCTAAAACTGTCTCAACAGATACTGGCTACGATGAAATCTGGTATCAAGAGTGATGGTTCCTGGTTATTTTGGTGACCATCTGACCTTTTGACTAACCAAATCGTCCACTTTCATCCATGTGACTATGTGATTAGCATTGCTCTAACTTCTTTAGGGTTTTTATCACTGAATATATAGGACTGGTAACATATCAGTGAGATAATGCAATTGACTTGCAACCATTCCTCAAGCTGAGCATTAATCTAATGTAATCTAACTGATCTAATGTACCAGTCAGAATCACCCATGATGCATCCTTTCATTTTTATCTCGAGGGTGGCTCTGAATGTGCAGTATGTTTTGATGCTCGTTTATCATGTATGGACCATGGAGCAATCTCCCCCTGATTTACATGATCAACTGATTGTGGCTGAGACGTCATCAGATCAAATCTCTGCTTATTACTGAATATGCTGAAGTATGAAATATGTTCTAATTTGGACAAGGGCTGAGTTTACTGCTTTCTCTGTTACCCAAAGAAATACTGTTGTACTCTGTAGCTCTGCTTAGTGACTGGAAACAATGTGATATTAATTGGGTGCTCTGTGTGGACATCTTCCTCTACACTACCCCCCTCCTCCAGTGCTTTATATGTCTCGCTGACCCCGACACACACACACACACACACACACACACACACACACACACACACACACACAGGGCTGATAATGACTGTGGCTGGTGATCCAATTCAATGACCATTAGGAGGCATAATGTGTTGCTGCCTTGCGCTGTTCCTGTGCTAAACATAAACCACTGTGCTCCGTAATACCTAGCGCTGGGAGGACTGATTCTCTTAAGTAACTCAGTTTTGTCAAGCTGTCCTGTGTAGGCAAATCAATACAGGAGCTGTTCACTTTATCTCTTGATGCCTTTGCCTGATAGTTACTATTAATTAAGTCACCACAGAAACACATAGTGCATAATTGTGCCATATCTATCGACCAAAACTTGGTGCCTCCAACAGTCCGAACCAGTGAGCTTTAATAATAGCAACAAGACGTAATCACAGAATCAGATGTCTATGTTCTTCATCTGCATCAAGCAATATTCACATTATGACACAAAAACAAGGTTTCTGAATGAGACTGAGGAGAGTTGAGAACTGAGGTCTTTTGCAAGGACTGATACGCAACAATGCTAATGTACTGTATTTAGCAGTAGTTAGATCACTAGAGACACAAGCAGCATTTTAAACTGCAGAAATAGTAACAGCCTACAGCCATTAGCACTCACAAAGGTCACAGCAGCTTGGGCTCAAAGTTTAACAAATGTAAACTAAATCACCACACACCCTGTAAAAAATAATGAAGGGGTGCTTTCAATAGCTGTTTTTTTCAAGTTATTATGTGAACCAACTGTAATTTAGTCAGAGATAAACCTGAATGGTAAGCTAAGCCAAAACAGATTCTGGTTTAGCATGTGGGCTAATCATTGAACTTCTGAATAGAGAGCTCGCACCTATGTCATGGTTTGGTCAGTAATCAGGATGTGGGGCCATTATCAAGGTACTGGGATGTGAACAACATAATAGATTGCACATCGAATGTTCAATGTAAGCCAATTAATTTAGGATGTCTAAAAGCCCTGAAAAACATTTGGAAGCTGCTAAAACGTTTTGAGAAACTAAGGTTAATAGGTTGCAAAGATCCATACAGGCTGGCCTCTTCATCTTGAAATGACAACCTGGCAATTCTGCTTTCTATTTATTTTCTTAACAAAGTGAATGCCCTCATTTTTAATATGATATATATATTTAATACAGCACACTTTTGGGGCTACAATTCTTACCAAAACAAGTTTTGTATTGTAGTAAATATGAAATGAGATCAGAATCGGATATTGAGTCACCAATGCAAGAAACATCAGCCTAAAATCAATACAGTATGCTAGCATACTGTTACACTATAAAATTAGTTAACAGTTGCTGTCATTAATATTTCACCTTCCTGAAAAGAAACACACAGAGCAGACTTGAACGTTGTCAAGATTCTTGCCCTGGAAATCCTGGTTTGGCTAACCTTTTATCACACTGTTTTTGGACTCTTCTCCCTGATTTGTAAGAACTTTTGGCAATCTGTAGTGCTCCAAATGCATTGTTTTAGTTTTGCATGTAAGCATGCTAACACTTGCTAAGTACCCAAAATACTGGACAAATTAACCTTCTGACCTGATGACAGTGCTCAAGGAAAAGTCAGGATTACTACAGTTAATCTTGACCATGAATGTTTTCACCAAATTTTATGGCAATCCGTCCAATAGTTATATATATTTCAGTCAAGACAGTTGGACCAACCAACTGAATGGGTGCAAGCAGATTTGAGAATTTACTGAAACTACAATGATTACAAACTGAAAGCAACAATTTTTGGAGCAGAGCCAGGAAACACTCACCGTCAAGGGAGCGAGAAAACAATTATCTTGTTCCTTAGTCCATGTGATTACAGGCAGGAAATTTGGCTTAGAACTGTATGGATGACTGTACAATCATGCACCAAACCAAAGTAGTTTTTCATTTATCTCAATAAAAACACTTTCATGGAGTCAATGCCAGTCTCAAGGAGCCATTCACAAACCCTATGCAATATTGTAAAACATAATTTTTTAGCATTTATAAACTATTTGCAGTTTTTAAACAACGGCATGTGTAATGGTGGGCACACATTTAGGCAACATCAGTGTGGTGAAGTGCCATTAGTTTCGAAAGCTATACAAGGGCATTAACCGCCAAATATTGCGAATGTCTCTTTAACAAATAGACTTTGACAATTGGTGATTAACTTCCAGATCTAGTGAGTGTATAGAGGACATTATAGAGTGGTTCAATATTGAGTGGCCACATCGAGACCATCAATTAATTACGAGCTTACATGTCACTAGATGCTTACAACTTATTTGTGGTGATGTACAGAACATCAGATACCATGGCATAGATTTTTAGAGTTTTTTGTCTTGAAATCAGAAATCTTCGATAACACAAAACAAAGACACAAGACCACTCTGTATGAGGTGTGTGTTACAGCCTAATCACCAAACCAGAAGACGATCCTAACAGGAAATTATATGTGCATTTTGTTCTGGCTTGCTAGCTAACATAGTTCAGAGCTAAATGACATAGCTGTTATGCAAACACGAATTCTGTTTTCTGTATCAATCCTGTGTTAGTCAACATATCTAAGCCTGCAGCCATAGATGCCACTGATATTTTAGTTAAACAAATGACTGTGTTAACTGGTGACTTTCAGCTGAATGCATCTGTGGTTGCTCATAGTGACTTATGTAAATGACTGACGTGGATAATATACACATATGAGTACATATATGGTTCAACTAAAATTGAAGGCTTTTATGAGGACACCCACATGTTCCATTTGTGTTTTCAACAGCTGCCGTCACTATGCGTGATGACACATTTCACTGAGTCACTACTTAATACAGTCACGAAACACGGTGTCTCTGACATGGTCAGATTTTTTGACACTGATTTAAATTGGCTGGATGGCTGGGGCAAAACGCCAGTTCTGTTGCCAACATGTCCATGCATTCTTTGATGACTCTGTTTGTAAAAGGGGCTATACGATCATTACCCTGGCCACAGTCTTCCACTTGCTTAGACCCTGGCTAACATACAGTACATACAACCCAGCCTCAGTAAACTTAGTAGTGATAGTAGGAAGCTGGGTGATGCCTGGACAGTGACTTGTGCTGGCTTTCCCCTGGGTGAGGGGTTTCACCCAGCATTCAACCCCACAGACCCTGTGACCTGAACCGACCATCTGAAAGTTACCCTACCTAAAAGCCTCCATTAGACGGCTCTGAAGCATGGCTGCAGCCGGGAAGGCAAAGCTTTGACTAATGCAATTTCATGCACGACAGTGGTCTCTGCAGCTGAATTTATACTAGGTGCCACATGTGAAAAAAGGCAGAAAAAGAGCCAGACAGGAGCAGCAACAGAGCAGAGACAGACAGAGAGAAGGGAAGGCTGAGCAGACAAAGATGTTTTACCATGCCAGATCAAATTATTGAACTCCATTTGCAGTATTATCATTGCAGATTAACATTTTTATGAGCGTGTGAAATTACCCATGGACGTCTATTGCCCTGCAATACAATGAGGCACACAAGGCCCATTCCTTGAACAGAGAAGCTGAGAATAAAGACGAAGCTTTTCTACACTATCTAGTTTTGAGGAGAGTTGCAGGTTAAGGCAGTAAAAACTTTTGTAGCCCTTTAAAAGACACTGGTCCCAATACTGACATGTCAGTTTTACACCAAGGTCACCTCTAGAACTGTACAACAAGCTCCAAAACTTGCTCGTCACACCACAAAAGTTGATTGTATGCTTTACGTGTTCACCAATAACTCCGGTGTAACTCATCGCCCCTCCGTTCTGTCCTTTTGTTGGGTGTAAAATTACAAAGTCTCCAACAAACTGCTTAGTCCAGCACTCCTGTTTATGAATGAGCAGTTTTTTTTTATAGAACTCTTCATTCATTGATCTCCTTACTTTCATAGCTCTCATCCCTGGAGAGCATTGACTGGACACCATATACAAATGTATTCCCCGCGGCTCTACTGGAGTGTTGCTGTGTAAAATTGCCAGACTTATCTTGATCACTGTTCCAGAGAACAGCTTTACAGGGGATGAGAGGATTGTGAGCCAGAATGAAGTTTGGTTGTGGCTTTTTATCTTGAAGCACGTGTAGGGGGATAGAGCGCTACACTAAGTACGCTGCAATGCTCCTTGATAATCGTGTTGCTACATTAAGAACAAGGATAAAAGTGTATCCTTCTCCCACACAAGAGACCCTACGTGCACAGAGAGAAATATATCTGCCAACCATCTGAGGCTTGTACACATAAACAACAAGGACAAATATATGCTTACTTACAATGCCAGCAAGGCAAGCCAAGCGTGGAAATACTAGGATCACTTTGGTTCACAGAGCATGGCTGACATATAGGTACATTTG
The DNA here is from genome assembly GCF_011397635.1 of Epinephelus fuscoguttatus. Classification (NCBI taxonomy): domain Eukaryota; kingdom Metazoa; phylum Chordata; class Actinopteri; order Perciformes; family Serranidae; genus Epinephelus; species Epinephelus fuscoguttatus. The sequence goes on along the minus strand of NC_064760.1, from coordinate 31,234,607 downwards.
TAGCAGATATGAACATGTTTACAGCCGGGTACAAACAACAGTTTTGGTCTCTATGGCTATTTCCTAGTTCATGACAGTTATATGGAGGGTGAATTTTTATATAACTCATTTGTTTATGTTTTCTTAAGGCTTAAAGTCACACATCATTAAGGGCTGGTCACTTTGAGCGACAGGCTTCTAAAGATGGTGTCCTTGGCTTCTCAGTCAGATCGGATCTGAAACAATTACACCCATAGGGAGCAAGATCCACAGTCTGATTCAGCTGAAGCTAATACAAAGGTGCGCTACTGGATTGAGATCTGGTGTCTGTGGAGGTCACTGGAGTACAGTGAACTCAATGTTATGGTCAAGCAACCAGTTGGCATGTTATCCTGCTAGAAGCAGGCATCTGAAGATGAGTACACTGTGGTCATAAAGAGATGGACACGGTCAGCAACAACACTCAGGCAGGCTGTGGTGTTTAAATAATGCTCAGGTGATACTAAGGGGCCCAAAGTGTGCAAAGGAAATATCCCCCACACCATTACACCACCACCACCACCACCACCAGCAGCCTGAACCATTGATACAAGGCAGGATGGATCCATGCTTTCATGTTGTTTACACCAAATTCTGACCCTACCATCTGAATGCTGCAGCAGAAATCAAAACACATCAGACCAGGCAATGTTTTTTTTTCAGTCTTCTGTTGTCCAGTTTTGGTGAGCATGTGTGAATTGTACCTTCACTTTCCTGTTCTTAGCTGACAGGAGCGGCACCCGGTGTGGTCCTCTGCTGCTGTAGCCCATCTGCCTCAAGGTTTGATGTGCTGTTCATTCAGAGATGGTCTTCTGCAGATCTTGGTTGTAACGAGTGGTTATTTGAGTTACTGTTGCCTTTCTATCATCTTGAACCAATCTGGCCATTCTCCCCTGACCTCTGGTATCTACAAGGCATTTTTGCCCATAGAACTGCCGCTCACTGGATATTTTCTCCTTTTTGTATCATCCTCTGTAAACCCTAGAGATGGTTGGGCATGAAAATCCCAGTAGATCAGCAGTTTCTGAAATACTCAGACCAGTCCATCTGGCACCGACAACCATGCCAAGTTCAAAGTCACTTAAATCACCTTTCTTCCCCATTCTGGTGCTCGGTTTGAAGTTCAGCAGGTTGTCTTGACCATGTCTACATACCTAAATTCATTGAGTTGCTGCCACATAATTGGCTGATTAGCCATTTGTATTGATGAGCTGTTGGATAGATGTACCTAATAAAGTGGCTGGTGAGTGTATGTCTTGTATGTGACAGACATCAACAAGGTCACCATAAACTTAAAAGGTAGTAATCTGTCATTGCTGCTTGTAGCTCGTTTCTACTTCTCACAAGTACAGTAATGAAACATCATTTATTGCAGGTTTAACTCAGAGTTAATCTAATCCCAATGAATTATATCTACATGCATGACCATAACCTAAGACCCATCCCCAGCCACGAAGGACAGAACTTCTAAAGGACTTTGAACTTTGAAAACACTTTGAAAGGGAACCATGAGCACAAGACCAGCAACAAACCTACATGCAGCTATCATAGAAAGAAGCAGTTTCTTATTATAAAGCCCCTAACTTTGGAAGACACCAACTCAATTCAGCTAACTCAGCCTGCTGTAGCCTCATATTAGCTTTGGCTCAACCTTGTATTTCATTTGTTAATAGTCTTGAAAAACTACAAATCTATCTTTTTACTTGATTTATCAACCAGTTCATAAAGCTGGATCCCTTTTCTGCTTGAATAAAGACAAAAAGATTCAATTTTGCAAAAACACTGAGTAAACAAGAAAGTGACAGCCAACAACAAAATCTCAGGTTGTAAGATGTCGTCATGCTTGTGGGTCTTCTGGCCATGCTCCATGACTGCTGTCACATGTGATTTATGATCCTTTTTGCCACAACACATCACTATTTATCACTGTCAACACAATTACTGGCCACTGCTTTGAATTGCATGCCCCCCCCCCCACCCCCCCCCCACCCCCTTCAGGTCAAGTCTACATTTGTTTTTTCTTCACAGTACGGAATTCAATGCAAATCAACAACTCAGACAATGTAATTCAAAAGCAGCGGCATCCACCAAAAAAAGGTGATATATTTAATTTGCGTAGTGAGCCCCCGGTGTGTACTGACAAAGTAGATACTATCCTGTTGTTGCTCCTGCTGTCAGACAGAGGCCAGGCTCCTTTGTTAAATGCCCCAGTGTTGACAAGTATTATGCCCGTGAGCAGAATCGAAAAAGCCTAGACAGATTTCATTCAGCACACACTGATGACTCACAGCCTCAGTGAAGTGACTTCTGATGCCACACACCCGAAACATTTCAAAGCTGATGCAAATATATCCACGGCGCTGCCTCCATGTATTCATTATCTTCGAGGGTCCATGGCGTGGTACTAGACAAAACAGCTTTCGTCAGCCTTGCAGAGGGCTTTAGATAATGGTAAACAGTCAGAGATACATCAATAAAGAGAAGACCCAGAAGCCAATAATGACAGTGAACCTGGATGTGTAATTAAGAGTAGAAGGCATTGTGGGATATTTATTGTCTCGCTAATGGGCATAAAAAATAAGAATAGAAAATACCTTCAAACAATAATTTGCTTGTGGTGTTTACTTATTGAGACGGAGCTGTAACTCCACCTCCTCCTGTCTTTGATCTCCAGATCAATATTTGATTAGGAGAAGGCTAGACGGATCGGTGGACACACACACACACACACACACACACACACACACACACACACAGAGTGAGTAAAAAGATGGATGAGCTGGCAGGACAGGACTACTCTTAAGGTCAGGACTTAAGATAACTCCACATCTTTGTTATCCTCCTCTTTGTATTTCTCTCCTTCTAGGTGACCCTTTTACATTATCCCTTTTGTGCTTTGAGTATTTTCCCCGCCTCCTGTACATGCGTTTAATAAGGAGCATTGAACCAACTAATGTATGGGTATAATCAGCATGATATATTATACCTAACCAGTTATGCTAATAAGGTTATTCATTAAGCCATATAATGCATAAATTAACAAATACTTTAATGACTTCACATAGCACATGGGTTCTATTAATTTGACCTCACCACTGACAGCAATTTCAAGAAAATTATTTTATACTCATTAAGATGCATGCTAGTTCTTCAACACACTGCACTGCAAAAATAGATCATGCGGTCAGTGCGGTTTCCCTGCTCTTAAGTATAAAGTATGTTAGAGTTATTACATTCACAAAATGTGGCTATAAGCCTCCAGACAAACAGACAGACCACAGAAAAACATCATACCCAAAGAACGTGTCAGTAAGTCGTAAGAGTCTACAGCCATGCTAGTGGCTCAGTGAGCTGGTACTTAAGCACAATGGTGTTTTGAGCTAAATGCTAACATCAGCATGCTAACATGCTCATGTTGGCAACACTTACATGGTGATGTTTACACCATGGATGTATAAAGGAAGCTGGATACAACATTGGAGGCGAGGCCCCATTCATTCCTATGGAATTTCACGGGGGTTGTGACGCTCAGAAAAATGTATCTACTGATGTACAGACGTGTCTTTAACAATGCAAGTCTATGGGAACAAGTGTTTTTGGGCCCAATGGCATCACGTGATAGACCCGGAAGTTGCAATCCCCTGTCTGGTTCGCCGCACTTCCCGGGGGCTAGTTTGCATGGTATAGCCTAAAGTTTTCCATGCTCAACATCTTAGCATCTTGGTGTTAGCATGCTAATGTTAGCACTAAACACACAACACAGCTGAGTTTGGTGAGAATGTCATTAGCTTTGCATTGTTTTGTATTTACTCATGAACAAATTAAAACGTTGGAGATTTAATTGGGATCCATCCAATAGTCTTCAACATGTTCTTCTCAAAACAAAAAGTGCCAACCTCATGGTGGTGCTGGAGGAAATGCCAGATGATCACCAAGGTCAGTAGGGTTCATCCTCTGGGAATCATAAATATTTGTATAAAATGTCATGGTAATCAGTAGCTGACATATTGTATTTCAGTCTAGACTACAAGTGGGGGACAGAATGGCCTTGATCTAGAGCTAACTGACAGAGTAAATGGAAAACACAACCTTTTGAATTTAGATTATATGTGTTTTCTATTAGTTAAACATACTAATGTGACTCCTTAGAAATGTATTGTCCTCAACAGCCATATATCAACCACACACTCACACACACACAGGAGCCATGACACCATGTCTAAGTCATTCTCCACAAGATGCCAGCCAGAGCTGATCCTCCTTGCTAATGCATCACATGCTGTCTTCAACACCACCGATCATGGCTGACTGGCTGGTTGCTTGGTTGGCAACCCAAAGCCCCATGTCGGAATTGAACACGCTGGCTGGTATCAAAGCCGGACACCACCCGAAGACATGGCCTTGCATCAATATAGCTACCATTTGTGTACCATCCTCACTTCTTCCTCTGAAGTTCAGAAAGAAACAGAGCCAAGGGGAGGAGGTCGGGGTTGAGAGAAACAGAGTGTGGGCTGACGGAGTGAGGATAAAGGTAGGATGGATAGATGCGGCTGCCAGGACCTGTCAGCAATGACAAATGGATGTTGCAAAGATGAAGCAAGTAAGACATTAGAGAACAGTGATGTGGTGAATCACCGGTATGAGTGTGTGTGTGTGTGTGTGTGTGTGTGTGTGTACACCTGTGTGTGTTTTATATGTGCCTGTCTGTGTGTTTTAGTGACTGTGTTGGTGAATGAAAGAGAGAGAGTGTGTGCGTATGCGTATAGGTGTGTCCCAAGCTACAAGGTGCCAAACCCTGACAGGGGCCCTCCAAGATGGGAGAGTGCTGGGAAATTGATTTAGGTGGTGTCTGAGGGCGACAGAGATGAATCTGTGTGTCTGATTACAGGAAGAAAAATAGCAAACACCATGAGATAGAAATGGCAGAACAAAGAATACCAGGAAGGAAGGGCAGTGAAAGGCAAAGACAGAGATAGAGAGAAAAATACACAATTTTCCAGATATGTTAATAGATGAACAAATAGGAAAAATTCAAAAGCAATTGGTGTTGGGCACTAACACTTTGTAATTTGTACAGTAATGTGATTACTTTATGCAAAAGTAATGTCATGGCTGATTTGTGTTTGATGTAAGGGCCCCATTGTCATTTTGATTTATAATCCAGACTTGTCAGATTTCACCCATAGATTGCATCCCACAACACTGAATGGATGTATCATACTTGATCAGGCCTTATTGTGCTTTAATTATTCAACCCACAGTTACTGCTTACTTTGTAATATAGAGTGACAGTAGCCTACACATGTACATGTATGGTCCTGTTCTATTCTGCCCTGCCCTACTCTGAGCAAAGTCTGTATTTCGATCAAATTTAGCTTGTTGAGCCTGTTGGAAGATAGAAAAATTTTGTTTACTGCACGCTGTCATCATTTATGTCATCCATCTCACCATTTTTTGAGATGTTGCTCTTCTGATGGATTTGAACTTGCTCTTTCTGCAAATGGGTCTCCATGCTGTGTTGCGAGATGAGCCTCCTGAATTTGCTCCCAAAATGCTGTCAAATCTTTCATTTAAAATTGCCAATGCAGCCTCTGTAATTCTCGACCAGAAAAGAGGCAGAAAAAATGAGTAGAGAAAAGAAAAAGAAAACTTGCACACAAAAAAATAGGACCCAAATGACTGAGATGCCTATTCGCACAGGACTAATATTATCACACGACCACAGTGTTTGAGAAATATGGTAGGTAATTTGCGATAGATTTTTTTTTTTTTTTTACTTGACAAATTACAGACATTACAGATTTGCACGAGAGTACAATCCCAAACGACTTTCGCAATTATTACAAATTATGAGAGGTCCCTAAGCAGGGGTGTAGTGCTGCTGGAGTGCACCAAAATGAAGCTCTGCCACTGTTTTTATCCACCTAAGGAAATGGAGTATTTGCAGTTCACATAATCCACTTAAAATTTATATACATTTTTAAAATTTCAATCATCACTGAAGTGTATGTCATGCAAGAGTGTCAATAAGAAAAATGGAATGGTCAAAGTTGTGTTGATTGATTCACGACATCAACTCATGCATTGAGTAACATGGAAGAAAACATTCTATTGTAAAAGCTGCCAGCAGCTGTCAGCAGTAACCTTTGATTGGCACAGTGAATTAAATTAATTTTTCTCAGTCTATATCCAGCTGAGTGTTAGCATGCAAGGATGAAAAGACAGCACAACTTCCTTTCATTTTGAAGTTACAGTTGACTAATGGATGTTAACTTGCCACCATAAGAACAATGGTTACATAACCTTTGAAAAGCTACAGCCTAATCACATGCATGTTCTGTGTTTATGTTCTTTCATGTAGCGTGATAGAGAGCCGTGATTGAGATGAACAGGTGGCTTTATTAGATGTGTGTTAGTGAGAAGCAGAAGCCTACTAAGTCTTTCTTCAGCTTTCTTAATGGTATCTTTACTATCAACACTTTCTACCAGCATCCAAGACTTGTAGGAAAAGCAGCCAATCACAGTTCTTGCGGTCCCAGCATATTTCCACTGGCATCATACATTAGTGTTACATATTTGTGGAGGCATAAGTCAGAACTCTTGGAACTCTTCAATGTGTAAGTATAAATGAATCCTAAGAGATTACAGTTTTAAATTCAGAGACTGCATTACAATTACTAGTCCTAGTAAAGATCTGTTACTTTGACAACTGGCCCTTTGCAAAGTCCCACCCTCGAACACAAACTGAGTTACAGCGTGGCATCTGCCAACTCCGACCACAGTTTGACAGCTATGGCTGTGCTCCACAGACTCATGCCATAGTTTAAGATTTTCTACATTTTCATGTGGGTTCTGCCATGGTTAAATGTGATAATGATACTTGTTACCCAGGAAGGTTGGATGGAGATATATGTTACATTTTAACTGCGTTAAAGTAACCCTTCTCTGCTATGCTACTGCTAATATTACTGAAGGTAATGTAATGTTACACTGACACACGCTGCTTTTGCTTTTTAATGATTGCAAAGTGAGTAAAGACCTACCCTGCATTTACAGGTACAGTGCCGACAGCTGATCAGCAGTGAACAGCAAATGGGCTGGGCTTAGCAAAGGGTCAATGGGAGTCAGCCTCATCGCTCTCTTTCTGGAATTTTGACGAAATCCAGCGCTTGGGCAGTGACTTGCGGCGTCAGAAACCAACAAGAAAAGTCCTCCTTTAACGTCGGCGTGATATGGCGTTGTAGTTTGACAGCGCCCAGCGCCATCAGGGGGAAACGAGGTGGGACGAGGAAGAATCCAAATTGGGCGGGTGGGAGATGTGGTGGATGGGTCCAACAAACACTGACTTTCACCCAGGAGAGGGGTCTTCACATCCTGTAAGATTCTAAAGCCAAACCCTGTTCTTTTTTCCTGAACCCAAACACTTCCTTTTGTTGCCTGAACCTAACCATGTTTTTGTTGCCCAAACCCAACCACGTATGTGTGTTGTTGAATGAACTTTCACCTGGGAGAGCGATGCTCGCGTCCTGTAAGATTATATAGCCAAACCCTGTTCTTTTTTCCTGAACCCAACCACTTCCTTTTGTTTCCCAAACCTAAGTGTGTTTTTGTTGCCTAAACCCAACCACGTATGTTTGTTGTTGAAGGAAAAAAACCTTCAGTTTGCAGTGTTTTACCCACTTCGTGCCTTTATTTTGAAAGAGACTGTATGTAACAGAAGTGTATCTTGGAAGAGGAGAACTTGACACGGTGTCCCAGAACATCAACAGCCAACGCACCCAGGGTACCTTGCAGGTGGTATGTGGACGTGGAAATTCCATGACCTAAATGTCAACACGTGACAAGGTTGCAGTGAGAATGTGTTGAGCTATACCAAATAAGAAAAAATGTGACTCCCAGTAAATCCAAAGTTCTAGTATTTGTTGAATGTTATGTGTTCCTAGCTAGCTTGCTAATGCTACCCACTGGTAATCCTTCCGTGGTTCACGCCAGGGCCACACTGCCAACGAAGTGCTGCGAACCGAAATTCTCGCGCGAGCCCATTCACATCAGATGCGCATTTCTCCACGCCGGTCGACAAGCGCTTCTGCTCCCAGCTGTTGTTTCCTTCACATTTGGGGCTGTTTTCCCATCATGAGTATCTCTGTCTGTTTGCGTGTATGTGCCCCAACCCCCACCCTCTATAGCCGGCCCTCTCTGTCTCTCTCTCTCTCTCAGGAAAGGAGTTGGAAATGCTGCTATGTGGAGTCACTGGGGTTAACCATAGCGTTAAACCAGCTGTTGATGTTTGTTAAGCCATAATACACTGTTTTCTATTTTTACACTTGTTTAATACCAAATATGTGTGAATAATGTTATACGAGTAATTTATTAATTTAATTTAGTTTATTACAATTCCCAAGTAATTGGCATAACTGTGAAAACAATCTAATGTCATACATGTGCTCGGCATATGTTTCATTAGTCTCATTCTACCCCAAGTTTTTCTCAGTTTGAAACTTCACAGATAATTTAACAAAAGCTCATTTCCCGTGTAGCATCTTATCTGGCGAGCCAGAGTGTCAGCAGATGCTCTGTGCTTCTCCCCACACATATAAACATATGGCTCTATCCAGAGAGTGCACTTGTATGAATATTAATACAGTTCCACCATGGAATAAGTCTCCCCACAAAAGGCCTGTTTAACTTGAGGGAATACTGATGGCATGTATGAAAAATGATTTATCCCATAACTTGGGGTGCTAAGGGAGTGAAATGAAAGTTGCCCCCATCTTAATGTTATCACACTGTTGCCTCTGACAGGCAATTTCAGCCATCTGATTATGCTTTTATTGTGATGTCCTGTTGCTAAGTCAATATTCTCACCCTCTTTTTCATCTTGTTCCCTCATCATCGCTTACTTTTGCTCTCTTTCAATCTCAGTCCATCTTCCCCCTCTATACTCTTGCCTTTTAAAATGGATCTGGCTAATTATCTCTTATTAAGTTCATAACTTACAGTGAACCATATCTGGATCTGGATGGATTTCTGGCATTGTATCTCTGCTTTTTTAATATCCTCTTCATCTGTTTTATAACCACTTACTCTCCATCACTAACATTTCCCTCCGCCTCAATGTGTTTTTGAACACACATTAAGCTGTGTAAAACAAATGGCTTTAATTTCATAGATTTACGTCCATATGGTTAAATCTTCTATTTCCATTTTACTGAAATAATAAAAAATAAAAAAAACATAGGAGTTATTTTGCATACTAAAACAGAACAAATTTCATTCCCCATTCCCAGTGAATACAGCGTCCAAAATAAAGTATGTGAACATTCATCAGGGTAAGATTCACTCCCAGAGAAGCCACCAGTGACTAATAATACAACAACTTATTTTTATTAAACACAGTCAGCCCTCTGTGATTTTCCCCCTTGTCTGGGACTGGGGTGTTACTTTGCCACACTTATCATGTTGATCACATGAGCATGATGAATCTCCTCACTCGGTTTTGCGGTCAGCCTGGCCAAGCCCCAGGCAACCCATCTGGGGACACTTCTGTTGGCCCCGGGGTCTGTTTGGATCGGCCAGGGCTCCTCCAGCACGCACGTCACATGTCCTCAAACTGTCCGCACCACATGTTTGTTTCACATGCACATATCTAATTGCAATTATCCCAGATTCAAGATAATTTAAATCAAAAGTCCATTTTGGGACATTAAATCACCTGCTACCACATAATACAACCAGATTAATATTGAGCTGTTACTGATTAAAGACCTGAGGGTGGTCAGGATTTGCTGGTAAACACAACTTTCATACTTTATAAAGTGCAGGGAAGTCAAGAAAAGGGCACGAGAGCTTGAGAGTGAGATGTAATTTGTTTTCAGTACAGAAGGGCTCCTCATGGCCTCGACCTTTATCGACCTTTAAATCTATTTGCAGTAAGGAATCAAAGCTGTAGGCTGATCTGTGCAAAGCCAGCTGTTTAATACCAGTAGCACATCCGCACTTCCACAAAGTCACATTCACCTCCTGAGATAAGCCAAGGATGTAGACAACACAAGATATCAAGTAAACTCAGCTGGAGCAACTAAATGTAAAGCTTGTCATAATGCACTCCATATCACTAATAGTACAGCTTTGAAATGTCTGATTTACCACAGAGTACTCTAACTATGCATGTGGCCTTGAGGCATTAGTTCACATCAAGAACCTAAGTGTCAGCAACTTGTGAAAATGCCTAAAGGTCGCAAGAAAAGGTCAAAGCTTCCCTGAATACACAAATACTATGACCCCAAAAATAAAGCAAGACATACTTAATCCGAGCCGAAGACTGGGGAAAAGATACAAGGATCATTGCTGCTCGAGGCCTACATTTTTTTATTAAAACAAAAATGGAGAGTGAGCAGTATAGCTGTCCTTGTTCCACTCAACACATTTAAGTACTCTGCAATTCAAAGAGGTACATCTGATTACTTTAAGAGCCCACAGCTAGAAAATAAGATGTCACAAATTGGAAAGAGGAAGAAAAGAGGTCTGACAGTGAGAGGCTACAGATGAAGCTTTCTTTGAATTAAGAGTTTACCTTAAGAGACATGAAGCCTATCAGGCACAGAAACATGCAGATTTTAGGCTGGTACAGAGGAAGTGCGCAGACACGTATGATTGTGGTTTTGCTTGTTGACGTCCACATAAAGTGCAGTGAAAGGCAAGAGGGCCAGTAACAGACAGAGTAAGAGTGGGTTCGGTGATGTAGCAAGGCTATAAATACAGTGTTCCAAAGGCCATATTGATATTCAGGTGCTGATTTATCTGGGAGTCTGGCTCTGGTTTATGAGGTCTTCACCACTATCCACGGGCAGATGTGATGTTATCAGCCCCCTCTTGTATTGTGAGGAAGTACTACGTAATGGGCACAAATTGTTCCTTTTTTGGCTCCTACAATGAACCAGTCAGGCAGAAGTTGATACTATAATAGTCCATGCAATAACTCCAATCATGATAGTGGCAGTAATGATAGCTGTAAAGTTTTGATGGGGAGGAGTAATTTAGAGCACTCTTGGTTCAGGAAGTAAAAGTGACATTCATTTTCTGCAAAGACAATAGCAAGTGACCTATAGCTGGAGTGGATGGAAAGATGAAAGCTCTTGGCTAAACCGTCAGTGCAAGAGAATGATCAACCACATCGGAAAATATTTGGAATCAATGGTTGAACTGAAGTCAAATATACATGTTTTGTATCTTTTCTTTTGGGATAAAGACTTTGAAAATCAATAAAACATGATTAAAAACTAAAATAAATGGCTCTCTGATAAAAAATGGAAGGTGCAAGCATGTGTTCATAAAAATGTACAAAAAGAAGTCACTTACAATTTCCAAGGTTCAATGAGGTACTAAGAGACATCCAAGCTTCAAATTCTTTCAGTTTGGATTTGGAATATGGGCCAATTTGGAGTAAATTTGGGAACTATGGCATAGTTTTGGGCCCATTTTGACTTAATTTACAGCTCTGAGTCTCTTCCTGGCTTTTGCTCATTAGCAACTGCAGCTTAGATTCATGGGTATTGTAGAATTTCAAGCCATTTGCAATATTGAAAAACATGATTTCTCAGAAACAAGGCAAAAATATGTTAAATTAGTGACCATAACATAAATCTACAGCATTATTAAATTGTCTCAAAGGCTCCTGTGTTTCAATGCTGAGAAATATTGAAACATTTTAAATGGAAATTCAGAATGAGTAAAAAGAAACATTCATAACAACTGGGCAGGTAAAGTCACAGTAAAGGTCACCACTGAGAGATCTTGGTGAACAAACTGCACTCTATGTAGGTGTGTGCTAGTCCCTGTTACATTATAGAACCTCACTGGGTGAGACAAAGTGACCAGTAGTGCTCGAGATCATACAGCTCTGAGAAAGAAACAAAACTATGAGCCTACAGCAATGCCAGAAGCTCTCTAAAGCACAGCAGCACTTCGAGCTAAATGATAATGTCAATATGCTAACATGATTGCTACTGACAATATAAACATGCTGATGTTTAGCAGGTAATGTTCTCCATCAAAACCCAAGGTTAGCATGCTAACATCTGCTTATTAGCACTTAATACAAAGTACAACTTAATGCTGATAGGCATATCATCAGTGTTGCAGGTATTTGATCATAAACCTAAATAAAGTATTGAACAAGTTTTCATGTGATAATGGTTCTAGGTAGGGCTGGTCTTGTTTAAAAAATGATGATGCTAGTTCTTATACCAATACCCTTAAAGTGATACTGGTACGCATAGAGTAGTTCATTCCATACACAGTAATGTAAATGGAGTAGCCTAGTATGGCCATACTATTGAGTGTTTAGGTGACATCTCGGCAAGTTGAACTGCCATCTCTGTCAATACTTGACTTCACTACATCACAGGCATATAGGATGTAGCTGCTGCAGAAGTGTGAGCTGCATGCTGGTGACAGTTGTGAGAGCTCACCTGGCTGCACACACACAGTGACAGGGCTAACTGTTAGCATCACATGGTTAACATTATCAGTAATGGTCTAATGACAGGGTCAAGCAATTTTCGGTGTCAGTGTGAGTTTGTTGGGAACATTTAAACAGCTCGGTGATGGATGTTAGCTACTGCTTGTGTGTTAGCTGAAGCTCACGGGGCAAATGTTGAACTGACTGTTTGCAGGAGGAGAGCAGCTCTGGAGATGGCAGCAACAGAAAGTTTCATCCGGCAGGGAATCGGGATTGTCAAAGATCAGACCCCACAAAAAACGATCGGATGCAGGTATCGTTTGACTAGAGACGTTTCACTACTACTTGGTACTGGGTAATTTCAGTCGATACCCTAAAGGTGTCGAGTACAAATACCCAGATCTAGTTCTAGTTGAAGATTTCTTCTGGGATATGAGATAAAATCTCCTAAGGTACTTCTACTACTGTTTTGACTGCATTTTAATGTTGACATCACAAGTTCCTTTGTAACATTTCTGTGCCATTGATGATGCAAACTACAGCCACTGTCAGAAATACGCAAGCATTACCAAGGTCACAGAGTTCTTTACTGAGAGAAGTTTGTTTCCACTGCCTCCAGCCTCGACTGCTGTGGCTCACACAGTGTTTACTCTCACTTCCTTCTCTCTCTCTGGCTTGTCTTCATTATGCTGCCAGGAAGCATATGGCTTTGTGCTGACATAGTAATTGTATATGTTTCCACCCCCCATCTTTTATTTTTACTCCCAGCTTTTTTTTTTTTGTATGTGCTGACTTATATGTAATACACCATGAAGAGTATTCATGTTGCAAGTGGGTGTCAAAGCCATTTACACAATTTGCATATGCTTTACGATAATGGTTTAGGAATAGTTGAACCCAACCAAGGGTAATGCTGGATTGTCAATATAGATTGTTGTTTTGTTTTCTCAGTATCCAGGGAAGAAAAGGCAATGAAACTAAAATGATTAAGGTTAACAGTGATAATAGGATGCACATGGAAAACAGGATGACTCATCTTTGTGGGTAAAGCTGAAAATTATAATATTATTTTGCTCATTTGTTTTTAAAATGCAGTTGACACTTGACGGCCAGTTTTCTCTGAGGAGACTTATTCTCTTTTCTTCGTAAAGAAATAAAAATATGGACATGTTGTGTTATATGTTGACATCAATGCATTGAATGAGCAGGGACTTTGTTACAGCTGATCCATCCAGAAGGTGGTGAATTATTCACTGTTTTGTTGGCAGGAGGCCTGGGTGGGGATGAAAGGCCTGGCTTCCACCCCGGGAGGGCTGAGGGGTGGGAGGGAAACAGCTCGCGGTGCCTGCCCTCCACCACTCTAAGCACCGAGCTAGCTTAGCATAGTTAGTAGTCTAACAGCAGTTTGTTCATTAGCGGTCCCTTGCTGGGTGACAACATCCAGTCAGTGTCAATTAGACAGTAGCAGTTGAACAGGTGGGAGTGTGACTGCTGGGAGGAGAAGAATCATTAGGGTGAGCAATGAATGCCAGGAAGTACGGTAGCAACATCTGAGGTTAGCGACTGATGTGATGAGCCGTGGTCATTGGCACAGGTACTGTTATAGCATTTTGCATCGTAAAGTCCACTTACAGCGCTCCAGCAAAACTGGCAATAACATTTACTGTGATACAATTTCAAACCACAATGGGGGTTTTTTTGTTTTGTTTTGTTTTGTTTTTTTTTAAAAAAAAAAAAAAAAGCCTATATCCAAGACTAGAGACTCATTGGATGAAATCATTTTAACATTGCACACATTTTTTCTTACATGTATTATGCCATATGGCTCTAAATACTGCATTACCCATGAGTCTCTGCCACAGTTGCCATGTAGAAGAAGCCAGGCAGTGACCTCAAATCCAAAAACGTAAATTAATTTAAGCTGCAGATTGCTTTTTAAGTTCTTTAAAAACGTATAGTCCACTATACTAACTGAAATGGACATTGGGAGTTGTAGTTTACTTCTCACAGGATGTTGTTTATGAACAAAGTTTCCATTTTATCAAAAAAATAATGATAATTCCACTGGGAGTTTCATATCTGTCCAAGTTCTGTTGGCCTAACATTGCTGTTTGCTGTTTGCTCTGCTGAACATTATATTCCAGCAACACTCCAACTTTATGAATGGTCCAGTTTGTACCAGAGTGTGCTGTGGTGCTCAGAGTGACTACTTACAAATGTACCCCATGTCACAAATGCTTGTTACCAGCTTTCATACACTTATCTTCTTGGGGGTCGCAGGCAGGCTGAAGCCTCTCCTGGCTGAAACTGGGAGAGAGGCGGGGTACACCCTGGACAGGAAACCAGACTATCACAGGGCTGACACGTAGAGACAGACGACCACTCATGCCTACGGTCAATTTAGAGTCACCAATTTAGACACCAACCTGACGTACATGTCTTTGGATTGTGGGAGGAAGCCAGAGTACCTAGAGAAAACCCACACTGAAACGAGGGGATCATGTAAACACCCCCACAGTTTACATGTGAACATGGAAACTCCCCCACCCCAGGTTTCGAACCCTCTTACTGTGAGGCGACAATGCTAACCACTGCACGACCGTGCCACCTGCAATGGATTTGTTTGTTTTTTTAATCCGGCCTATCACATCTTTATAATTATTTTATCTCACCTCTGTATCTCTGTTGCTTGTTGGTGTTCAGGGAAGACAAGGCAGCTTGAGACAAACATTGCAACATCGGCTTTTTTACTTTACATTAGGTTGCACTGTATGTGCACGAATCAAAGAGCACACAGTATATATTGTAGAATGTGCTTGATGATTTAAGGATGTGCATTTCCAGGGAAACAGCAACAGCTGGGTGAACAAAGTGTGAGTTAATGCTCTCAGCTGTTTGCTGCTAACGGCAGAAAGTGGCAGGTGCAACAGTTTACCTGTTTATTTATACCTTCCCTCCTATATACAGTACAGCCCCCTTCACATCTGTGTGTGTGCGACTTCATGTGGAGAGGTGAATGGGTATAAGGGAAAGGGAAAGCTGGTTTCATTTTGAAATGGTATAGATGCCCAACAAAGTGTGCATTGATTTAGAAATTGTTCAGACTGAGAGACATTTGTAATTTTGCTCTTTATTTTTCTCTTCTTTTTGTCAAGGTGATATTCCACCCAAAAGCTTTTAAGTAAGACTTACCCCCGTGGGCTTGAAAAGCAGCAGACGTTGTTGCTTCCTCTTCGACAGAGAGCGGCGGATGTTGTTAGCTTGAACTCAGTCAGCTATAATGGATTCCAAACATGACAAGTTGTCACAGTAAAGTAATAAAACATCCTCAAACCACTGCTGCAACATAATCCCCTTTTCCACTGTCCACCCGTATGCTCAGTATGTAACAATCACAGCTTTGCCAAAATATGGCTAAATACGATGCTTCTGTGTCCTCCTGTGGTATTCCTAGAGGCTCTGAAGTATTTTGGTGACTCTTTGGAACATATTGAGCACACAGATGGACGGCAGAAAAGTGGATTATGCTGCAGAAGCAGTTTGAGAAGTTTCTGATTCCTTTTTTCTTCCCCACTGAGAAAGTTGTCTACATGGATATCCATGTAACAAGTGACTGATTTTAAAAACACTACATTTAGTACAAACCTTGTTTCCTCTCTTTTTTTCTAGAGGACTCTGTGCAGCAGCTCATTTGTGTTTAATCGCAATTTTCTTGTCAATTTAAAGCACTGGAAGCATTTTCTGAGCTTCACTGTTGAGTGACTAACATCTTCTTTCAGCTGGAAACAGCTGTTGTATTAACCAGGATGTAAAATATGAGTAAAAATCTGCATAAAGCACTCTGCTCCTTTTAAAGAACTGGGCTATTTTTCTGGGAAAATCTAAAAATAAATGAAAAGGACGAGCTTTAATTGTTGGTCATGTTTATGTTGGTCACACACATGCACTTGTACACTACATGTTCACACTAGGCCTTAACCCCCACAGAGAATCTAATCACCACCTGTCGAAACATTTAGTGCGCCTTCTCTGGATAAGAGACAACCTCCCTAAATAAGAATGTCTCTATAATGAGATTTTTCTGACGGGTCTTCAAAGTTGAGACTGACCTTGTCCAGCACCTTACCCTTGTTTAAACCAAAATTCCATCCACACGATCAAAATCGGAAGATTTTCAATTAAACGTCTGATAGCTAAATTGGAATACTTAATCATGGTATTTTTTTTTTTTTTTTCATTTTCCCATTTGGGCTCAAATTCCATTATCTTTGTCTCGAGAACTGTCAATGCATCAAGATTTCACCTCATGCAACAGCACTTACTCTCTTTAGAGAGGCTGACTGTGGCTAAGGTGAGGAAATTAAATGCTCAGAGCATCTCGCTGTAATCCCGAAAGTGTAGCGAGAGTCAAATAAACTACACCTTTCTGCCCTTGTTTTTTTTTTATCACTGAACCAGAAAAAAGCACGAGTATGACATTTTCTACATTGTTAACAAGCCCAGCTACATGTCACTGCCTTCGGCGAGAATTGTCCTTTGTGTCTACAGAAGGCAGTCGAAGGCCCACGTACTGTACATCAGCTCCTAATATGACCCTTTATTCAGACTGAGAGGGGGATAATGTTACTGATGTTTGCATAAAGATCAACATTACACTTACATAAAAAGGGACTGTTTCATATTTACACTCTTACATCATGGAAATACAAATAATGTTTAGATTAAGCATCCTTCGAATATAAATTTGTTTTCCCACTTTCCATCTGCAAATGCAATTCTTTCTTGTCCCACCAATGTGCCTGCAGTCTGCACACAGTTGTGAATATCTTTCTTACATTTATTCATTATCCATTTTCATTATTCAGTGGTGTATATGAGATGATTAACACCAGTGGGCCTCCTGCTGGAAGACCCTTGGATTCCTTTTCCTCCACCTCTTCTCCTGATGCCCACTGCCTTCAGGAGCATGTAAATCTCACCAGTAAATATTTCATCAGGGCCATGCAGAGCTCCCCCCCTCTCTGGTGAGGTTAATAGAATTCGGAGCATGTCTTTGCCATCAGGATCAGCCTAATTACATCATGAGAGGGATGCTTGCAATATACACGCGCACTCTCCGACTTACCTAGTGCCATATTTTCCAAAGTACTGTAGGAAAAGACGAAGAGGGGCGGCTGTGATAATTGATGGGAGAGAGGATCCGAAACTGCTCTCAAAATAGATTTAAGGTTGTCTTGTCCCTGGGCAGATCGTTAAATGAGAGTACCTCGACTAATGGCTTTAAGTAGTCATTTGGACAAAAGTGTCAGTTTTTTGTCAGTGTTTCCGAGCCTATAAGATAGCCGCACTGAGGTCTAGATACAAGTGATGATCC
Source organism: Epinephelus fuscoguttatus (assembly GCF_011397635.1). Classification (NCBI taxonomy): domain Eukaryota; kingdom Metazoa; phylum Chordata; class Actinopteri; order Perciformes; family Serranidae; genus Epinephelus; species Epinephelus fuscoguttatus. The sequence goes on along the minus strand of NC_064760.1, from coordinate 31,216,755 downwards.
AAAAGTCAGTAATCACTTCCACTGAGGAATTGAGAGAAAACATTGATCTGCATGTAGCAGTGATTTATGCAGTGCAATCAAACGCTGCACAACTTGTTTCCTGCTTTTGGCTTTGCTTTACAATTTTAACAAATTATTACACGGCTCCAGAGAACGGCTGTTAACAATGTAGAACATTAGTAGAGTGATCAGTTTTGTTGGTGCGTTTTCAGTCCAAGGGTGATTTGAACACACTTAACTGTAAGTTCTTTTACGATTAAAGGGGAATTCCACAAATTCTAGTCAGTTTACAGGTCTTGAGAAAAACTACTACATGTAAAAAAAAAAAAAAAAAAGTTTAACAAAGCCTTTTGTGGCTCCAGAAGGAGCTACACAAAATATGATAAACTGCCCCAAAGGGTAAATGGACTGCACTTGTATAGCGCCTTTCTAGTCTTCTGACCACTCAAAGTGCTTTTTACAGTATGCGTCACATTAACCCATTCACAGACACATTCATACACTGGTTGCCAAGGCTACTGAGTTTTTAACACACTCACACACCGATCGGAACAGCCATCAGGAGCAATTTGGGGTTTAGTACATGTGGACTGGAGGAGCCGGGGATCGAATGACCTGCTCTATCTCCTGAGCCACAGCTGCCTCAAGTGATGTTATTTTAAACAGTGTTGATTAGGGCTGAGAACTACAAGCGACTCAAAGCTAAAGTAGCCACTACCAGAACGATACAACCAAATCTCTAACCAAACCATCTGCAGTCAAGCTGCATTATTGGTAATTTAGGAACCAGTTTTTGATAAGCAAGAAAACTGCATGGAATATGAAAGATGACATTTTGATTTCAATCCTTTTACTTACACTGTCAATTGTGAGTCTGACAATGTTAGAGTGCAATGCAAGCACTCTTTTAACCAAACTGCAACCGAGACACTGAAAGCTTTCTTAATATATTTCACTTTGCATGTAAAACCAAATTCCCTTATGTGTGCAACAAGAGCTTATTGGTAGTGTAGCTGTTAGTGGCTTTTGTTTTAAACGTGGCTGAAATATTTTAACGCTCTCTCATACCTAAATAACGGAATAGGTCCATTTCCACTGACTTCCAAAATGACTTATATGACTGGCCCCAAAATGACAATGACCATTTTAACTGTGCCGGTTTTAAAAACGGTGGCAGTTCTGCTTCAAATCGTGAATAGGGTAAGGCAACAAATTATGCGGTTAGGTTTAGGAAAAACATCATAGTTTGAAATTCAGTAAGTACTTTTACCAATAATGTTAGATCACATACATCATTAGCGTTGCATGCAGCACAAACTAGCATACTGGGCTGTGTTGTTATTAAAAGAAGTCAACATTGACTTTGGGACTCGAATTCTGGTCTGCTGGGTAACAATCCTGTGCTGGTTTGACCCATCCATCACCCCCCCCAACCCCACTTAGGGGCGTATTCACTATTTGTACAACAAAACATGGACTTTATCACTTTTTATGCTACTAGAGGGTGCTGCCTTACAATAAACCTAAGTATGGGTTGTAATAAGCTGCTTACACAATCAACCCATTTGATTGTTTTTTCAGTGTAGGGTGTAAGCTAAATATTTGGCAAATGTGGCACACAACTCGTATTGTGCATATTGGTTGTGTACATGGGAAATGAATGTTCTGTTAGGGTACTGTTTTAATTCTTTATGCTTTTCCTCTTTTAGTTTTTCATTATCAAAGGAGTTTTACCAGTCAATACTGTTATATAATTTAGGAAAATGGTTGGAAGGTTGTTTTTTTTAAGTCAAGAGGAAGAAAATTGAGCCCATTCATTTTGATACAGTCTCTTAGAATCTAAGATTGAAAACAAAAGACAGAAGTACTTTAGGTTTGATGAAAGGAATATCCCAGTGCCTCAAAAACTGTCAAGGGGTTGGTCATCCATTATCAAGGCTACTAGAGGTTAGGGAAATGAGTAGAGTGGGAAATTCTTGAGGGAGTAATCAAGCTGTTTTATTTTAGTAGAAATAATCCAAGAGAGACGGTTTTAATTTCCAAATGCCCCACAGCAGTGACCCAAAATTAATTGTTCCTTTTGCTACAGAGGGAGACCCCTTGAGACAGACAGAGGAACATAAAAAAAAATCTCGGGTAATTACACAAGTGTAGAGCACTTTTCTATGGAGTGGGGATCTTGGTGGCCATGGATTATGTGAGTTTAATGCAAGAGAGAGCTGACCTGAGGCTGAGCAGGGAAGAATTAGAGTGTTGACATACAGGACTGCTGAGATGGCTCGCACATATCAGGAGTGGCAGCAGCAAAGGCAAATTAATCCTGTGTCTCACAATGAAACACCATTCATGGTTGCACGTGCATGGGTTGTCAAGGTGTTGAAAATGTTTACAACGTTTGGGTGTTACAAATGTAGGCAGTGTTTACGGCAAAATATTAGAAAAAAACCTCTGTGGGATCAGTATAAAGGAAAAAAGGCAAATACTGGTGCTGTTGGCATGTTTCCTTAAGGTAGATGGTTGATCTATGTCTCATCAGTGGTACCCAATGATTAAGAGATCTCGTTCTTTACGACAAGTCTCGCCTCCCTAACCCAATAGGGTTAGGATTAGCTTTGCTTCTTCTTTCTAATTTGTGAGAAGTTGTCACTACATCTGGTTGTAAGAGGCACCAAAGCTCCATTACCTAAATGTGAATCCTCTAGTTTGTAGAGCCTCGTGGCTCCCACTGAAAAGCTTAGGCAAACAGCTATGAGCTGTACTTCATCGGAGGTGGTGAAGTTAGCATTTGTGTGGACAATAAGCTACACAATGAGGAGATTTATGGCTGATCAAAAGTGTTTTTAGTCACCACCACCTCCGATGAATAGCAGCACACAGCCACTTTCCTAAACTTTGTCTCATCTGAGAAAATCCCAAATGGGATTATTTGTCTGTCAGACAGTTTGAAGTGGTTATGACTATGTCTGCAGAGAAGTAATGTAATGCACAATAGAATATAGGGTACCAAGGACTTAAATTACCAGTTAATTCTCATGATATTACAACTTTTTTCTCAAAATATCACTTTGAAAACACTGGTATGTGGGATATGGTTTAATGTGCAGAGGATTTTGAGCATGAGTACAATAGATATGAATTAATGAATCGTTGACGTAGGTGCCACATGCACATTTAAAGAGGTTACTTCCCCAAACAATTGACAAAAAGAGGGGGGTAAAGTAAATTGTTGTCCCTGCAGCGCTAAAATCAAATTAGAAATGTTGATCAACATGAGAATAAATAGGCTATTTAAAAGCACTACAGAATGCCTGGGAGCCGTACTACTTTATGTTCCATTATATTTGGGTATTTTGAACTGTCACTTGCTGCCTGAATTTTGTGTTTTTCTTAACCTAAATAAAGACATTTCCACCATAAATTGGTGCAAATAAATTACCAATTTGAGCAGGAGAAGCTGGAGCTAAATTTAAACACTTAGCCTTAGTTCCTGATGCCAAAACTGTACAGATGCATGGTAACCACGAGCAGAAACAACCTTAAATCGCTCAACAGAACATACTACTAGCTACTCCAGCTACTCTGGAGTTATCAGTTTTCCTTGCCACCTCTGCATGTCTCCTTTGTATCCATTAACTACATCCATTCAAAATGATGCCATTTTTTTCAGTAATGCAGTTGATGGGAAGTCAGAGGGTATGCCACTGACAATCTGTGTATTATGTTACACACACTGAAACACAAGTAGAGTAGAGAGTAGAGAGTCAAAGGTGACAAAAAGTTGACGTCTGAACAGTGAGTGGTCAGAGCCAATAAGCAGAAGTACAAGTGCCATGCCTGTGAAAAGGGACTATTCTACAGTACTGTATCAGCAGAAATGCAACAAGACATCGAAGTATCAGCATATTAAGTCTCCAGGGCAAAGTAAACAAGACGCATTGCAACCATTTAACCATCCAGCTCAGAATCCCTAAATGAGTTACTCTTATGCCAAAGTTCAGTGCCAGGAACTAACAATTGTGCTCTTAAATTTGGGGCCTTGTATGGCCAAGACAACATCAACCACTCCATGCAGGAGACCAGAGTCAGCATCCTGTCACAGACCTGTAATTAACATTCACTATAAACCCTCACCATTATCTTTCCATGTTTTTTTAGAACTGTAACCATAACCTAACCTTGACCATATCCAAAATGTACATGGCAAATTGACACACTTCTTTAGTTACCATGCACAGAGAAATAAACAGTTTGGATTGGAAATATCAGCCTGAGGTCAGCATCAGAACTTCATGGACAACACACACAATCATGTAAACAGCAACTTCCTGGGCTCAAAAACAAAGCCAAGGCAGCAGTGCCTAAAACTGTAGTTCTTTGAATGGCCACTTGGGGCTGGCTCCAAATGTGAGTCGATCCCTACAGACACCCATATTAGAATGCCCTATTTTATAGCAGAAGTAAACCCACTTATGTGACACGACGTCTGCTGATAGTGTCCTGAGCTTCTCACTCCTCCACCACTCCACACTCTTGTCCAAATATAGTAACTTCTGGCTTCAAAAATCCAAGATGGACACAGCCAAAATGCCAAACTTGAGGATTAAAAGCAGAAATGTACAAACCAATGGGTGAAGTCACAGTGGGTACATCCATCATTTTTATGCAGTCTAGGTTATCCCCACACAGGTGTGGAAAAACAGTTCATTAGTCCACAGGGATCATGTATGGCAGGGGTATCCAAACTTTGTTGAATGTAGGGCGGATACGATCTTGTGAAAATACCTGGGGACCAGCTGCTTCTAGCATCATGTAGGGTATTTTCAAAAAAATCACAGAAAAAGGAGACAAATGCAACTGTTTTGTCTTTCAACAAAAAAAGTATTCAACTTTTCACTGCTCCTGAAAGTAGTGGCCCTCGTTGTCAATATTATGCTTCTTTGTTGTGGCCATGACTGCTACCAGGAAGATAATGTCTGTTGCGATGTCATTTGCTTGTTTACCATCTGTTTATGGAAACATATCAGTTCTGTCTGGTTTATGTCTTACAATCTACAGTCCTGCCATTGTGAAGTGAATAAAAAAAATGCAACGTGATCTTGCTTGATTTACCAATACTGTGTGGCAGGTCACATATAATATATTTTAAGAGCTGTGGGCCGTTTAAAATCGGTCCACGTGCCACAACTGGCCCCCAGGCTGGACTCTGACCCTGCCTGATGTATGGGGATCACTGACTTATTAGCTTGTGTGAACCTTGTATTGCTTGTGATTTCCTGTTGGCCTCAGGCAGCAAGCTCAGCTGTTGAAGTGTACATAACATATGCATTGAGTCTCACTCTACATCAAGCATGCAGTTAACAGTACAAAAGTGGTTACTGAAATTAAAAGTCACAAAAAGAGTGAAGTCTTGATAAAACTGCACAGATGAATCCTTGCTTTACAAAGTGCTGCTTGTTGAATCAGAGCTAGATTATTTATGATTTTGTCAGAGATAATTACTGGATTGATAAGAACTTCAGGCAGCAGTCAAAAGAAGATAACACACAGGAAGTAAGCTATCATATTTTTGAGAAATAAAAGCAATGATAAATCATCAATCGTTTCTAATTAGCAATCAGGGAGGCTTTAGAGTGACTTTGGCTCTATTTATTTCATACACACTTTTGCTTTTTCTTTTTACTATACTGAAAAGGGTTCAGTTGAAACTGAACTAGTAAAGAGTAGTCATCTCCACTTCCTCTTCATGCTCCTGTAATAAAATTTCCCACATCACTGGAATAACCCCCATTTCACACACGCACACACCCTCTACCTTATCCGATTTACCGTGCCAGTCGCTTCCACAGTCAGCTACTGTGGGACCATCAAGGGATGAATGTCTTTGTGTGTGCGTTTGTGCATGCATGCATGTTTATGCAAGCGGTTTAGAGTTGGCTGGGGACTCTATGCTCACTGCCTCTGAGTATTACTCTTTTTTAGGGTGCCTCCTGGAGACTAAAATGCACTATTGATTTGTTTAGCTAATATACTTCCCCCCCATCTCATCTTTCTTCTCTCAAGATGATGCCGGCCTATCTTCACATGGGTGCAAAGAAAAACTCTCTCACAATGACACTGGTGAAAATTAAAAATCAGGGTGCAGTCTGATGAGCAGTTTTGGTGGATTTTTGGCAGCAAAGAAAAGAAAGAAAAAAATCAACATCTCCCAGTTGTTGTATAATCAGGTTTGCTCTCAAGAAATTACATGTCACATTCCATTAGTCTCCAGTGAGCTACAATCTCCACTGAAGACGAGGAGATGGTGCTACAATCTCACCTATCATGCCTTAGCTTGGAGCTTTCGGAGACTTTCTGTTGTCTTTTAGAAAATCCTTAAAGAGTACATGAATCCAGAGCTGTCACCGCCGCTAAATCAAACACACCCCATTCAACCTGCTCTCCCTGAGGTGATGCGATGTAAGGAGAAGGTTGAGCCTGTGTTAATAGCTTACAAATCTCCGTCTCGGAGCCGTGAGTGACATATGGTTGAGCAGTGGGTGAAACAGGGATGTGTGGAGTTTCTCAGGATTTTCTCTTTGAGCTCTGTCAGGAAGGAGCTCGTATTTTCAAAAATAGCAGAAATGCAGTAGACATAAGGATAATCCTCAAATAATAAGTTAGTAGTGGAGAAACACCATTAATCCAATGAGAGCTCATTACTACCCGTATCTCCATTTGCATCTGCATTATGCCAATTAGGGGCCACATCCAAACCACTACAAATGCATTAAGATGATTTGATTACACCGAAGCGTGTGGAAATGTACACTGTCAGGGTTCCAAGGAAATGAATACTAAACATTATAAAGCTATATGGAAGCCTCATTTAACAATCGCTGTTATAAATATGGTGAACAATCTAATAATAATAATAATAATAAAAAGCCAGGGAGAGGGAGCTATAACTGAGTACATTTTCATATCAATATTTCTATCTCCAACATTTCAATAAATTAACAGTGCACTTACATTTCTACTAATTTTGTACTTTTACTGCCCATGCGTGCTATGTAAAGATGGGCACGTCTCCCAATTTTAAATGTCCCTCTATTTTAAAACTTTAATCAATCTTCAAAAAATCCATTTAAGAATGTTTATTTTATGGTCCGACTCTGGGCTGCACCGCGGAACGTATCTGCTCTCAACATTTCCACCCAAAAAAAAAAATGGAAAGTGAAAGCTAAAATAAAAAGTTCTCATTCATTTCATAGTGTCTCGGCTCATTAGCATCAAGTTGAGGACTTCCTCTGTGGCTGCAGCTCAAATTAACCCGATAGGATAATGTGAGACAGGGAGTCGTCACAGAGCCTTCAAGGAGGGTTGAGGAGGAGTGAAGAGGGTATCAGGTGGGTGAGAGCCCAGTGGAGGCAGCCCTGAGTGTGGAGTGGCCCGCTGACCTTCATTAACGTGTCTCCGCAAGCTGTGCTGAGCAGTGTGCTGTGTAATAGTGCATGTTTGCCCACACAGAGGGAAGACAATGACAAATTGCATCAAGGGGAGAAGATAAGGCTGTTATTAGGGCTGTTAGAATCAAAAGTGGGAAAATAGAAAAAGAAAGATGAGAGGGAAGAAGATGAAACACCGAATACAGGAAAACATATATTTCACACAAAGGGAAAAGTGACAGAAACTCTGTTATTCTTTAGTGTCAGACAAATAGTCTCACAATTATTTATGTGTGTGTGTGTGTGTGTGTGTGTGTGTGTGTGTGTGTCTCTGTGTCTGTGCCCGAAGCAGTGAGGTGTGGGTAGAGATCAAACATCATTAGATCCACAACCAGTGAGCCATGTGGTGAACCAAGCAAGTAATACGATAGAACAGAATAGAAGTCAGCCATTGAAAACAGGTGATTCTACGGTGGCCCTGGAGGAGAAAACACATGCAAATAGACACAACACAAGCAAATGAAGAAACATCTTCAACTATCTGACGAAATACAAAAAGATCGATTTGACGACACGTGCAGCATATAGAAAAAGCTCTGCGAGAAGCTCACAACACAACGGAAAGTGTTTCCAGCAGACACTAAAAAGTGATGCACGGGGCTGGGACAGGCTTGAGCTGGACTTGCATTTGTATAGCACCTTTCTAGTCTTGTGGCCACACTACAGAGCCATCTTCACCCATTCAGACACTGGTGGCTGAAGCTACTGTAACAAGGTGCTACTCAGTTTAAACACGCTCACACGGATGGGACAATATGAGCAATTTAGGGTTCAGTATCTTGCCTAGTGATACTGGAAAAGCGGGTTGAACTGATCTTCTGATTAGTGGATGACCCGCTCTGTGGTTTGTTGATAAGGAAGATTTTTGGGAGTTGGTTATCCATTACTGTGACTGCATGATTTAAATTGGTGAAGACATTTTTTTCATTTGCTTGTGTTGCATGTGTTTTCTTATTGTGTATAGCCATGCTAGCTTGAGCTACATGCTAGCATTTGCATGCTAATATGCTCACAACGACGATGCTAACATTCTGATGTTTAGCAGGTATAATGTTTATGAAGATCGGGGGCTCGATCCACAGCCCCTCAGCCTGCATGTCAAAGTATCCTTGGGAAAGATACTGGACCCCATATTGCTCCCAATGGCTGTTCCATTGGTGTATGGGAGCATGTGAATGGTTACTGAGTAGCAGGTAGCACCAGCCTCGGCCACCAGTGTGTGTGAATGGGTGGATGTGACTCAGTAGCAGGGGTCGCGTTAACCGGATATTCTCCGTCATTGACCGTTTTTTTACAACAATGATCGGAAAATCTGAAGGCCGTCAGTCATTTTGACCGGTTGCAATTACCACCCCTGCCCACTTGGCGGCGGAGTGCACAGTCAGTGGTTTAAGTGGCTGCCGTTTTCACAAACAGTGCATAACCAAACACATTTTTCAATACCATAATCACTTCATTACAATTTTAATTTTGTGTCACCAAGTGTACAGGCATAACTACATAACGCCCTGGACACACCGGACGCGTTAGTGACACGTTAGTGCCGTCCGGTGTGTCCAGGGCGAAGCCTAATGGCACAGATGTGTGGATGTCTGTTCATCTTTTCGTTCATGTCCTTGTTAATGCACACTTTATAACTTGCTTGTTGGATTTATTAAAAATGAACGAATGAAAACTAAATGTCTTTGAATATCTTTATTATCATTTAAAAACGAAAATTAAAATGACCGGTAAAAATAGATTATGACTGGATTTTTATGACCCTGTCGGTCAATATGACTGGCGACGAAAAAGTCTAACGCAGCGTCTGCTCAGTAGTGTAAAAGCGCTTTGATTGGTGAGAGACTAGAAAGGCGCTATACAAGTGCAAATTTTTGTGGTTTGCTGTTTTATATCTGCAACATTAGACTCCATGCATGAACTACATGCAAGATGGCAACATTAGCAGTGAATCGCTAGACTGTAAAAAAACAAAATAACATCATCATTTGTGATGTCCTCCATATGCTACTGTCATTGCCTGAAAGCTTTAATTTGGGCTTACCATTTACTGCCATCTTTGCAGTTAACAGAGCCATAAAATTCAAATTTAGGCAAACATATGAGTGTCTGGGTGGAGTTATTAGTCTATCAAGGAAAGATGTTCAGCAAACTAGAAAAATGCCACCAAAATATGTACTAGAATAATGGAAATAAGCTGCTGAGACCATAACATTAAGAAAATGCTTTGACTTCACATTTCAAGACAGACGTTGGGATTTTACTCAGTTTCCTTGGTGACACATTTATTATGTTATTAGAGGAACTGCAGCTTCGTTGATATAGTTGGCATGCATGAGATGACAGATTTAAGTACACAAGAAATGACGGAAATATACGGATCCTTTGCATTTGATACCACTGTTGGAATCGATTTAAGCATTAATATCCTTTCTCTGTGCAATAGTTGTATTTACACCTGAAATTAGATGTAGGTAAGCCAGACCTGCTAATTATGCAATCACACACAAACATGATTTTGCAAAGTGTAAATTGGATATTGCATAATCCATTCATGAAGAAGTGCTTGATTTTTTTGCACCCACTTTTCCCAACCTGAAGCTGACTCCATTGTAACTCCGCTGAAAATATCTACACTACGTGACATCCATTTAACTTTATTTGTCCACTTCTGCAGGAGCAGCACTAAATAAGTTGTGCTGCCGATGGTCCTGTTATGAAGTGCTGAAGTTTTGTGACACATTTTTTCACATTTTGTCACTGTTTGCACTTGTAATGAATTGATTCATTTTGCATCTGAAGAGTCTCTTCTAGTTTTTTGTCATTTTGTGGGCTTTTTTTTTCCTATGAGAGAGGACTGTTGATTTTGGCTCACACACCTTACACTACTTGAAAATCCTGGATTCAAGAGCCAAAACCTTTTCACAATTGTTTGTCATAACACTAAGTACAACAGGAAACAAAAAAACATGATAGCTCCAAAAATGCACAGTCTAATGAATCACTGGTATGCGCGCTGAGACACCATAAGCTTCAAGATCCTCAGATTCTGTCTGTGCATGTTTGTGTGAATAAGTCCAAGTACATCCCTGTGAATGAACGGCTGTGCAAATGTTGTATGTGTGCCTGTGCATGTAGTGTATGTATGCACATGGGGCTCTAGAAACCCTCTTTGAGAGTCAAAGAGACACGTGTTGAGACCGCGCCAGTACCCCGGCCAACACTAGCTATCTGATGGAGCTTTGCCCACAGCATTGGCTTGCCCTCAGCCTCTTTGCCAGCCGGCAGAACTCTGATCAGAGTCTGTGAGCAGAGAAACAAAGAGATGTCTTCCACCGATTACTGGTACAGCAATTTTTTCTTTTCATTCCCAATTCTCATCTGACTAAGCTAGATTCCTTTGGGCATTAACTCTGACAAAGCAATCTCTTTTTATTATTCACAGGAAGCTAACTCTCTTGACTTTGAACAAGTCTCATGTGAAGCCTTTACTTTTTAATACACACCCTGCAAGTGGTGTGGCACTCTGACAAACAGCCTCATTTGGAAAACAATGCACATGCAGAGCAATACACTGCATTTCACCTCCTCGCTACCATTGATCTGTCAAAGCAGCCAGAGTCCCATGCTAAGTATTTCTCTCCATTAAGAAATCATGAACCATCTGCCTGCTCAGCTGAAACTGTACATGATGTGAGGGATGCCTATCATGTAATGCTTAATTAATGAGGCATTGTATGCTTGCCAAGGAATCACACCACCACAAACGGATAATGTTATGCAAATGTTCCCCGTTTCTGTGAAATGGGAACTTCGAGACTGTTGCACACACCAGGTTTGCATGGACTGGCTCATATTTAAACTGAAGTGTTCAGGCGCAGAGAGGAGAAGATGTTCCAGAAGCAGAGAAGGTGTTATGTAGAGATATTTCATGAAAATAACAGTTTGATTGATGATACAGCTAGAAGATGACAGTGAATGACACGGCAGTGGAGTACCAAAAAAATCAAGCAGAAACCTGCTAGACAGCTGCCAAGAAACCAGGAAAAATGTCCAAAAGGGAAACTGGCGAGCACAGAAAACTAGTCAGTCAAAAGTAGCACATTTGATTAAGTTCACTGATTGTGATTACTAAGTAAAAACTATCATTAACACACTTATTTTTCTAGTTCTCCCTATTGGTTCTCAGACCTGATAGCTAATTTGACAAAACTGTCAGCTTGTTTACAGCTCGTATGACTGTCTAACCACTCACGTTTGTTTACCTGGTGGACCGATTTTTGCTGGCCAGCTTTCATTGTGGTCAATAAAACATACAATGGGACAAAAAAATGCAACTGTCCTCCCCCAAAATATGACAACGCAAAGTTGTTTTTACAAGCAGAAGTTACAACCCATATTCATGTTTTTTGTTAGGCAGCAACCTCCAGTGGCCATAGTTATTAAGATGGGAGCAGAGGAGAAGGTCAGGTGACGTAGTCTAAAGAGCAACAAAGTTCGCTAAGAGTGAGAGGGAAGGGACATGGATGGGTCAAAAAAACACAGGACTTTCATCCAGGAGACCGGTGTCCCATGTGAAACAAAAGTCAGTGTTAAGTAATTGTAACAACCGAACATTGTAGGTCAAGTCACATGAGATGCATCACGTTACATTACCTTAGCAACTAACAAACAACAGTTTAATCCAAACCATGATCTTTTTTTACATTTTGTTTAGTAAACCTAACCATGTAGTTCAGGCACAACATGTCTACTAAATGCTGCAGTTAATGGTTACATATGAGCTATACTGTCATCCATTGGTAGGTTGGCTAATTTAGGAAATGCTACTGTGCGTCATATTCAGAGGAAGAAACATAAAACCTATGCAATCCTATGTGTAAGAAGACTTGTTGAGAAAAACAGTGTAGTCACTCAGGTTTCCAACAAATTGACAGTTTTGCCAAATTAGCTACCACTATATACAGTAATAACCAAAAGTAAGAAAAAAACATAATATTGCAGAGGAAAACTATAGCAAGTAGGTCAAAGATGGATATTTATAATGGACAGCATGGGTTGTAATCCTCCTTTTTGTTTTTCCTTCCAAATAAATCTGACTAACCTGAACATTTTGTTTTCAAGTTTGTATTTGCTGCCCTGTCTGACCTACTTTTAATAAATGTTGCTTCATTTTGAGATCTCAACAATCACTTTGTTGAGCACAAAGTTTTGGCCGATGGCCTACACAACAAAAAATAAAACCAAAGCTGTAAAAAGCTTATTGCCTGCTCTCATTTTGTTGCCAATGCCCCCAGCTGTGCCTTAAGACAAAAAGTAGACTGGATCAAATGGGTAGATTGGCAGACACACATGACTATTGCTACAGCTGCTAGCATGGCTAAAAATTGAAATGTTCAGCCTTTTCCACAGTACCTCAACTGCACTCCCTGACACCAAGAGATCAAGATAACTGGGGGAAAAAACACATACAGAAAACCTTTCTGCAACCACCAGACTGCTTGCAGAAAAATAAAATTTTGTCCATACAGAAAAATCCATACAGCAAGAGGCAGAAAATTCATCAGAGAAGTAGAGGTAGGTTGTGTTGTATAAATGATATCAAGAAAACTGGCACAAACAGTTTACTTCTTCCTCAAAGCAAAATCGGATAGCAAAGTTTTGAGGGCATATGTTATAAACAAGTTCAAGGAAACAACTTCTTTCCCCCCGTGCCCTCAGTACATACAGACAATACACTGACAGACAATCAGATTTCCTCCCACACACACAGACACACACACACACACACACACACACACACACGTCAAGTTAATGCAGACTGCAATGAGCCCCTCAGAAAAGAAATTGTCAGCTCAGTGAGAAGCGATTACAGCTCCCCTTGGTCGCCATGGTGTTACCAATGATTGATGTGATTAATAAAGCTGTTGTCATGGCGCCCTCTATGCTTCTGAATGCAGGCCAGAAGACAGAGGGGGAGAGAGAAAGAGAAAAAATAGGTAGAGATAGAGACTCTAAAGGCACTCATGTATCTAACCGGTGTGATTTATCTTTTCACAGCTCTGGGACATACAGCAGTCATCGTATTATTATTTTACACGCCACAACACCTCATCTAACAGCACTAAGATATAGTTATCTTCACAGCTGAGCTACACTATCACTGTTGACTCGGTGAAATCAAGTCAAGCCAATTTGGCTAATCAATTTATTCATTCGATATTTACTTAAGTAATTAATTTAGAGTGCTTTAGCCTTTGGGTAAGAGAATTTCCCAGGACGCAAAATCAACATTCTTCACACTTTTATACAGAACATCTGAGGAACCCAGCCGTTCAGAGTAACCTCACTTCAAGATTAAGTAATGCTTCACTTTGGTTTCCACTAATGCATGTCTGAGTGCAAGAAATAGGGTAATGGGTTTGGTCAGGATTCCCGTTAAGGCATGCACTAATTATCAGAGAGAGAAAAGTAGTGAACACCCACTGCATGGTAACTGAACTTCTCTTGCCTTATGTCAGACAGAATTGTCAACTCGTTACACTCTGTTTCCATTTAGATCTGAAACCACGAAGGGGACTCAATTTTCCGTAACCAATCAATAGACACTAATGTATCCGCTTGAATCTAACGTTGTTTTAAGTTCACACTGAGGTGCTATTTTGCTGTGGTTTTAAGAGTGAAGCAGATCGACGTTGGGCGATATTGAGAAGACATGTCGATTTAGAACAGCCCAGACAGCAGCATCTATCATGTCTATAGCGCACACCTTTGTTGTTACTATACCTCAGAGGTTCCAGCAACACTTGACAACAGCCTGACAATGGCACTGGTCCTGGTCCTGTGGTGCTGATTGGCTAATTGTTAGTCCCCCCCCCACAGAACCTATTGGTCGTTATTTATTTAAACCAAGAAACCATTGTTTCATGTCACGATGCTAGGCGAATCAGTCAACTCCACAAAATGAGCAGATTCAAAGGTCTGGACCCAGGCAACAGTTTCTCTGTTACAAGACAAGAGGTACAAAACACACCACAACAGAGACCAAAAGACTTGCTGTCACCTTCTGAAATTCTTTCAGCTGTCTTTCTGAAAAATAAATAGATAAATAAGTTAAAGTAAATGAACATGTTCCATTCAATAAATCAGTTTATTTGTCACATGAACTCATAAGAATATGATTACAGTGAAATGCAATCCATCAGTTTCATAAATTTGTATATTCAAACAGTGTAATAATAATAAATATAGGTCTATCAGGGTGGGGATGTCTTAGGCTGAGTCTTCATTTAGGATCCTTGCAGCCTGAGGGTAGAAGTTCTTCCTGAGCATCTCAGTGCTGCCCTGAAGTAACCGTTACCTTCTTCCCAGCCTTAACAGGTAAAAAAGGCAGTTATCCGGGTGGTTGGGATCTTAAATGATTATCCTGGCCTTACTTTTGTAGCACTGGGTGTAAACATCCTTTAGGCAAGGTAGAGCAGTACTTACAGCATGTTCAGCTGAACGAACCACACTTGGCAGAGCCTTGGGATCCTTTTTGGTGCTGTTTCCCGACCAGGCAGCGATGTTTCCTGTCAGGACGTGCTCAATGATGCAGAGGTAGAAATTTCTCAGCCTTTGAGGAGATACTAGAATTTCCTCAGGCGTCTAAGGTAAAACAGTCTCTGCCTTCCCATTCGCACCACTGATTCAGTAAGCAGTGCCCAAGTCAGGCCCTCAGTGATGTGGACACCAATATGGGTTTACTATTCACAGTCCAATATAACTGAGCATCTACCACAGCTATCAGAACATCAACAACTTGCTATCAGAGGTTTAAACCTTTGAGATTTTACCAAAGCTAAACCTGCGGTGAGTGATTGTTTTTTTGGCCACTTGGGGGCAGTGCAACAAGCTGTAAAAGCAACTTATTCACATATTCAGCAAATAAAAAGAAACATCTGTATTCATTTGGTGCTTTGTCTCTGGTCAACTGGTAAATTCAATCTTCACACCACTCTTATCTCATCTTTGGTCTCCACCAAATCTTGAGGTAAATGTCTGGCTTTTTAGCTGTCTGCCAAAACTGACAATGATGAGCGCAGTGAGAATGAACCAAAACGGTAAAGTTGCAGGTTGTAAAACCAAAACAATAAGTAACTAAAATGCACCGCAGAGCTGAAGGACTATAGAGTTGGGCAACAGCCCATTACGCAACCTCTTCCATATTCGTCAAGTATTGATGAGAGCAGCTTTAAACCATGATTGATTTGTGACCATACAAAAACTACAGCTCCCTTAGAAATCTAACACTGCAACAGCACGTATACTGACGTCATTCATAACTTAATGTCCTTAAATATACCCCATCTTCTACTATAGTTTTTCCAACTTTTTAGATGAAATGTACGGGGAAAATGGTGCTCATTAAAGATCATTAAAATCCAATAAATATTTAGATTAGATCCACTACTACTATCCCTATCTTGATGTATGGAGTGAACCACTTGGAGTATTACTGAGAAAGGTTATATTCTAAAGCTGGAGTTTTAGTAATTTGTATCAATGTGATTCTGAATGAGGTATTATTACCCCGAAAAGAACTCAGGGGTTCTGGTTTCACTTCGGCTCTCTAAAGATTAATTTTTCTCACACCTCGGCACTAGTTTACTTGAGATTATTGACTGGGAAACTACTGCTTCTGCACTCTAATACCTGCAAGGGATTTTTGCTATAATTATTGTATAATGGAGTAAAAGACACAATCTTTTAATCAAGAAAAAAAAAACAAGTCTGGAAGCAAATAGAAAGTCTTACTTCACTGAGCAGGGTGAAATAGGAGAGGTTTTCAATTTGCTTTGTATGTTCTGTGACATTTCAAAAACCATGCACTCTATTTATATATTTATATATATTTGTTCCACATTTCAAAAGGCTGAAAGGACCTAGTACTTCTATGCTTTTTTTCCACGTGTCACACCGCTGAACGCTATAGCACTTTGGTTTGATCGATATGTGTTTGCTTTCATGTCTCAACAGCACAGAGCCGAGGGAGATAACGTCATTACGCTTCATAGATGGCAGCATGCAGTGTAATTAAGGAGGAAATTACCCAGAGGTCAGCTCACACCTGGTGGAGCTGAATAGCTCAGATAACGATGGGATTGTTTTAGCTCTGATCTCAGCTGTCTGTTCAATGTGTTCCCTGTGTGATTTTTTTTTTGTGGGGGGGGGGGACGATGACACTGTGAAGAGACATCAATGTCCTGTTCTGGTTTTGGCCCCGGCTGAAAGTTGCTTTTGGGATTTATCAAGCCAAAATAATTTCCCTGTAGTTCATCTGTCACTTTTTCATGGCTCATCAATGATCGCTCTATAGACAATAGTTTATTTTAATCACAGCTGAGGCCTCACTCTGCCTTTATCTATGATACCTTTTCTATTCAACATGTGCTCTCTCCAATTCATTAGGGTTTCTCCTTTGTGTTTTGCAGCATAGAAATGGAGAAAGCCTTGTCTAATGCATGGACAAATTTATTTGAATACACACTGGAGATGATTGTGTGACTTGCTGAGCTGGGAAATGAACAAAGCTGTTCTGTTGTATTGCTACAGACAGTGGGTGGATATGATCATCTTTCTCTCGCCTACCGACAGAGCACCGAATCAAATGACAAATATCGTTTACAGTGTGCAACAACATGGAAAGCCCCAGCAAGATGTGGAAATATTGTCTCTGCACAGTTTGTTAAATCAAACCTGCAGACAAATTCTGTATCCATCTGCTGCATTACAAGCTCAAATAGCATTTATAGCAGTCTTTCTGTGAATGCTCTCTGATATTAGATGTTTTTATTGTATTACCATGGCAATGATAACTCACGGTGGATCTCTAAGAGGACAAAAATATTGTAGTTGTTGCGCTTGTGACACAAACCAAATCAGACATAGCCCTGGGGGAGGCATTGGGAGGCCCGAGGTCTACCTGGCTGTGAATTTAGGCCACTGGGTGAGAAGGAGGGATATTCTCAGAGTGCTCTCCTCCTCCCCCGTGCTAGGAAGTAACCGTTGGCGATTATTACAGGCGGTGTGATAGGCTCTGCTCCTCTGCTCTGACATGTTAATATTACATGAAACTGTTAGGGATGACAATGTGCCTGGGGCAAGAGGGAGACATTGAGATTTTTTTCCCTCTCTGCAAGATTTGCCCTTTTTTTTGCCCCTCCATCCATCCCAGTGACTTTAAATAACTCATGGCCTCATTATCCAAATATGGGAAAGCACAGTAGCACATAATTAATTTGATTTTGGTGTATTTATTTCATTGCTGGTTTTGCTGCAATACACACATTGCTGTAGACACTTTTCTGTACGTAGTGTTGCTCAAGTGTTTCTACAAAATGTACAGTGTGTCCTAAAACAGCAAACAGCATTGGTTCCCAACTGGTGGGTCGTGGTCCGAAAGTAGGTCTCGGCCCCATTCTGAATGGACCGCTAGCGACTCCAGAACATGTCAAGCCTGTAAAAAACACACCTGACTTTACTCTATTTTTAAGTACAGTAAATTTCCAGCACAGAGCTGAGACCAGAGCAGAGAAGTGCAGTAGAGTAAGTGACTTACTGACAGGGCTACTTGACAGAGATT
Source organism: Epinephelus fuscoguttatus (assembly GCF_011397635.1). Classification (NCBI taxonomy): domain Eukaryota; kingdom Metazoa; phylum Chordata; class Actinopteri; order Perciformes; family Serranidae; genus Epinephelus; species Epinephelus fuscoguttatus. The sequence goes on along the minus strand of NC_064760.1, from coordinate 31,198,647 downwards.
GCAAACTAGATCAATAACATGGCCAAACACAAGTATGACTCGACCTAATGACTAAGGAGAAGCGGCCGGACCAGTTGGGAACCACTGACATACAGTATAAGCCACACTCCACTGTGCGGAATGAGCATCCTGATTCTTACAAATGGCAGAGAATGCAGAGGAATGACACAATCTGTCTTCTTCTTGTTCACCAAGAGGATATGAGAGATCATTCATTACAAAAAGAGGTTTCTCAAGACTGTTTCATTGTTGGTGTTATACAGAGGTTTTCTTTTAAGCTATCTATTTCTATTATTCATTCATTCATTTTCCGTAACCGCTTATCCTGTTGAGGGTCGCGGGGGGGCTGGAGCCTGTCCTATTGGGCAAGAGGCGGGGTACACCCTGGACAGATTGCCAGACTATCGCAGGGCTGACACATAGAGACAGACAACCATTCATGCTCACATTCTTTGGACTGTGGGAGGAAGCCGGAGTACCCGGAGAATACCCACGCTGACATGGGGGGAACATGCAAACTCCACACAGAAGGGTTCCCCCACCCTGGGGTCGAACCAGGAACCCCCTTACTGTGAGGCGACAGTGCTAACTGCTGATTTCTATTACACTTCATACTAAAAGTAGTGAATAGGCTTTCTTTCATAATGCTGATGTTTAAAAATTAAATAATTCATTTATTAATCACTCACAAAAGAACACAGCAGTGGTGGAGCGCTATGTATTTTTTGAACTTATGAATGATTCTCTGTCAACATCAGCAGGGGGAAGTGCACAAAAACAGCTGTTTGCAGCTTGCAGCTCATCTGCTCTCATCCCATCAATTCCCTGTCGTTTCAGTATGACTTACACTTTCCAAGGATATCATTATCTCTGATGTCCATTAATAAACATCCTTAAATCCACTAAGAAATCATAGAAAAAGGATAGTGCTTATAATTCTAGAACTTGCCTGAGAATCATTAAGTTTTCTTTGGTATCAAAGGAATCCAATCATGGATGTCTGTACATCAGTGAGTACAGTGCAGATCAGAGCTGCTAATAGCTCATTTGGCATACTTTTACTCGTGGCAATTTGCCAAATGGTCTCGATTTTGTCTGAGGGGAGGCCCACAGTGTCAGACCGATATTCCACAGTTTGCAGCATCCAACTGTTGCATTAACAAGTGCCTTCCTGTGTGATTTTATGCTCTGTACCCTCTCCCACTCATATGACATTCAGCATTTCTAACTTTCAAACCACCTCTCTCTCTCTCCTTGCCATTCCATCTCCTGCATAATCTCCCCCATCTCCGCCATCGTCCTCCCTTTCCCCTCAGTTTCTCGATTCATCCCTCCAAGGACAAATCCACCAGGTCATTATCTTCCTCCTGCTGGCATAAATTTGAAGCTTATCTATACAGACCGCTCGCAAACATAAATGCCCCAGTGCAAGCACATTTGGCCGAGGGTATGTGTTTGATGAAGGCGAGGGGAACTAAATTGACGGTTGTCTCTTTCTCTTGTGACCCATGCATGTGCCCCTCTCTCAAAATTGCAAATGCACACATGTGAATGTGTTCACAAACCATTTCACATCTGTCATTTTCACCAGTCCTTCCACCTGAGAGGGCCTGTGACTCGGAGGCAGGCCCACAAAGCCCTGTGACAGTTGGAGGGGTGAGCAGCAGGCATCAGGGAGGTGGCTTATGACAGCGACACAAAAGCACTAGTGTTTAGTGAAGGAGGTTGTATCATACATTAGGCTGCTGCTGCATCGGCCTGCCACTGAGCTGAGGTAACCATGGCAACAGGCTGCTGGGAGACAGTGGAGCGAGAGTCAGCAGGCTGGAGTCAGTGGGCCTTCAGCTTTTGAACACCAAGAGAGATTAGCTCAGAGCAAAACCCTAAACCTCGCACTACATGCAGCTCTATGAAGGGTATTGATGTTGGAGGAAGTGGAAAGAGAGCAGTGGGGATACATAAAGTTTTTTAGGCAAAGATCCAACCAAATAGTTGACATCAAAGCACTTACGTGAGCCCATCCTCTTAAACCCAGCGCTCATGGCAGTATGAAATGTAAAAATTATGCAGAAAGCATTGAGCAGCTGAGAGAATGCATAGTACAGGAATGAAGATAAAATATCCGGTGATATGCCAGCAATCAGTGTAAATTGCATCATTTGTAAGCAGTGGATCAATCCCAGAGATTAATTAGATTGTTAGGAGATGTGAAACTCATTGCCATGATGTCTGTAGCAGATTGCCATGGTGATAGAAAACAATGAGCGCATAGGATATAAAAGGAGGAGAGTGGTGCTTACATAACAAACCAAGGGCAAGACGTGAGGCGGCTCGATGAGCTACAGAGAGAAAAGGCACAAGAATGAGAAGGATGGGGAAACAAGGAGAAATAAATCAATGAGGAGAAATCTAGACAGAGGGTAGGAAAAGGAGAGGGAGATGAAGACGGATTTCGGAAATGTACAGAGGTAAAAACAAGCCAGAGACCGATTGATATCTAATCCTTCAGAGAGCTTTTAGCCGAGCTTAAGGGGTCAGGGATACGATAAAATATTATGAGATCTTTAGAGCAGAAACACCACGTGGCATGGACAGGATGTTGTGGTGGTAAATACTGGAGGAGAGATTATTTACTGAAGAATCGTGTCATGAAATAAACATGAGGAATCATCAGAGGGGTTCTCTTTACTCTCCTCCTTAATCCACCTACTCAAGTAGGACATGACACTCTCTCTTCCCTCTCTTCCAGTCTCACTCTCACTTTATGCAATTTGTGTATCCTACTGGGAAGAAGCGAAGGCTATGCCCACACTAATGGTGGTAAATCTGAAAGCACCATTTACATGTACCAGGTTTTCCAGCCACACTCTGCATTTTAAGATCATTCTCTGAAAGTAGCCAAACAGAAAAACGAGAGAAGAAGGTGGAATATCTTCTCCTTCTCTTTCCCTAAATTTAATTGCAGTTGGCAAATAACAAAATGCTGCATAAATATCACCATCTGCTATCACTCTTCATTCTTGTGTTCCCACCTTTTAACAAGGTAGCATGGAAGGATTTTGTGATGCAGTGTGATGCTTTACTCCTGGTGTGCTTTTCTCCACCATACTGAAGTTCACTGGTCTCACAGGTGAGAATTCAAGGAGCCACATTACTCTCTTGCTGGTGTAATAGATGTGACACAGCAGGAGCCCATTTTTAGCCACTCAGTCAGTCCTCCACTTTGGTCCAGACTGAAATATCTCAACAACGACTGGATGGATCGCCATTAAATTATGTGCAGACATTCATGACCCCCAGAGGGTGAAGTCTAGTGATTCTGGTGATTTTAGAGCCACCATCAGTTTAAAACCTTTACTCATTCAATATTTCGGTTTATGACCATATACCTGCAGAGCTAATGTCATTCCCATCAGCCTCAGTTGTTCTTTGTGTTTAGTTCCAAAATAACATGCTAAACTATGATAGTGAACACAGTAAAAATCATGCCTGCTAAACATTAGCATGTTATTATTATCACTGCGTGCAAGTTAGCATACTGATATTAGCATTTAGCTAAATTCACCACTATGCCCAAGTACAGCCTGAGAGCACAGTCCTCCACAGGTCTAATTTCCCAACACATTCTCACTCCAACCTCATCACATATTGACATTTGGACATGGGCTTTGCACATCCACATATGACGTGCAAGGTACCCTGGGTGCATTGGTTGTTGACATTATGGGACACCGTGTCAATTTCTGCCTTTTACATGCATTGTCTGTTTTCAAAATACACTTCCGTTTTCACAGGAAATGTATGGCTTGCATAAAGTCTCTTTCAAAATAAATGCTGGTTGGTACAACACTGCAAATTGACTTTTTTTTCTCCTTCAGCAACAAATGCCATGGTTCAGTTGGGAAAGAAGAACAGGGTTTGGCTTTGCAAACCCCGGGTGAAAGTCAGAGGTTGTTGGACCCATCCACCACCATTCCCGCCCGCCCTACTCGGACTTCAAAAACCTTAGCTTTTGTGACGTTGTTGTTCAACCACGTTTCCTCCTGACGCTAAACAAATACTGGCTGTATCATGCTGATGTGAAAGGATAGCTTTCTTCATTGGCAAACCAGAAAACGCAACATTCAATACTGCACCCGCCCCACCACTCGCACATATGACCAATTAGTTCCACAACCTGACCCGCTGATACCAGATCTGCAGCCCAAGCCACAAATCCTTTAATAATCATGCCCTGTTTCAATAATTTAGTTAGTTAGCACGTTGAAAGTGATCATATTGGGTCATTTCATACATGTGAAACTAAGATATTATATTTAAGAACAAACAAAAAAAGTTATTCAGGAAATTTAAATTTAAATCAAACTTTTTTTTTCATCCTCAAAATATTGAGCAGCACATCTCTGCAGTTAATGTGCCTGTCAGAAATGCACCTGACTGAAGCGGCTCTCATATTTCAGGTGGTGCAGCACGCAGGGTCGACACATAAAGTCGGCAGTCAGAGGACTAAAATATTAAAACATTGAATTAAACTATTATTATAATGTTATTCAGATAATTTTACTATCCAACAACCGTCAAGCAACCGGCACATTTTATTTTATTTTTTTTGCCAAAAAGCAAACCGGGAAATAAAATTAAGAAAAAATACCACGTTTTTCTGAGTAACCTGCCAGGTAATCGCAGGTACTCAAACTGATGCAGGACTCTGCTTTATGTGTCTCAAATGTAGGCTGTATAATAAGGATGGATGGCATGACACCTCCCCAAAAGCGAAACCGAAACATCTTGATCACTCCCTGGTGCTTAACTGCAGTTAAGGCCATAAACCTGCCCCCTCCTTGTTAGGAGCTAGAACATGGGCCAAACTAATAACTCAAAGTAAAAAAAATACATTTTCCCAAAGGTAGTTTCTTTCATCTTAGGTAGCTCTTATCACGCTGCTGTATTTTCAAATGGTCAGTTTTCTGATAAGTTTGTTTTTTTTAAAAAGGGGGTGTGATGTCATGATTGACAGCTGGGTGTGTAAATAACTGTGCTTGCAATCAGTAGCGTTGTTCAGGATTGGGTTGGACGAGTGCAGAGGTGGGAACTCAATACCACAGCTCTTCTTCAAATCCCTACTGTGCAGTGTCTGGCTCCAAATGACACCACCGGCGCAAGTTGGCAGCAGCCAGAATATTCTGGACCCATTTTTGTACAGTGGGAGGAAGTAGAGACATGTCGTCCATCTTTATATACAGTCACTGGTCTCAAACCACTGATCGTCAGATTTAATGAACTTTTAGCTGCAAGAATAAATGTACTGCAGAAGCCTCTGCTACTTTTAGTTCTCAGGAAGTCTGAATAGTGGCTGCCAAATACAGTTCCATTTCGTATTACTCTTTGAGACATTAATGTGTGGGGTTTTTTTTCTTACAACTCCTGTACTTTTTCTGTTCTCTCTGCTGCATGGTGGAGGGTTTGAACTTTGCTGAACTTTTTGGTCGCAGTTGCAAGGGACAAAACTATGCTACAACACCATATAGTTAAAAATAAATGTGCTTTTATCTAACGCTGTGTGTAGCATACAAATTGTTTGCGCTCCGGCAGCTAATCTGCTGAGATCATTTGTGATAGATGACAGTGGTGTGGCATTTTACAAAAAAACAAATGGCTGCAGATAGCCGTGCAGTGTGCATACACCCCACAAATGAGTAATGGCTTTGATTATAGTAAACATGTGGCTGCATGAACACACACACACCTGCACACCTGCACACACACACACACACACACACATACACATACTGAATACCTTTGAGGATCACTCCAATGGGGATGCCAGAGGCTTTACCTACAGGCATGAGAGCTAGAGTAAGGCAGACTGAATCTATAGCCTAGAGCTGTTTTCAACATGCCAACTCACTGATCATACTGATGCTACCTGCACATTCCAAGCTAATACAGCGGGAAAATCATATTCTCAAAAATGGCATCCATATATACAGTATATGATGCAGCACTTTTTGAGACAAGGGATCAAAGCATATTTACTTGTAAGTTTAAGAGAGGTTTTAAGAATAAAAAAACGATGCCCAGGATATACGTACAGTAGACATCTTTCGACCAAGTAATTAGTTTTGCAAATTTTTTAATTGCTTTCCAAAGTATTGATTATTTAATTCATAATTGGCTTCGGTAATGGCCCTTTTTTTCTCCTCTTGCTCTGGCCAAGTCTAGCTGAGACATTTTTAATTGCAAGGTTTTTTGTTTTTTTTGTAAACTCCAGTATAGCCCAGCCCCTAAGGAGCTGTACTTCCCTCTCCCCAAATATCAATCACTTGAATGAGATTGTCCCATTAAAAGAGCTTTAATGGGCCTAATCACTGAGGCGGGAGAAGAATAGTGAATCAATTAAACAGATTTGTGTAAGAGGAGACACTGGTGTGACTTCATATTTCATACGTGAAGACTTAAAGATGATTGGCAGGCTTTTGTTTGTCGTAAAGGTGTGCGGTTAGATTAGATTCCCCTGTTGAACAGCTAATAAAAGGCTAAATATAAACTTGCCCATGTTGTGAAAGCTCGTTTGGTGAAAAGCTATTGATAAGGTTTTTTCTGACAAAGAACTGCATTAAGCTGCCATGTACTGTGGTGTCATTTTAGTGCCACAACTATTGCCTGGCTCCCTATCTTTGAATTGGCCCCCTCCACCAGGGTGACAGATTAATCTGGTATCATGACATGAAACAGCAGATGCTCTGTCTAAAAGGATCGATCCATTGCCGTGACTAATGTTGTTATGAAACTGTTCTCAACCATTGTCAAGCTCAATGCCTGATATTAGCCCCTTTTACACTGCCAGATTTTCCGCAAATGTTGGGCCGTTTTGCCAGCAAGCTGCGAGCATTTAGACACACAGAGCCGGATTGGCGAGTTGATCCGAGGAGCCAAATTTTCCACCTCATAAGGTAGACATATTGGGGGACCCTTTTGGTTTAAACAGACCAAGGCGGCCTTCCGCAACGGGAGGGGCTGTTGATGACTTGTGGGAGTAGCTGTTGATGACGCCGTACGTGCGAGCCACTGGGGGTGGATAAACAGGAAACAACTGGTAGCAGGAATTAGCGAGCAGCTAGTAGCAAGAGGGAAACACAAACCTGACAGACACTGTAAAGATGAGTAACTGGGGAGACAAGGAATTGCGAGCCTTCCTTGTCCTTACAAACGAAGAGGCCATTAACTGTCAGATGATGGGGACGGTGTAGAACGGGCTGACTAACGAGAGAATCGCCGAAGGACTGACCAGTCGCGGCTCCCCCCCCCACGTCACTGTTTACATCACACGCTGAGCTACACGTTTTGTTACTTGCTCACGCCCCCCATTGCCCCGGAAAAGGTGCATTCTGTATAAACAAAAGTAGGTAGGCGGCATTTTGCCGCACTCCCCATTTTTGTTTTTATACTGCCAATGCTGAAAGAAGACTGATTGGGCTTTCCTGCAAATTTGCACAATTCCTATCTAAAAAGGGCTATTGTATTTTGCTTTACTGCCCTCTGCTCCACTCTTAAAACCCCAGCAAAACTAGTATGCTGGCATATGCATCAGTGTGGACTTAAAAGGATACTTTGGTCTCTAGTGATTGGTTAGGGAAATCGAATCCCCCTCCTTCATGGAAATTGGTTGGAGTGGACGCAATGTCAGACTGAAGATGGAAACGCAGAGTTGACAATTCTCTCTGATATCAGGCAACTTCAACTAATGACAGGGGAACGCTCTCCCACTCCATTTCCCTCTTTACATTTCATAGTTTGCTACTTAAAGCTCTTTGCTCTTGGCTAACCTGCCTTACCCATTACAGTGATCTGCCTCAGTCTCTATGGTAATACACTTGTTAGGATCTGTGCAAACTAGTCAAGACAAAGATAATCTTGTTAGTAGAAAGCAAGGCAAGAGACACATCAGGTGGTATGTTCTCTCTTTTTAAGCACACCATGAACCAATAGTGACATCATTTGTCAGTAAAAATAATTAAGTTTACAGTCTCTGTTTTAATTTTTTTCCATGCATGGCACCTAATAAACTTCATGTTATAGGCAACAGAATGGATAACAACAAGCTCTATTATGGAACTTAAACAGTAGGGGCTGAATTAGTGCATATCAACAACTGAAGTCCCAGATGTTGTCTGCCCTGTGCTGATGTGGCATAACCACACTGACAGTTCTGCTGAATGCTACTTCTAATTCTTTTTTACTTTTACAAAGCTATTCCAAAACACAAGTTCCACTTGCAAGCTTTTGACAGGGGGTTTCAACCATATCGCACTGTCTTCATCTGAGTATGGAGTCTGCTCTGTTGGAATGGATTTGATGGCATATGAGCTTAATCCACAACACTTTTAGGCCTCTCTTCCATACTGGATTAAATGTTAGAATTTATGCTGACATTTACAATAAAACTGTGTGATACAACACAATGAAACCATTAAAAAAAAGTTTGTACTGTGGTCTTTTGATGTTAAATGCTTTAACTGGTGTGTTATAGTATGTTGTGATGATCTTTTTATACACTTATTTGTTAACCCAAGATAGTATCATCCATAACATGTCTATATCTGATGACCCTGAAAATAAATCCATCTATTAAGCAGGATACAGTGTACCAAATAAATGTCAATGTTGAAATAACCAGGTTCTTTCAGTGTAACAGAATGTCAGGTTGATGCAGGTCACGGGAGATTTTGTATGCTCATCCACCTCTGCTTCCACCACAGTCTGTATTTCTGTCACTTGCCAACACTGTGAATAATGATTTGGGAAAGGCACACCTCAGTGAGGTAAGAGATCCCTGGTGCTTCAACATCGCATGGCTGTCTGCCTAGACTGACAACTTCACCTGGCTTTGGTCTAGTTTTCTGCTCGGCCATGGGTGGAAGGGGGAGGACAGGAAAACAGGGGGAGTGGAGACAGCTGATGCATATTTCATCAAGGCATTGTGGACACTTGAGGTTGCCTGCTGAGGGAGGGGGGAGGAGGTGAGATGGACAGTACTGTGGCCTCATATACGTGCTCTTCATTTATTCCAGTCACATTACACGCATTAAAACTATCAGTGAATGAGGTTTCTCTAATTCCAGTTCGCATTCATTACCAAGGCAGACCTTGGCATTTCTCCTGTTGCCGAATGCAAACAATAGTTCACATCAAGCGCACCACCACAACCATGCTCTGTTTGCTGGCAGGGAGACTGGCTATAAATGTCAAAACCTCACACAGCATTATGAATTATACAGCAGTCATCTAGTCACCAGGTGAGGGTGGTGGGGTATGTGTAAAGCATGTGTATGAGTTAGAAAACTCAACACTATGCCACATGACATAGTACAGACAGCGTAGGGCAAGTTACTTGAAAAATGCCATCATTGAAAGTAACTGCATTCCTCTTCTAATTTCTTTACAGCAGGAGTCTTCAGTGTTTTTCAGGCCAAGAACCCTTTCGCTCAAACAGAGATAGAGCAGGGACCTCATACATATATTGTATAAAACTGAGCTGCACTTAAGATACTTCCTTAAATATCTCTGAGTCTTCTCTCATGTGTACTTGCCTGTAGCTGCTCAGTCAGCAGCAGTTGTAGCATGGCTAGGTGCATTAGTCTCGCCCTCTGCAATTTCATCAGTGGTATCTCAGTTGGACGGTGTGTCTCTTGCTCGAAAAGTAACAAAACGATCCATTGTGGCTCACAAGAAAATTGTACGCTTGGAATAATAATACAGCTAATTGGCCAATATGTTTCAACAGTACGTAAAAGTAAGCTACCTACTTCACCTCATGTATTTTCAGACATATTTTAATATTTGAAGAAAAAAAAAATTAGGACTTGAATGAAATTATTTATGAAATTATTGTGTCGTGAGCCTGAGCCAGTGTTTGGGCTGTAGTAGTAGGTATACATAGGGCTAGTACATCTTTTTCCTCACTAATAATAGCCTGCTGGTTCTCTGTTGGAAACAGCCGATGAAGTTTTTGTTAGCCGTTGCTATCCTGTGCACCTGCATGGCGTGGTGATGAACTGTCTTATTGATTTCTGTTGGTGTGCTGTCTTGCAGGCCTGCACGGCGGCGTGATACTGTCTAGAAAATAGTCCCAATTGATAGCAAGGTCTGACGTAATGTGGGGATGTTTTAAAATTATTGAAATAGTCTAACAAAACACATGCATACTTTTTTGTAGCTTAAACCCTTTTGGTTACATGTCCCCCGTATATCTTCAGAACTACTTTTTCTCCGGTAAGCTACGAGCCATTTCTCAGAGCAGGAGGCTCGTTGAGAGTAGTGACACCGTCACATCAGAGCTACAGATGGTCAGCATTTCACACAACTTCATGTCCAAAAACCTGAACTATCCCTTTAATGGGTAATTAAATATAAACGGGTAAGTTATAAACCCCCCAAACTGTACAGTTGTCATTAGTGTGGAAATTAGCTATAGAGCTCAAGCTGTAAATATGTTTATTTCTGCTGTGAAGTTGGGCATTTAACGTGGGTGTCTATAGGGATTTACTGTTTTGGAGCCAGCCTCAAGTGGCCATTCCATGAACCGCCATTTCTGGCACTTCCGCAATGGCTTCATTTTTCAGCCTTGGATGTTGGCGCTTGCTTGAAACCAGGGATTAACCAGGTAATAAATTAAGTGAGAAGTAGGGCCATTTTCTTCAAGACCTGTATACAATCAGACTTCTTTTTTGCCAGAGCCTTTTAAGGTGGAACGCTAACTTGTAACATTACTATCCATCAGCACACCTTAAATTTCAATATGACAACTTTGACCATTACTTTAGTTTTTTCTGACATGCACTTTTAGTAATGAGTGGGCCTTCAAGCATTTATATATATTAATTTCAACTGGGTAATGTGAGCTGCATATATTCTAATCCTCACTCAGAGATAAAAAGAGTGTCAAGTGTTGTGTGGGCTTCGGCATCACTAAATCCCTGAACTTACCTGAGAAGGACTAAATTCACAAACCCATTATGTTTAAATATCCCATGGAGAGAGACTCTCACTGCTGCCTGTTTTATTTTGTTCTAAAAATATCAGTGTGCAGCCTGTGGATGATAAATAAGGTGCAGACTTCCCTCTGTGTCACTGGTAATGAGGAAACACAATGAGTCAGCCGTGAGTGACGACATTGTTTGCAGTGGAAACGCTAGGGTCTAGGTACCATGTCTGAAGGGTTACTTTTGGTTCCAAAGGTAAAGAGTTTGGTGGAAACAGGGCTTATTATAATACTTTCACAATGGGAATGTGGCTCATTAAGGCTTAAAGCGCAGTGTATTTATGTTCTCAGTTTGCTTAAAACAAACCAGATAGTAAACATGTTGTTTGACCATATCTAAATCTAATATTTAAGTGTTGAATGAACAAATGGGGATAATGGCCCATACTTTCGGACTCTCTGTCATGCAAAAAGCAACGGATGCATTTATGTGCAGGAGTAAAAAGGAGAGCTTGCTCCCTTTCTCACGTCCGCACACCTGGCCATTTGCTGCTTGAAGCGGGCATGCTTGTTCAATTGTCGGTTTAATACAGAGGCCCTTAGAGACATGTTCACTTGACAGCCAATCACACTCAGTCAGGTTGTGACTTGCTCGTTTGACCATGGCACAACCTCAGTGGCCTCAGATACTGACTTAAGATGGTGCCAAGCAGTAAACACACGTCCAAGCTTGAAAAGTCCCTTAAGGGTGGCATCAGATGCTACATGCAGGCTTTTCCACAGTCTACGCTTTGTGCTCACAATCTAATTTTATTTACCGCTTAAGTGACCTTTGCATTTGTTGGGCAGAGCACTCTTCCGTAAGTGAACCTTTGGCATTTCTCGTCAGAATACAAGGACGGCTACATCTCAGTGCCACCGAGCGGCAGAAAGCCGCCGTTCCGGTTCACATCCTCCGTCCTCTGCTCCTCAGTGGGATTATGATCACTCTGTGAGATGTCAACAGGAGTTAATGAATATCCCCTTTCACAAAGCCTGGGTAATCCTGCCAACAAAATGCCCCCCTCATTGATAAGATCTGCCATAATACTAGGAGGGAGACCACTGGCATCCAGCTCCCAAACACAGAGGGATTTTTCACGCTTTGATGCCTAAGCCGCATTCCTTTATTTCTTTATTTTTGCAATGCTTAAATTGGGTGCAGTTATTATTGGGAGATTTGTTGCTGGTGGTGGCAATGAAACAGCCTACCTCCTGCTTAATCTACCCCCCAGTCTACGAGAACTGTTTTTGTCTTATTTTATCAGTTTTCTTTCTTTCACTCTCCCTCTTTTGTTCGCTCTCCTCTCTTCTCTCTCTGATCTCCTCCAAGGTGTGAACAAGTAATTGGCTGATCTCCTTCATGTAATCCTTTTGTGGTGGGAAAATGCATTTTTCTACGTTTTCATAATACAAAACCTAAATTAGCATTTTAAAACACTTTGCTCATTCCCCAAAAATTTTGGGAGACCAGGAACTTCCATTCTACCGTGAAACTCAAATTTATACATTTGACCCCCAGGCTCAGTACAGCAAAGCTTCAGTGTCTTACAGTACAGTAGACTAGCCCCCTTTTGATATATCTCTCTTTGAATCAGTAGAGCTACTGCACAGAAGAGTTTGCTAACTACAGGTGTTAAAATATGTATATCCCTGGCCTGTCAGGAGAAACTTTGTGAAAAAGAATTGCTTGGTTGGGAATAAAAACAATCCACAGCTACAACAATAAATCAGTTGTTTCTGACTGATAACTGATAATAGATTAATTGGTTTGAGTATTTTTTTTAATGAAGAAATGTCAGAATTCTCTGATTCCAGCTTCCTAAGTGTGAATATTTTCGGTTTCTTTTGTTCCTCTGTGACAGTAAACTGAGTGTCTTTGAGGTTGTGAACAAGACATTTGAGGACATCACCTTGGGCTTTGGGAAACGCTGATTGACATTTTTTACCATTTCCTGAATTTCACCGACCAAACAACTAATTGAGAAAACAATCAGCAGATTACTCAACAAAGAAAATATGACTTCGATTCAGCCCTGAAATAATCATAAATCATCTTCAACTTGAATGCGCACATCAGTTTTTATGTGATATATGAAACTTATAATTGGGCATACTGTGTGACAGAAGCTTGTCTGTTCTTGTCAACAAAGCAAACTAAGCAAAGATACAGTCACTTTTCAGTCTGATAATACCACTAATGCACAATAAGTTGTTTCTTTGTGACATTAGAGAACATAAAAATGCACATCAGAAGCATTCAAAAAACAGCAAATGCACACTTTGTTTCATAAATGGCTTAAACATGAGTCCATTATCCAACTAGTTTGTCGTCGCTCCACTAGTTAACCAACTAATGCCACAAAGATTATACATTTGTTATATAGACTGCCCCCTTGTGATTCATCAGTTATCAAAGTTTGTGTTTTTACATATATGTACTACTCTTTTATTTATTTAGATAAAGGAGCCGAATACAATTGGAAGACCATATCTATGATCTATTGAGATTTCCATCACACGGTTCTCAAAATGGAGGTGGCTGAGCCTGCAGCTAGCAGCTAACAGAGCTAACTCCATAAATAGAACTAACAATGCCAACAGTGCTGACAGAGCTAACAGTTATAACCTGGGGGTGGGACCAGAGGGTGGGTGTTACACTCCTGCCACCGTGGTTTGGGACAGGGATTTCAGTGGTAACCACCATATGAGGGCAATGCAGAGCAGCAGTAATTAGCTAGCCACTGGGATAAACACAGAGGGAGTCACATGCACTTAAATGCATGAGCTGCCAGATGGTTAACCACAACAAAGAACAGAGAAGCTCTGATTACAACACACTGAGAGGGAGCGTGACTTCATTCTCTGCTCAGGACATCATTACTCATTACTTATAACGGACTAATGGAGACAACAGTTTTTTAAACTGGTCCAGTATTGAGAGAGACTACAGCAGCAAAACAGGCTGCATGTGATATCTGCGGGAAATTGTGCATTGTTAAATTATGTCCATTAAAAGTGTAGTTTTTGCTACTGACAGGCCCGGATTGTCATTAGAAATGTCTCACATTACAGAACGGACCCTACAGAAAAATTAAACATTTTTCCTTACCTTTCGCTGGACAGTTTGTTCTTGTGATCAGTTCTCACCAAGGAGAAGTCTCATAGCCAGAGATGACTTAACAAAACATTAGTGAGAGTTAATGTGGGGAGTACCAGGAATAGTTTGCTGTGTTGGAGTACAGAAAGCCTAGCTTAGTGTTATCTAAAAGATTTTCAATGTTGTGACCAAATATTTAGCTGATTTAGACAATGTAGCAAACAAGAAGAACGAGACATCTCCTTGAGTGAGACTTGGTTACACACAATAACAAACAGAACAGGTCAGCCAAAGGTAAGAAAAAACATTTCACTTCTCTGTAGGGTCTTTCTCTGACACTTTTAATAACAATCTGAGTCTGTCAGTAACAAAAACAAGCAGTTTTGGTGGATATAAATTGACAGTACACAGTTGCCAGTAGAGATTACATTGCAGCCTGTTTCGCAGCTGCTACTAAAGCAGTCTCTCTCAATACTGGACCAACTTCTACCTCTATTAGTCACTTAGACACAAAAACATGGGAAAATAGGGTCCCGGTTCAAAACTACCAAAGTTTCCCTGTCATGAATATCATATAAAGAACCTTTAATAAGAATAAAACTTTAAGTAACACTATTCAAAAACAGTTACAAAGTGTTAAGGGCAGATAAAACTACAAGATAAAACTACAAAAATTATAAATGAATCACAAAAAAGTGGGTTTCTCAAAGTGATTCAAAGGACAATACAGAGTTTGCTGCCCTGATCTTCAAAGGCACGTCCCTCCAAAGTCTAGGAGCCCTATCTGAAAAGCTCTGTAACCTTTGTGTTTGAGTCTAGATCTTGCAGCAACAAGAAGAAAAGCATCTGAGGATCTCAGTGGGGGTGAGGAGACATAAGGGAATAAAAGGTCAGAAATATAACTTGGAGCCAGGCCCCCGAGGGCTTAAAAAGTAATCAGTAAGATTATATCAGTTCAAAAAGCAATGGGTAGCTGGAGCATGGATACCAGGCTCCATGAACCATTTTGTTGTCTCTTTGCTGCAGTTAAAACTGTGGTGGCAGAGTTTTTAATTACCTGTGAACAGGATGGAAACTTTATGCAGATGCCACAGAGCACAGAGTACAATAGTCAAGCTGACAAGTGATGAAGTGATGAAGGCCTTAATAACTACCTTAGGTCGTTTTTTTTTTTGTTGTTTTTGTTTTTTTTGAGCACTTTGTCACTAGTTCGTTTACATGGACATGAATAATTTCTCTTAGCTAGTGTAAACACCATATCCCGAATATGATCATGACCAGGAGAAGCATCCTAAATGGGTTTTTCATGTCCATGTAAAGGCACTCGCTGTTTAAACGACCACATTCTCCTTCCGTTTGCAAAAAGCTGCTGCTTTAGTTAATGGTAAAATATATCACTTCCTGTGTGCTACATGCTTTTTACAGGGATACGTGGCTTTTGTCCAGTGATGTGTAGAATAGAATGTGATGAATGTGACAGCAAATCTGTCACAGATATGGACACATTTCCTCACTCCTTGACACCCTTCCATGTTTAAAGAAGAATTTCACTGCTGGAAAATGGTCTTTTCATAAAACCTGTCTGTCTATGCACAAAGAGACACAAATACTTTTAAAGCTGGTGCTACATGATCAAAGAAAACAGAAAAAGGGCTGTGGCTTCTGCTTTTGCTCAAGAGGTAGAAAACCTACAACTACCAGAATGCACTGCACCACACCAGACCAATAAACGCTAATGTAATCTTTACCGTTTATCTACAAGAAACAATATGGGGGCCACTGCTAAGAAACAATCACAAGCTATATATGTTTCTGAAAACACTTGAGGTAAGAAATAGCCAACACAGTAACAGAATCTATACTTTATACTTGTGCAGTAGACCGTGCGCCATTGCCTCATGGCCTACGCCGTTGTGAGCATTTATACGTGTGCAGTGGTATGTCTGTGTTGCACTGCAGTTACACCTCCAAAACACTAGGAGGCTGCAGAGGTTTCTGTGAAGTGCTGTAAAGTTTAGTTGATTATTATTATTAGTTGAGCATTCACAAACAAAGCATTTGCCTTTTGCTGGACACATTTTCCCCACAAATAAAACATGCTAATGTTATTAGCACAAGCCTATGGCATTTTATATTGTAGAAATTAGCCTAGCGACCAGCAGAGACTTCCTCTGCTCGTATGAAGTCAGGATGAATCCAGAAGTATAAATCCCCAAAGGATAAATCACACACAAGACTTAAAATGTTATTTTTGTGGAGGCTCTATTGTCTTCACAATTTATTGTTTCTTATCTGTGAAATTAAAGTAAATAAAAGCTTTGTTTCCACTGAGGGAAATGGTTTCAGATTAAATATTAGACAGGAGGTCTGCATCGCCGTACCATGTAGTTACGTAGTTTCTGGGGAGGTGCACTTCAGGCAACTGTGTAAGATACGGTGTAGGCTCTACATTGTATTTTGCATTTTGTATTGTATTTTTTACATATATTTTGTAACTTTACCTTTGTTAAATGTTGCTGTTGTCCCTGGCTTCATATGAGTAGCAAGAGGTCCGCTAGCTGCTAGGCTAATTTATACAACACACATTAGCATGTCATATTTGTGGGGAAAAAGTTTCCAGCAAAAGACAAGTGCTTTGTCTGTGAATGCTCTAAGTTATAGTGAAGCTGATTTGTGTACTTGTGTTTGAAATTGTCCCTATTCAGCCATGCTTAATGGGGAACTGCCCATTGGTTCGACAGCCCATTGGTTCGACATCCCATTGTTCCGACCATATTAAACTCATTTTCCTAAGTCAATTCCGAAAATCATCATGATGCCCTGTGGTTAAGGTCTGGTTAGGTTTAGGTACAAAAACCACTTGGTTAGGGTCAGGAAAAGATCATGGTGTGGGTTAAAATGAAAAAGAAAGTGGCAAACACATAAGCCGTGAGCCTGCTCCACCTCAAGCCGGTCGCGGCACACCATACGCCCGCCGCGAGCCGTTGAGCACCGCGGACAGTCGGACTAATGGGATGTCGAACCAATGGGCTGTCGAACCAATGACATGGAACCACTTAATGTGTGTTTAAAGTGTATTTTGGTGTGTTTTTAATAAACTAAACTTTACAGCACTTCACAGAAACCTCCGTTGCCGACTAGTGTTTTGGAGGTGTAACTGCAGTGCAACACAAACACCACCACACAAGCAGAAATGCTCACAACAGCCTAGACCACGTCCATAGGCTACGACTTGTAGCGTCTCTAGGTTTACCGTTTGATCTCAGTATATTCAGCCTTTGTTTCTCACAATAAAAGAAACAGCATGGTGCCCACTTCCTGTTAACAAACTCTCTGTCACAGCCAAACTGTGCACTAAAATATGTTTCGTATAACATTTTAGGCAAGAAAAAGGGATTTCAGTCACAGAATCTTGGTTTATATTTGGTCAGTACTGCCTACCTTTACAGTTTGAGTGGAGTTTGGTCTGAGGGAGACCGAGAGGGACAGGTTTCTCTCTCTATCTGCTTCTACACTCTCCTTGTCTGTGGTGGCGGGCATATGTATGCAATACCTACAGTGTTTTGATACAAAGCTTAAAATCAAAATTGGCAAGGTATCCCTTTAAGTACTTAACAATGTATTCAGGCCATGACAACTGATAATCGCTCTTTGTAAAATTAACATGTTGAACCAGGAGAGCAAATCTTTAAAGACCATCCTGTCAAGCTCAGTGTGTTTTCTAGTAGTTCATTAGGCAAAAGGCTTGACCCTGTTTTACTTCACTTCATCACATGGATGTGAATCTGCTTAACATAAGCAGCAGCAAGTCAATCTCTCTGTGGTATTGATCCCAGGACTGAAATTTGTCCTTTAAGTGTCATCTTGTCAATTAAATCACCTTCTAAGCAGACACTAATGTCCGTGTTACTGAATCAATTGCAGTCATTGACATTCTGTATCTGCAGTCCATAGGTCGTTAAATGATACATTTAGGCAGCTTTTAGACTCTGTGGATGAGCACTATGGTTCCTTGGAGACAAACTGGGGAAAGGGAGCGGTAATTAGTCTACATTTCTCTGGACATATTGTCACAGACAGGTTTATACTTTCATCTCTCTTGCCAAAGCATTTTGTCATTTCAAAAGCATACAGGCAGTGGCATGCATGGAGTCAATCATATTTTGTGTTATTAAATTACATCCGACGTAAGACTACAGCAAGAACAGGAGAATGGTATTTTGTATGGGAAATTAGTGGCAGTTTATTTTCCAGGCAAAATTAATAGTGTGCCTAATTTCCATGATGTCTAATTTGATAATATCGTGGATGTGTTTTTTTCAACATAATTCAAATCCATTGTTTTGACCAAGAAAGATACACGGCCATTCACTGGTTTAGCACATAATCAGTAATGTGTAATTAGTGTAATCAATATTAGTGAAATAAATCCCCCAATGTGGTGCCTAGGCTCCCTGAGCAATAACAAGGTTTGAAAAACAACATACTGCTTAACCATTTGCATGCTGACATGCATGAAAAATAACATTCTCAGATGTACTGAAGTTCAAAAGACTCCAGTATTAATCCTCTTTATTTTTCATCAAATCAACTGTCTGTTTCTTAATCATTTGCTCACAATTTTACACTCCGCTCTCCTGTGCGCTTTCATCTTATCCTAAATAGGACAAAAGCTTGTTATATTTAAAAGCGGTTGTCATTACTCTGTGCTTCCTGTCATCGCTGATGCCACAGTGGGAGTGATCTGAGTTGAGCATTGTCTGATCTGGCGTAGGCTGGTTTCCATCTGTCAGTAATAGCGAGTGATCAGAGAGAAATTTCAAGTCTCTTTCCCGCCTCTCACATCCAGTGCTAACTCGCTGGCAATTTGATTCTAAACAACCCAGCACAAATTGTTTGCACGCTCATAGATTCGCCCTCTGCATTCCTGCTTTTAAGAAGCCACGGGAATTTGTTTGGTATTAAAGAAGAGGATGTTTGTCTTGTCTTGTTAACCTTGTTTTCCTGTGCTGTTGCAGTTCAAGGGTATTTAGATGAAAATACATTGAATGAAATGCCTCAGAATAGATACACTGTGGTGTTGAACCAATGGTAAACATTATGAATCTCATGTTATTTCTCACTGGATTTAATGTAAGTGGTTTCTTAGAGATAATTAACTAATACCTCAAATCCAAAATGAAAAGAACATCACAGATTGAATGCAAAAGAGGACAGAAGAACAGAGTTAACTGGGGCAAGGCAAATAAGAGTTGGAGGGATATCATAGCTCAGCAGGTTTTACCAAGGTGTAGAATGTGCTTAGTGAATACATACCCTCAAAATCTCACCTCGAATCAGTCATACCCTGACTGACGACTGCAGATGTAACTGTCTCCTGCTTGTGTTCCTTATGCAACAAGAAGTGTTGCCTTTTTGGTGTTCAAGGCAATCTGAGCAAAGGCTTGTTATACCCTTATCTGACAGCGTGGGCCAGAGACAGGCGACACCTTCCTAACATGAACACCAACTGATTGCAACAACTCTTTATCTCCCCACAGCCCCACAGTCACAGAGATCCAGACAGCAGACCTCAGCCCTTCCCCGCGGGTACTAACGAAAAACGTCCCTAACAACAAATGTTCAAGGAGCTACATTTTGATACGCCTGGTCCTCAGGCTCAGGCAAAAGTAACTCAATCCTTCTGGACATTAATCTCAGATATGTCTAAATGGGAAGGCAGCACTTCATTGTAAGATTAAAGTGAGTAAGAATATAAAGTGTGCAAATGCTGGAGGGCTTTGGCATGTTTTTAAAAGTCAAACTGGACTTGAGTGAAGTACAGCTCTGTATGGCTCAGCAAACACTGATATTAGGGATGTCCCTTTTTTGGCTCTAATGTAGATCCCCTTAACATTGCTAATATTTAAATGTTGATTAAATATACCGATCAGCCAAAAAATGAAAACCACTGACAGATGAAGTGAATAACAGTGATTATTTTTATTACAATGCAATGTTCTGCTGGGAAACCTCTGGCCCTGGCATTCATGTAGATGCTCCACCCACCCAAACACTGTTGCAGACCAAGTCTCCCTCCTCATGGCAATGACACTTTCCGATGGCGATGGCTCCCCAGCCGGACAATGCCCCGTGCCGCACCCCAAAAACTGTTCAGGAATGACCCAAGAAATGTGGAAAAGAGCTCAAGGTGTTGACCTGGCCTTCAAATTCCCCATATCCCAATCCGATCGAGCATCTGTGGGATGTGCTGGTACCCCACCTCATAACCCACAGGACTCAAAGGATCCTCTGCCATCACCCTAGTGCCAGACGCCACAGGACACCCCAGAGGTCCTGTGTCCACGTCTCGACAAGTCAAAGCCAAGTCTGAAACAAGGAGGCCCCGTCATGGTTCGTGGATGTTTCTGCTGTACGGCATTTACCGTGAATACTCAACCAAGTTGGTATCCAGGGAATTTGGAGGCCAGGTCGATGTCTTGAGCTCTTTGTCATGTTCCCCAGGCCATTTGGGAGCAGCTTTTGCGGTGTGGCATAGGGCATTGTCCTGCTGTGGAGGGGGCCACTGCCATTGTGGAGTGCCATTGCTTGGGGGGTGTACTTGGTCTGCAATGGTGTTTGAGTAGGTGGAGAGTGTCAAGTCATTAATGTCAATCTTACACACTGAAATAACTGCTGTACACTACTAGTACATTTTGCAAATCCAACGGTCAAACTTCACAAACTTAACAAGAATAACAAAATCGAACTTGTTTGGATCAGTTTTCAGTCAGTGCAGCTAAAATAACGTGACAGTTACCCACTTTGTTAGTATGCAGGTCGCTCTTTAGCCCTAATAGCTAGAATATAGAGAATACTGCCAAATTTGTGATATGCCAGTGTCCTTCGGCATATCTGGCACTCGACTTTCTGGGGGTCATCTTCACAAATTTTGGAACTATTCCACTTTTGACTTTTTCAACATCTTGCAAACATATCTTTAAGCTTGTCATGTGAGGTCAAAATGTCCCAGTTCAATAGTGCTGGACTGGTGACTAATGTCAGATGAGAGTAAGTCAGAAGCACAAAATTATCACACAGTTTAAATGTCCTTGTCTGAGTCGGTATAAGAAAACATCGTCATGAAATGACACAGTACGTGCAACATTAGATGTCCATCAGACTGCAACTCTTTGGAATGTCACTACAATTTAGACTAACAAAATAGAAAGCAAAATGAGTTTATAATAATCTTGCTCACAATCTCCCGCTCACAGAACAGCTCCAACAACCTCAGTATTTCAGCCTGATTGTGTTTCTTCCCACCTTAATGTGTTTGGGATGAGGGAATTTAAAGGGAAACTCAAATCAATTCATTCCCACACACCTCACACCTTGCTTATGAATTTTGCACTTGCCTTGGAGAGAAATCTCGTTGACAGAGGGAGCCGGTCCTGATATTTGTGCAGGTATATGGAACTTACACTGACAAGCTTTGCTTTGTTTTTAAACGCATGTGTATTTAGTACAGATTACACCCACACCTACAGCCACACATCAGTCCACCATACACACATAAATGGACTACAAACGCACACACACACACACACACACACATAGTAGAAACATAAAATGAAACTGAATCAGGAGCTAGAGGAAAGGGTGACAGAGCTAAAACCAGACACAGATATTAAACCTGTGTGTATTCTCTTCAGGTGAATGTGTTGACATAAGGTGTTGGCTTTGCTGAAAGCAAGTAGCATGCAGAGGTGTCTAGACCATAAGCTATGACACCTATCACAATATTTCATTAGTAGCTGGCTGTGTTTGTATAACCCCAGAGCTAAATGCAGGCAGAGGAGTCAGCGGTGAAAAAAGCCTTGCCCAGATGGCCGAGAATAAAAGAAGAAGAAAAAAAAAAAAGATTTTAGGATGTTGCTGACAGAGTGGACGTAATTCATTAATACATATTGTATTCTCTCTCTGCTCTGTTGTTGTTGTCTGCCTTGTGTATTACTCAAACCATTGTGCAGCAACAGAGGAGGGGTATGTGCAAAAAATGATTTTTCTCTAAACCCAGTGGTCAATTAATTCAAACAATGCAGCCTTCTTTGAAAAAATGAGAAGCAGGCCAGATTGCTTTATTTGGGTTTCCGTCTAATAGCAAAAATGCTCTTTGGCTTGGTTTGTTTGTTGCTTGATGGGAAAAAGTTCCTAGAGCTCTTTGTTCTGTTTAGATTCATGATGAAGGCCACTGAAAATGGTGCAGTCACTTTTAATGCGTTCTTTTGAAGCAGCCATGCAATAATGAGTTTACAGTTTTTGCCCAAATAGGGCCAGAGAATGCTGATAAGGTCCAATGGTGAATAAATAAACACAGATTAATGTTTTAAATGTTAGATAGCATAATAATGGTTAAAACATCCAGCTCCTGTCCCTCCAGGTGGTAGTATGAATGACCAAACTAAACAAAACACTGACGCTTCAATTATATGAAAATATATTGCAATAATATCCACTTCAATATATTTAATTGTATTAAATGTCATGCGTTTTCAAATCAATTCAATGAACATTCAGGACATGGTGAATGATTTCAATAAAGGGGTACCTGAGTTCATCGGACAGGGTTATGGAGGTACATCAGACAATAAATATTGGGAACCCTTGCATATTTTTGTAAGCAACCTTGACATAAAAACTCGTAGCATGTAATGAACTGCCTATAATATAATGTCAAAAACTTGTGCGCTGACTACTTACTTTTAGATTGACATGCCACTCAAAACTCAAACTGACATGACACTCCAAAGTGACGGACATGGTGCCATGTCAGCATACACTGTCAAGGGTGCAAAGACTGAATTGCTGCACGAATGACCAGAGGACAAAAGGCATTTTGTGGAGAAGGCCTGCGTGATGGGCTGCTTTGGCCTGCTTCTGCTTTTCTCTTTCAGGTTCTTCCTAATTTCCTTGCTCCTTCCATGTCATTGAAGGTCTGGCTTCACCTGCTTGGAGCCTATACATTGGGTAGTTTCAAGATGGCTCCCTCTATCCTCTTGTCAGGCACCCAATTTTGTATTGTTTGCTTCTGACTGTGTTGAATTTAAAGGCCTATAATAAAAGCTATTATGCTCATTTTCAGGTTCATACTTTTATTTAAGGTTTCTGCTAGAACATGTTTACTTTATTTCCCTCATACTGTCTGTGTGGAACACCTGTATTCACCCTCTGTCTGACCTGCTCCATTTTAGCGCCTGAATCTTTACGCCACCCCTCCCAAACAAGCCCTGTCTGCTATAACTGGTCAGTGTTTCCAGGTCCAGGTCCAGGTCCAGGTTACTGTAGCCGGAGCCTGAGAGTCACTTTATACCATGAAAAAATCACCAATAAAAGCCTCTAAATACAACCGGAAATGTTCCAGCAGAATTATGATCCGAGTCTGGGAAAAATTTACGACACTGGCAACCGAGTTTAGATGTTTCTCTGATGTTAGCACGTAACTACATGTATTTTACCAGTGTACATGCAACCGGGGGAATGACTGTAATGAAAATAGGAGTCATTTATTACTGTGAAAAATCTCCAGTAAAAGCTTCTAAACTCAACCTGACAGGTTCCAGCAGGAATACAGTATGATCAGAAGTCGGGAAGAAATTCACAGCATCAGCCAAAAAGATTAGATGTTTATCCAACATTAGCATGGAACTTCATTTAACAGTGCAGGCCATGTAATGTGAACACCTGCAATAGCATGGCTGGAGCAGATGACCAAATAATGAAATCCGGCACACTATGACGATGACTATACTGTTTCCAGAGCAGAAAAAATGTTGGAAACAAAGTATTCACAGCGAGTCTGAAAGATTTTTGCTCACAGGGATCACTTTAACATACATTTACCTCATTAGTCACATCCATCACTTAACGTTTAGGTTAACATCTAAAGTTTCCACACACCCACACTACACTACTGATTGACTTATAGGTGCAGTCTGTGATTCTAATCCAATAGTCTTTTTGTCATATTCAACGAATATATTGTTCTCACTGTTCACTAGCTGTCCGTTCTGTGTGCACTGAAAAAAATCATACAAAGCCCTGGCTCTGTCTGAGAAAAATGGGAAACAAACAAAGTGGCTCAGACCTACCCACAAAACACTACTGTAGCCATAGCAAAAGGGAGCATCCATGCTTCTGCACAGGGCAAGAAAAAGGCTGTGGGTAAAGAGAAAAGCAGTTGAAGCAAAAGGAATGATAAATCTGGCAGCACATGCTGTGCTGCTGAAATCCACAGCACATTATCAAGAAGGAGAGACAGCTGACAAACATCCACAGAAGAGAAGGTCAGAGAAACAAAAAATAAAAAGGAAAGGATATGATAAGGCTAGGGCAAACAGCTGCTTTAACATCAGTGAGGCTTTTCAATGGTGGAGAGACCTCCAGGAGTTGAAAGGCATGAAGACGGATGCGGAGGTTGCTTTGTTTTTGCTGGACAGGTAGCATTAGTTTTGCTACCTGTAGGTCAGCTGTGAGTATTGCTGTCTGGAAACTGTCTCCTCGTCTCTGCACAGCAAGTATTAGTGACAGTTGCTAACCCACAGTTAGTTACATCACTTGCTGTGTCACTGTTCACTCTATATGCCAAACAACATTTGCATTTTATGGCTACTAAGACCTAAAAACACACATTTGCTAGCACATTGGAACTGTTTGTATTGAAGCAGGTAACGTTACCTTCCTTGATAGCTAAGCTACAAACACACCTCTGACCTCTGCCTCTCCGTCTTTGTCTGCCATCTACTCTCCAGTTTCCATGTCCTCGCCCACAAGCAACGGAGCTACACCATTATTGCAACAAAACGTAAATATAGTGTTTTCGGTGCATCAATTAATGTGTGACTTTGCTGGGAGGACAGCGAACAGCAGCCCCATATACACCAGCGCTGGAGGTCTCAGTGTGCTGGTTGCCAGCGGCAGCGCTCAGTCTAAAGTTGCTGATCCAGCCAACTGGCGAGGAGACAGGGTGATTTGGGATCAGACCCCCGGCGGTGGGGTTTGGTTTGGTTGAATTTGAGTTGCAACAACGAGTAACTGAAGGCTGACTTACAGTCCGTGTCTCACCCACTCCACTAATAGAAACTAATTTTGTGGAAGACACTGAAACATTGGGTATATTACTTAACAAACCTGGAAAAATATATTGTTTCCCTTAGAAGTACAAGTGTTTGTCTGTGTGATGTGATTCATTGGGAGTGTGGGTTCTACCATATTGCTGTTTTAGGCAGCTGGCTCACCCCTTGTTACTGTCATTGCTTTGGCAATGCATATCCAGGAGTTTGGGGGGCAGGGCTTCTGAGGAAGTGTGTGTGTCTACTTGGGTTTTGAGTTTGATTATCAGCAGTCTTTCTCTAGAATCATAGGCCACACCTTTTTATGTAGAGTTATCCTTAATAAAGTTCTTTTTTAAATGGCTGCTGAGGGGACCTCCCTTGGTATTCTCTTGAACAAGCTGGGCATAACACCTGTGTCCACCACATACAGGAAGTGTGCTGTCGTCAAAAATACAGCAGTTTCAGCTTCTTAACTTTCCAGTTTACATCATCGGTCCTCCGTTGCTTTTTATTCCCTATCCAGTGATTTAAGATGCATAAAAACTTAGTTTTTATTAGCCGCAGAAGTTCATGCTTGCACTTTTTCTACTCTTGCTCCCTCTGCTCCGTCACCAATCTCTCCGTCTGTTCCACCTCTGCTCTCTAGCTCTCTTTCACTTTTCCATCACTCCATCTCACTCCCCGCTTCCCCTCCCTCTATCTGTATGAAGCTGTTCCAGTGTGTGATCAAAGCACAGTGCGCTAGAGTTCTTTCCTCCCTCTGTCAGAAGCAAAGAGATGAGGGAAACAAAGGCCCCACAGTAGTCTGCCACAAATAACCTCTTCACAGCACAACAGTCGCACACACACACAAACACGTACATACCGACTCAGCCTATGGCAGCCGTAGGAAAAGTGAGTAAGGCAGATCTGTTAGAGAGCAGCAAGTGTATGCTGCCACTTGTTGGGTCTCTATAGTGATCCGCAGCATAAAAGGATGCGGCTTCTAATTATCTCCTATTCACACCAAACCGACACGACACATAGAGAATGACTTTGACTGATAGGGGAGTCGGCTGCCTGCTTTGTGGTGCAGAACGGGAATTTAAAATGTGTCGCAGCCTAAATAATAGCACGAGCTGCAAAGAGCCAAAATCAGAATGCGCGGATATGCAGTAACGTTCAGACAGGAAAGCATGAACTCAGAGGAGAGAAAACAAACAATTACCATTGTCCTTGGGTTTTTCAGAAGGATTACTGTCATTGACCATCTTTTCTGTGTATTTTTTAAAAGGCCATTCAGGTAAAGTGTGAGTTATATTCCAATTTCCACTGGAGACAGGTCCCATAGAGCCTGTGGATAAGGTCTTTAAAACAGCTTCGGCTCATATTTACCGTGGACTTAATGCAAATATTCCATGAATTTCTTTGACATTTTGTTGTTCTGAACCCATTTGCTGCATTGCTCCCTCTGCACTCGCATCCATTTGCACTCTACTTGCCCTCTATGAAACTCTCCAAACTCCCCTTCACACTTCAAGCTGCCTATATTCTACATTATGCAACGTTTTCTGCATTAATCTGCAGCCAAATTCAGTCTTTCAGATCATATGCCTCAATCCAAATGAAACCTGCAGGTCCAAAATCCTCTGACTGATGTTAGATCTGAACAGAGAACAGGAGGCAATGGGCCTCACTTTGGTATTACTTGTTCCAATTTGGCCTCCAGCAGCGATCGAGCTCGATGAGACCTGTCTGTTTTTCTGTGTGACATGTTCCGTACATAAAACAGCCAATAATGAGGGTTATTACTGTTGCAGTTTTTTGGGAGGGCGATGCAGGCACTCAACTGCAACGTATAACTTTGGTTTAAAAAAGGTAATTTTTGTCTGACAAAGAGGTATGTCAGGCAGACAGAAGCAGAGACATCATGAACTATCAACTTACAAATGATGGAACACAATTCACATCAGCTACATCTTTCCTTGCTCTTTTCTTTTTCTTCCATATTGGTGGATTGTCAGGGATTGCGGCACTGTGACTCAGTGGTTACCGAGTCCCTGCTCGATGTCTGGTAGGCAGCGGGGGAAACTGTGTGGCTCATTATCCTCCATTAGGGTTTTTGGCTGAATCAGTGTGGAGGCAGCTCTGGGCCGTATAATGAGCATGGCTGAAATCACAGAGGACAGGCTGAAGCTAACAGCCTCACAGAGCAGGTGCCACTCGAGCACAAACCACACTATTCTTTGCATCTCCGCCGGGACTGCTGCACAACACGGGAATGTGTGCTGTACATACATGCACGTATGCATATCAGTGTCCAATGATGCATATCTCTGCACACCAATGTAGCGTTATGCCTGCACTTAAATTGATGTATTCGTTGGAGGAAGAAGGAGAGCAAAAAGAACTCCATCTGACAGTAATGAACAGAGCCAGGCTCAACATTATAATGAGGCTGATGCTACCTGACATATCCTGTGAGGACTGTCTTCTTGTGCTTTTCTCTTTTCTTTCAGAAAAACACTGGCGCCACAGAGATCTCACTTAGCCCCACTAAACACTCGTGTCACATAATATATTTCATCACAAAGCTTTCTCTGCAATACAAAGGACACCAGTTCATCTGTCTTGATTTCTGTCTCTTACTCCGTCTTTCTGCGGCACAGGCAGGGGTTGCTCTGCGATTGTTCTTCAGGGGAACTCCAGTATGTCCATGCCAATTAGGTGATATTGATGCGCCTTTCATGCTTCCAGTTTATTTTTGTGTAGCTCGGAAATGAATGGTAAAGCAGTTTTCTCTGTCCCTCTCATTCTGTTTATCTCTCTGCTCACATCAACAAATGGGCTTTTGTCTCGGCTCCAAATACACATTTTGCCAGAATGACAGCAGCTAAGAGTTCTATCGCACATTATCACACCTTCGACAGTAGAGATTTAGCTCCATTAACCTTCTCAGATTTTTAAATGTTACCAGTAAATTGTTTTCATGCTGTGGATTAATCTCCTGTTTGGTTCATAATTGGTTTTATCTCGCCCATGTCTGTTTGAACAGCTATTTGGATGCATACGGATGTGGTTTGTACAGTGGTTGTTTATTTGAATGATGACTGCAGTTACAGTGTTTGAACTGTAAACATAATTGACTGTGGAACATTTGGATTTATCAACATGTTGAAGCAGTGTAAGCTGCAGTAAGAGTGATACTCTGTATATAAAGTGTTTGGATAATGTTTCCTTTCTCACCAAAACCCAAAAATACAAGAGCTAAAGTATAATGAAAGGATTAAACAATGTGTTTGTCTGACATCAGCAGCTGTCCTGCTCCATTTGGGAATGTGTACACGCCAACCCCTGCCAAACTCATTATCCAAGACAACGATATGTGCACCGAACACATCCAAAAAGCTTTAAAAGTCAAACATACTTTATGAAATTGTGAACTATAAACTTAACAGCTAAACAGAGATTATAACAATGAAAAAGTCTTACCTTACATTTCTGTATCAATCGTGTAGCGCAAGGACAAACAGTGCAATACAATGTTGTTTCTTTATTTCTTATGTTTTCTACATGAATTATCAACTGGCAGGAATTCTGAATTTTTGCCTGAAACATTTTAGCCTCAGTATTTTTTTGCACAATTTTACATACTGCATGGCAGTGCTTCTCAAAGTTTTCAAACATAAGATGCTCCTCTGATCATTAAAGATTTTCAAGGACCAACAACCAACATAACATGACAAACTAAAATAAAAACTATAAACTTAACAGCTAAGCATCCCATTGTTATAACCATATTAAAAAGTCTTACCTTACATTTCTGTGGTTAAGGTCTGGTTAGGTTTAGGCACAAAAACCACTTGGTTAGGGTCAGAAAGTAGTTTCTGGGGAGGTGCACTTCAGGCAACTGTGTAAGATACGGTGTAGGCTCTACATTGTATTTTGCATTTTGTATTGTATTTTTTACATATATTTTGTAACTTTACCTTTGTTAAATGTTGCTGTTGTCCCTGGCTTCATATGAGTAGCAAGAGGTCCGCTAGCTGCTAGGCTAATTTATACAACACACATTAGCATGTCATATTTGTGGGGAAAAAGTTTCCAGCAAAAGACAAGTGCTTTGTCTGTGAATGCTCTAAGTTATAGTGAAGCTGATTTGTGTACTTGTGTTTGAAATTGTCCCTATTCAGCCATGCTTAATGGGGAACTGCCCATTGGTTCGACAGCCCATTGGTTCGACATCCCATTGTTTCGACCATATTAAACTCAAGTCCGTTCCGAAATCATCATGATGCCCTGTGGTTAAGGTCTGGTTAGGTTTAGGCACAAAAACCACTTGGTTAGGGTCAGAAAAAGATCATGGTGTGGGTTAAAATGAAAAAGAAAGTGACAAACACATAAGCCGTGAGCCTGCTCCGCCTCAAGCCGGTCGCGGCGCACCATACGCCCGCCGCGAGCCGTTCAGCACCGCGGACAGTCGGACTAATGGGATGTCGAACCAGTGGGCTGTTGAACCAATGACATGGACCCCTGTAAATATGTGTTATGTCAATGTCAGCTGTAATGACCAAAATAAATACACTGCTTACCCTCACTCATTACTGCCTACCATTATTAATCCAAATTTAACATATTCAGGGTCATATTTTCTCTCCTCAATTTTACATTTTGAAACCAATTCCTTTAGTAACACTGAATTATAGGAACCACTATGGCTAACAGTGGCAACAAGTGTTTGTCTCTACCTGTTGTTGATGTGGACTACCAAAAAAAAAGAATTTAATTTTAGTTTGCAGAACTGAAACTTCTCCTGTGTGCCAAGCATGCAAGAGATCTACAGTGGTCAATGCAAAAATGCAAAATCGGTTTGTCTGTTGTGGGCGTCTCGAGAACAACTTAGAAAATCCGCTCCAAATGTAGATAAAAACGGCTCATTCCATGCAAACCAAAACACTACGATTCTTATTTTCAGGTGATTATACACTAATAAAAACACAGTAATGAATATTATATACTATTTCTGCCAACAGATGCCCTACATCCAACACACTTGATCTTTAAATGAGGTTTATACAATATTCAGAGTGTATGAGTGATTGTCTGCATACAGCTCTCAATATGGAGGTAGCTGAGTTGGAAGCTAGAGGCTAACGTAATTAGCAACGGCAACAGTGCTGACAGAACGATTGGTGTTAACCAGTGGAGACAAGAGGGTGAGCACTATGCTTGTGCAACTGCCATATGAGCACAACGGCTGTGATTAGCTAGCCAGTGGGATACACACAGGGACTAAAATGCAGGTGGGGCCAGACCGTCAACCAAAACAAACAGAAGCATGGACTTCATCACCCACATTTTCTGCTCAGTACACTATTACTCCACTATATCTTTCACAAATAGTTGTTTGCTGCTATATTAATGCTCTAAGGGTCATATAGAACTCCTTTAAGACCCCTTTACAAACTTCTGTAAAACTGGAAAAAAAAAGGCAGCTTGAGACATTGAAATAATAGCCAGAGATGTTTTCAAGCAAGCCAAGAAGCTATTGTTAGCTTAACTGGCTAGCCAGCATATATGTATGAATAGAACTGGATAGGGCATTGGAAGTGGGGCTCCATTCATTCCCATAAAAGGTGCTCAGTAGCACATGAAACCAAAAAGTTCAACTGCCACATATAAAATTACCTAGATGATCGGCACTGCTTCTGCACTGTCGCCCATAAAGCTGGCTCACTAAACTTCCACTGGCCAAGTCAACTACTTGCTCCGGCAACATGAATGGTAATAAAATGTTTCAATTGAGTTCAAGACTTTCCAAATGTTATTGGGCTAAATGGATCAAATCCTGATAGTCAAACAAGTCATTTCACAGGGGCTATGATGCTCAAAAAACAGATTTATCTTTCACCATGTCAGTCAGTAGGAAAATGTCTTATTGGGCCACTGGACATCACGTGACAGTGTAATTACACTGTTTAGCCACTATGAAAATTGTCTTCAAAGCCTGCCGCACTTCCTGACTACCGGTGATGATTGCTGGCTAGAAATAAGAAGCCTACTGTTGTCTGAAAGACCCATTGTTGCAAAAATGACTAATTCTAAGCAGTAAGTCTGTCATTGTTTTCGCTGCAAATTGCATACAGTGTGAGAAAGGAGAGCTTAATTAGCGTAGTAGTTACAGTAACTAAGTGGGGTATTGTCAATTGGGGTTTTTTTTGCCACAACAGGAAAAAAATTGTTTCTTTTACTCGTCTAACATTTTGCATTCAGGTTTTAGAACTGAGTACTAGATTGCCACGAGCACCTGACATAAGGCAGTTTCTGTACAGTTCACATGATACGCAGAATATTTCAGCACACTGGACACTGCATCCTTTCTGTGACTGCAGCCACCGCAGCCCATCACCCCGCAGCTCCTTCATTTTCACTGTGGCAGAAAACCGACCATGCATTGCGATCTCTCTCTTTGTTGGCTGTAGGCTTACAGACTGAGGCAGAGACTGAGGCACTCTGTGGAGGAGCTTAGGCTGAGATCTGTTCACTAGCTCAGCCATCTAAGCGCTACAAATGACCCACAATATGCTAGAGTGCCCCCAAGGGAAATAAAGCTTCCAGACATGAGACTCCATCACCACTGCGCTCAAGTGAGGGAAATGGAGGGGCAGAGAGCGTTTAACCATGCTTGCTTCACTAGCCTCCCGCGTCTTGTTAAAAGCCGATGGCCACTTATGACAGAAGGGATAGCCGAGATGATGAAATGTAATGGGCCAAGAGGAAAGGGGCTTGGCTGAAGAGGTCTGGGAAGTGAGGGGGGAAGAAGATACGAGAGCAGATGGCAGATTTGAATGGTCTTAATAGAAAGATGGGGAAAGTTGTGAGGCGCCCACACGTAGCTCGTATGTGTTTGTGGTACAAAGTGTCCCATGAAGAGCTTTGTTGTGAGGATTAAAAAGGTGGATATGCCTTTTGCGCCAATCACATCACTAACGCTACCTGTTGTACAATTTGTGATCTACCACTTAGATCATTTTTAATAACGTTCTCCTCTACAGAGAACCATTTCTGACTACGTTATGTATCTTGTTATTGTACTCTCACTGTAGACAGAAGTGGCTCCCATCGAGTCCCACATAGGTTCCATGCAGTCAGATTGTCAGAGTACACATGTTGGCAGGGGCTTGTTGGGTGACACCCTGCTGGGAGAAGGTCAGCACCTCGCTGTTCCAGAGAGCTGTGCGACTTCCTCTGGAACCGGTCCCGTCCTTATCAACGCGCTTGATAGCTACCATTAGTGACAGGAGTATTTGACAATTGTGTCCTGCTGGCCAATGAAATTTTACTTACAGTGTGCCCTCTGACTGAATGTTGATGAGAGATTTATTTGCTGCTTATTTGTTCTGTTAAAATAAAATGCAACACCTCTCTAGTTTCAGCCAAGTATGAAATGGGCAAATGACAGGAGACAGGAGAAACAAAGATCAGGCTTGAACCAAATTATATGTGTTCTCACAAACACACTGCTGCGTTGTGTAATGTGCTACCGTGTGTCCTCACTCATCCTCTGTAGTGACCACCGCTCTGGCATCAACAAGAAAATTACATTTGCAGGACATGTCTTCGGGCGAATACATCTTGTGGCCAGCCTTTGGCCGTATGACTGTGTTAGCCTTGCAGGAAGATATGAGACAGCCTTATCACCGCATTTCTTCAGTGTAATGCTTACAGGAGACGTCCAGGATTGCGCTGATAAAAAAGTGCCACCATCTACCATTACTTACTTCAGGGACAGATTTCTTTAACTAAAATTTAAAATATCTTGAAAATGAATTTGGCTATTCCTCTGATGAGATGTTCATTACTGTGAGAATAACAACAATCAGGCAGGAGATTTCTTTGTCTCAGTCAATTAACTCTTCCAGCCTGCTGAAAATTATCATGGAAATCTGAGCTCTGTTCGCTGAATATATAAGAAGTCAACATTAAAACAAAGCAACAAAGGATGCCTGTTCAGTGGGTGTAGCACTTTAAAATTTAACATTTGGTGTTCACATCACAGCAAGCAATACCACTTAGTACGGTTTGACTGAAGTGTGGGAGTTAAATTGGGAGGATGAGGGGGGAACAGGAGGAAGTAACAGTGACAGCTAGTGAAATGTTTCAATAAAAATGTTTAAAAAGTGTATGTCTTTGTTTTTCCATAATAACTACTTGTCCATCACCAGCAAGCACAATTAAATCGGCATATTTGGTAAATCAGTCATGTCTATGTCTTAATGTGGCTCATGAATATCAAATGTGGATTTAAATTAGATTAAATGTATGTATGTCTGGATTGTGCCTATATAATGTGTATTTAGGATGATGCATATCATCATGCTTCACCACTGTGCTAATATTAATATATAATATTATTATAATATGTACTGATGTTATCACATTTTCACTTTAAATCAGAGTGTGAGATTGATGCTGTCATGTTTTGCCATGTTTCTATTTATATTTGAAAAAAAAAATCTACTATTAAAAATGACCGTAATGTGTGCATCTAACTAATGATATTTTCCATGTGTGATGTGTACATTCAGTGAATTCACCCATGGTAGTTTAAATGATGATATTCAGCTCTCTGCTCTATTTAATATATTAATGTTTCTTTGCTCAGTGGGGCACATGACTATTAACACTTCGCTGTTGTAAGGTAGCTTGTATTGTAATTATAATGTTCATTTAATACTGTTTTGAAATCCACAGGCTCGTTTTGGTGCTGTGGGTAAGAAGCCGTTCAGTGATGTCAGTTTGTTGGAGACGTTTGGATGAGGCCCATAGAGTGATAAGTAGGGCTGCATACAGAGATTTTAGGCCCTGTTTATACCTGTAATTAACATGCCAATTGGGGTGATCCGATCAAAAGTGGACAGCGCTAAATACGCGTTTAAATGACCACCACGATGCACGGTGATCCAATCACCAAACCACTTGTCGAGATGGTCTAGGAGGCATTTTACCACATAACTTTTGCAGTATAAACCGAACGGGTTTGAAGTGAAACGTACTCAGACCACCATGGGAGGTGGTCTAAGTATGGTTTGCTTCAGAGGGGTCTGAGTTCTCTTGGAGTGTTCAGGTGTGCAAAAAATTCTGAGTCACCTCTCTGAGTCTGCTTAGAGGGCTGAAAAGGACACAAGTGTGAAAACACCCTAATATTTTCTGATGCGTCCTCAACCAGGATTCTGTTCTAAATGCTGGACTTGGTGGTTGTACTGGGGACAGCTGATGCTCCATAACTAGCCCATTTTACAATGAGTTGGATGAAGTGTTGTATGACCATCATTGTTTTGCCCTATGGGGGGAGACATGTTGAATTCTGCCTATAGCGAAATCTCTAGCTGTACCAACATAAACAGTAACATGACTAGCGAGCATGCTGGCGAGAGAAAATATGAAGACGTGGTCAGCTGGAGACACATAAAAGAGACACCTGTGGTACTAATGTACAGGAGTCCGAGGCTATATGATGTAGGCGTATTTCTACTGTATGCCCAATGTCTAAGGCCTGGCAATTCAGTGCATTTCACCTTGTAATTATACTGCATTTATTCACAGCATCAATTATCACACGCTGGTCATAGAGGACTGGTCTCCGATGAGCAGTTAACCATGTATGACACAGTTGGCTGATCAGTAAGGTGCTTTATCAATTCCTGATGTGCTTCACATCAACCGGATTCAGTTATTAAGCATTATAGATTTATCATATGTCGTCTTTAGTGTGTCTTAAAATAAAAGTGTGTATTGGCTATACTCACTGTCACTTCTTACTGTTAGCCCACATGGGAATTCCTGCCATCTTTCTGTTTGAGGAGACAGCTAAGGAACTCATAATCTGTGTTCAGCTATCAAAATGATTTATCCAGCCAGCTGCAAACATATGGACTTGTGTGTGTGTGTGTGTGTGTGTGTGTGTGTGTGTGTGTGTGTGTGTGGTGAGTTTTTTTTCCATGTATGTGTGTGCAGTTAAGTGCACACTGTGTGCCTGTAAGTGTATGTCAGCGTAAAAGAGCAGAAAAAAAAAGAGACAGGAGCTGGTGAATGCACTCATCCAAAATATTTTCACTTCACATGAACATGATTGTAATTTCAAGCCTCTCAGGGAGTCATCATGTGGTGCATTGACTGAGAGAAGATAACTGGCCGAGGCGAACATACGTATCCCTGCTCTATTCTATCTACCCTTCCAGCCTGCTGCTCCTACAGTATCTGCGCCCGCATGTGTGTGTGTGTGTGTTGTGTTTGCATGTTCGGAGAGAACAAAACGGAAGCAAACATAAAAAGAAGAGCTTATTGCTGTGAATGTTTTATGCATTGCACATAATGACACGGTGTCATATCTCTCCCCCCCCTAGTGGATACCTGCTGTCACATCTTCAGAGTGTACAAACAGATATCTGCCATCCCCACAGCAAAGCCAGCTAAGCCAGGTGCCCTTGCTCCAAAAGATAAACCCCCAAAGCTTGAATGACAGGTTGAGCACTTTGAGATCACACACATGCACACGCAAACCCCCCCCCCACACACACACACACACATATACACACACACATGCCCTCCCTTTCTAACCATTTTTTGCCTCTTTCTCTCAATCTGTATTTATCTATCTGTGCTTCTCTTTCCTCTCTCTCTTGGCTCAGCTGGGCCACATTTGACACTTTTAATGCAGCAGAGGCACAGATGCCATTCTGTCACAACATTTGTCTGCAGATAGCCGCCATATTCATAACCAACAGCTGGTATTTTCCCATCACATGTAAATTATTTGATAATCCTAAACAATAGAAAAACATGAATGCCAATAAGAACATTGAAGTTTTCTCAAAACTATTAAACTTTTTTTTTTTTTTTTTTTTTTTTTGCTTAACAGCAAGGATGCGAGATTGTCCCTTGGTCCCTGAGGGGCACAGTGAAATAGGAGGAAGCTGTGCTCAGAGCTAAGAAAATACACAGTTGATAGACTACTGTGGGAGATTGCTGAGTAATAGAACAGAAGAGATAGCCGGCTCTTATACGTGTTATCAGGGGAGTGTTTAAATTGGGTTAAAGGGACGCGAGCCTCAGGATGAATTTTAAATCGTGCAGTTGTGTGTAGTTGAGTGATAGCATTGATCATTACACGGGAAAAATATCCTGTCTGCTGTTTTACTTGGGAGTAGTACACAAAATAATGTTAACATCATGAAATGGGCAACCCTGTCTCATGGGACGTAGGCTACATACCATATTACAAAATCTGATACACCTTATATTATGTTCTGCATCAAACAAACTGGATGAGCAACCCAACTGCCAGAATAAATATTAGCATTGTACATCTCTGCAAAGCATGGCTATTTTACATTTGTTCCGTTATTTTGTAGCAGATCCGTTGAAACTTCATGCTTGTTTATGTTTCACCAACACTGTGGTTAACGTGTGGTTACGTTTAGGCACAAACAACACTTGGTTATGGTTAGGGAAAGATCATGTTTTGGCTTAAAAGTCTTACCAATATATTTGACACCATCCCAGCAGAAAACATAGCAATTGCTCGGTAAAAAACAAATGCCTTTAGTGGCGCTATCCCCAGTGGAAACACGGTGAGGTACTGCTAAGAAACACCAACCTTTGGTGGCTAAAAAGCAGCGGGAAAGGCAGACTCACTATGGGTGCATTCACACCAGAATAGTCCAGGGGACTCGGTTCAATTGGGCAGGGAATGTTGAAAAATTTCACACCTTCATTTGGTTCGGTTCACTTTCACACTGCACTTTTTAAAGCGGACCAAATCACCTGGACAACATCACGCAGTTGCAACAGCTGCTTGTTTGGGGGCGGTATTGCCTGAAATGACCACTGACCGGGAAGAACAAAAGCATGAGGAAGAAGAAAACCCAGCTCATCGATTGGCCAGGACCGAAAACGGAAATCATCCCCTTTGGCTGGCTTGATCAACACAAAAACAATGGAGCACAACCAAATTTATGCAGTCTTGGGGTTTCTGTTTCTACTTTTGGTGTTCCTCACTACTCCACGTCTGCGCACAAGACATTTTCCAACCATTTCCAACTCTGCTTCTCCCAGTTCACGCTGTTGGCTTTGTTTTTTTTTCTACCAAAAAGGCACTGCGCTCTATGTCACTTCCTCTCTTTGGTTCACTGGATAGTCCATTTGCAACAGGGTTCACTTGCAAGTGAAGTGAGACCCCCAGTTTTCAAGGGGACCAGGGTTCGCTCGTTCTGTCCGCACCAGAGTTCGAATGAACGTTCAGACCCCTCCAAATGAACCAAACTATCTGTGGAAGCGGACCAGGGTTTATTTACAGCAGACCGAATAGGGCCAGTGTGAATGCGTTGTAAGACTGACAAAAAAAGTTTTGTTTTTCGTTGGTCTCAAACAGAGGTCTGCAGTGGTCTGAAGCTTGGCAGACCTCCCGCCTAGTTAGAGAGAAAAGAAGGTATGACATATACCAGCAAAGCTACAGACATTTTGCTGAATTACACCCCATGAAGCTCATCAGCGGGGTCAACAGCAAATGTTTGCTTTAACACCAATAGCAGACTGAGTTAGAAAATAAACATTTGGCTCCCAGATGTAGGAAACAGGAGCAAACAGCAGTTGGTTGATGAGATCAGGACAGAGCCCCGTAGGAGTCAAATAAAACTCCAAACAAGAGCAACTCTTATGTTATGCAGCAGCGACAGAAGTACTGAACGAAGTGGCACCTTCTGTCAAGTCACTTGCACAACCACGTAATCTGCATTGATAATCACAGCAGCTCCTTACTGCATGTTGCCGTCATTATCCCAGCATTGAGAAATACACAAAACAAAGATCCTCTGACATCTTTACCCTGGTGGTTTCACAACAATTCGCACATCTATTCATGTGAATCTGATGACTCAGTTACACGAGTCCCACGTGACCTCAACGACTCTCATGTATTATCAAGGTGCAAACCTCCCGCAGAGTTTAAATGAACATCAACCACTCACTCAATGGAACTGACATCGCTTTTTGATTGAAATATCTTGTTCAGCCCACCATCTTTAGGAGTTTATTCAGGTCCCTAATTCTAACTATACCAAAGTTCCCATGTATAGGTATTGTACAGGGCAAGGATTTTAGAAAGACTGGATTGGTCCAGTATCAATGCTCTTGTGTTATAGGGCTGTTTGATTAGTGTGATTAGGACTAGGCAATTTATTGAGATTATATCGATATCAGGATAAAAAAAACTATATATCATCTTAGATTTTGGAAATCGTAAATGTTTTCTTTCCCTGATTTTAAAGGCTGCAATACAATAAGATGATGTAAGTTACTGAACTTACGAGACTGTTCTAGCTGTTCTATTATTGACTTGTAGTCATTAAATCCACATTACTGATGATAATTTCTCAAAAATGCCATTTTGTGAAAGCAGCAATAGTCAATGCTACAATATCATCGCAATATCAGTACTTAGGTATTTTGTCAAAAATGTTGTGATATTCGATTTTCTCCATAACGCCCCACCCTAGTTGTAAGTCTCGGGTGTATGGTGTCCCAATTGCTGTCATGCAACCTGGTTAATGTGAAACATATGCAGTATTTTATTGCCCCCTGTCCAATTGTTTTGTAAAGTTGTGTAGCATTACTTGAATCCTTTAAGAGGATGTCTTTTATTGAGAAACTACATTCACCTCCTTTGGTGAATTAGAGGGGATTCAGACTGAAAATGATGTTAAAAAT